>NC_073304.1:202491983-202824483 GCF_027595985.1 Sorex araneus
GAGGGTGACCAGAGCACTTAGAGGCAAGACACACAGCACCTGCTCCACATGGACTCGCCACAGAGCATGTTCGGTTGGGGGCACAGAGGTGGAGAGATAGTACAGCATGCGGCTGACCTGGGTTAGATCCCTGGCACCCCAATGTGGTCCCTTAAGCCCTACCAGGAGTGATAACTGAGGACAGAGCCAGGAGAAAGCCCTGAGCCTAGATGGGTGTGGCCCCCCAAAACAAAAAAAACAGAGAAGAATGTGCTAGAAGAGACCAGAGGTAGTACAGAAAGTAAGGCACTTGCCTTGCATGAGGTCATGCGTGCTCAAACACCCCTGGTTTGAATCCCTACCACTACTCAGGGGTTCCTTGAGGGCCCCAGGGGTCATTGCTGCATATGGAGTCAGAAATAGCCCCTCAGCACCACCCCCAACTCCCACCACCCCACAAGAAAAAAAATATGCTAGGGGAAGGGGGAGAGGAAGGGAGGGAAAGGTCTCCAAGTCTTAGGCATTAAACGAGGGGGGACATGGAGAGAGAGAGAAAGAGTCTTTGGGCTGAGGACATTCCCCAGGCAGGAGGTCCCAGTTCCAACCCTGGTCCCCGACAGGGTCCTGAGCACCACCAAAACCCAAAACAAAGCCAAAGGGAAGAGAAGGCTGCGAGGTCATGTGGCCCTGGGCAGAGCACATGCCCCGCCGTGGACAGCCCTGGGAGCGACTCCCAGCGCCCCCACATACAGAAGCGAATACAAAGAGGCACAGGCTGTGGGGAGACGTGGGGAGCCCCCCATTGATCAAGCACTCAGGGCTGGGATCCAGGCGGGAGACCCCAGCGTCAGCCTCTCCTGTGCGTGGAAAGCAGAATTGCCTGCACCCCTTCGCCGCCCCCCGAGCCCAGGGCTGTGTCCACAACCGCCCCCCTCCATGCCCCCCCGACGCCGCCGAAGCTCAGCGAGCACGCCCCCACTCCCGCCTGCGCCCGGGCTGCGGGGCACGCGGGGCTGCGGCCGGCGCCACCCCCTGCCCCTTGCGTGGGCCGCGCAGAGGCCACGCGCGCCCTTGGCTCCGGCGGGCATAATGGATGCCCCTGCGCCGCCCAGCCGCTCCCGCGCAGCGGGTCTGCGGAGGCAGAGATAGTCCTTAATGAGAAGGGTCCCGGCTTTATCTGCTTTCGACTCCAGCCATTATCTCCCCCAGTCTATAGACACGCAGTTACCTCTGACAATAATGCTCAGAGGCAACAAATGCTGATGAGTTTTCTATGCAGTCCGCACAATAAGTCTATCAAAACAACCTCGGAAAATTATGAACCCCCGTGACAGACAAATACAACCAGCTTCGGCGTGAATTTAGAGCCCCCAACGCTACGTTTCTTTTAATTCTTCAGGCCTCCCTTATCTCTGCTGTTCCTCTTCTGGTGGGGAGATAACAGTAATTCTTCTCCGTGCTGGGTTTTTTTTTCCCCCCCACTCCCTCCCCCTCTCCTTGCGGGTTTTTTTTTTTCCACCCACTGAGTGAGATGTTTTCCGTGTCTTTCTGCTTGCTAAAGATAAAGGGTTAAAGACCAACTTATGTTGGGTGCTGGGGAAGGGGGGAGGGGGCAGGAGAGAGGGGGGGAAAAAGTAATCAGCATTCAAGAGATTGCTATCGGAGAAACCGCGCAGAGAACAGTAATTTTGCTGGCTTCGCGAGGGCTCTCTCTGCTCCCCCCCCTTTTTTTTATGAATGCACATAATGCCTGGAGTGTTGGGGGCAGATAAAAGAATTAGCAGCAGCCAGGGGGACGGAGGCCTGGAGAACAGGGGAGAATTAGAATGTCTATCTTTGTCTCTTCCGGCTCATCCAGCCAGCCGAGGCTCCCGGCTCGTAAACAATTTAATCTTTTTGCTACAGTTAAAATACAAAGACAGCAAGCCTCCTTCTTCCAAATGGAAAAGGGAGGAGGAGCAGGACAGGAGGAGGACTGGCTGGGGGAGGGGGGGGAGAGGGGGAGAGTTGGGGGGGGGGGATGAAGAAGGCGATAGAAAAGGGCTGACACCACAAACTTTGCTGCTGACTTAACCTGCCGGGCTGGAGACCTCACATCTCCCCTACCCACACAAACAAGCACAAACACAAGCGCACATGCATGTATGCATGCACACACACATGTACACATGCACACTGCATACTCAGACTTGCATGCACACACATGTATATGCCTGGGTATGCATATGACACATCCACACATCTGCGTGCTGCTCTGCACATCCGCAGACACACAGTGTACACACACACACACACACACACAAAAAACACACGTACACACCGCCCCCTGGGGACACAGCTACCCCTCGCTTATTTCCAGCTGCCTTTAGCCGCTCAGCCTTTGCAGGGAGAGTGGATTGAGGAGAGGGAGGGGGAGCATCTTCCTCCCAGGACCCCTGGTCCCTGTATCTGGGGAGTGGCTGTGGGGTCCTGGAACCTGCACAGTCAAGGCTTCCCTTGTCCTCCTCATCCTTTGGCTCCTTCTGAGCTCCGGGGCATCCTCACAAGTCAGACAGAAGCCCGCCACCTTCTCCACCCCAGGCTGCAGCCCTGGGTGAGGCCTGCCCTGCAGTGCACAGGGCCAGCAGGGAGAGGCTGAAGTGGGCAGAGGCTGAGCCTCTCTTCCCCTCTCCTGCCTCCTCCCCACACACATGTGCCACGGCGCCCCGCAAGGGAACCAAACTCTAGCTTCCGACACAGCTGAGAGGGAGCACAGGACTCCAGAAAAGGGTGATCTTTCAGGAACCCAGACATGGGGTTGCTGAGGGGCCCAGGGAGAGAAGGAATAGGGATGATAGGGCAGGGTGTGTGGGGGGGGGAACCACACCTCCCCAGGGAGGCCAGCGGCCTGTGTGACTGACCAGCTGGGCCTCTTCAGAGCACTCCAATGGCTGGTGCCTCTAGGTGCTCACTGCAACCCCACTCCAGCTGGATCTTGGCCATAGGCAGCAAGCCCAGGGCTGTGCTAGGGGCTGGCTCCTCTGCCTTTGCCAGGAGGAGGAGGAGCGTGTGGCCACTGAACCCACTGTCCTGTCTCACGGGCCAGTCCCTGGCCCTACTCTCCCGTGGCCTTCAGAGCCCTGCGCTACATTGGCCTGTCAAGTGAGGGGAACACTTGCAGAGTGCTCGGTGGATGACAAGATGAGGGAATGAACAAAACGGAGTTGAATGAGGCAGAGGAACTGTCTTTGACAGGAGACATGATCTTGAAGGGGGGGCCACAGAGAAAACTACCAGGCAGAGAGCCCGGGAGCTGTGCAAAGGGATATGCAAAGGAATTCACAGGAGCCTGGGGCCTGAAATCCTGTTCTGCACCTTCCCCCAGTATTGGAACAGGAAGTAGCTCTAAGCTTGGCTGGGTCCAGCCCAATACATCAACCACTGGGATGGGAGTAGCAGCAATGGAAGGACAGGGGTCCAAAAGAAGAATGGGGGTTTGGTGCAGAGAGTGGGCTTGCTCTCCAGGGTTCTTTCTAACAAAGTTCCCTTTCAGGGGAGGAACCAAGGCAGTGCCCAGCCTCACTGAACAGATCCCAGAGCCTTTAGCCTAGCACCCTTTCCCCAGGAATCCTGGGAGCAGCTCGGATGATCTATTTTGATGCTCAATTTTTTGTGTAAATGCCTCCGTCCAGTAAGACAAAGAATAATGACCTCTACAGGATTGGGTGGGCACACTGTGGGGACCCAACAGACACTGGTCACCTCTAAGGAGAAGAAGCAGCGATGACTTGGAATGACAAACACAGGACACGCAATAGGACAAGAAGTCAAAAACCTGGGCAATCTCAAAGTGCTGCGGAGAAGTTTTCTTTTCCTTACATTTTGTTGAAGTTACTCCTTTTACTTCTGTCCTTTACTCCTTGGGGAAGACACTGGACTGAGCCCGAGGTCAATACTTCAACTGTGTTCTCCAGCTTCTGTGTGCCCGGCCAAAGGCTGGGAAAGAGACATTCAGGACTTCTCTGGGGACTTTAAGAGGAAGGAGCGGGGCTGGAGTGATAGCACAGCAGGTAGGGCGTTTGCCTTGCACGCGGCCGACCCGGGTTCAATTCCCAGCATCCCATATGGTCCCCTGAACAGCGCCAGGGGTAATTCCTGAGTAAAGAGCCAGGAGTGACCCCTGTGCATCGCGGGGTGTGACCCAAAAAGCAGAAAAAATAATAATAAATAAAATAAAATAAATAAGAGGAGGGAGAGCAGCAAATAGTGCGCGCGCACACACACACACACACACACACACACACACACCATGTATATGCCTGCTCACTTTCTTTTCTTTTCTTTACCTCTGGCAGTGTTTAGGGACTATATATGGTGCCAGAGATTGGAACCAGAGTGTTGGCTCTTGCAGCCACATGCAGCCTTACCTTCGGGCACCGTCTCTCAGCCATTCCCTCTTTCTTCCCGTTTTTGAGTCTCTGACTTGGGCAAGCTCCCATCTAGGCCTCAAGCCAAGCACCACTTAAATATTCATCCTTCCTCAGCTGGACCCCCGCACCCCCTAAAGTGAGTCTAATGTTGTTGAGGAGATGGAGAGGTGGATCACAGGCAATGAACGGGATGGTTTGTTTTGTTTTGCTTGTTGGGTTCATTGGTTGTTTTTTGGCAGAGCTCAAGGGGCCATATGTGGTGCTGGAGATCGAAGCTGGGTCAGTTGTGTGCCAAGCAAGTGCCTGACACATTGAACTACCTCTTTGGTCCCAGGTCTTCTTAATAAGCAGTGTCCCAATAATAATGTTTAGTGTTTATATTTTGAAACTAGGTAACAGTTATTTTCAGATGTACTTTATAATTATATCATCTCAGTCATGTCCTAAGCCAGCATATCCCAAGAGATCCACATACCAGAATCACTTGGGTAGCTTTAAAAATATATATTGTGGGGCCAGAGAGATGGTACATGGAATAAGGCACTTGTCTTGAATGCAGCCTATCCCAGGCCAATTGCTGGCACCACACTTGGTCCCCTACGCACTACTAGGAGAGATTCTGAATGAAGAGTCAGGAATAGCCCTTGAGCACTGCTAGATGTGAATCAATATGAGAGGTGTGTGTGTGTGCATGTGTGTGCATGTGTGTGTGTGTGTGTGTGCGTGTGTGTTGGATTGGTGGGATAGGAAAGTGGATTTCTTGAAGACATCAGGTGAATCAGTAAATTGGGGCTGGGGGCTGGAGAGATAGCACAGGGGGTAATCAGCTGACCCTGATTCAATCCCTGGCACTGTACATGGTCCCCTGAGTACCAGTGGGTGTGGCTCCCAAACCCAACTCGCTGAAAGAAACCCAATTTGGGATCTACTGTCCTTAGCCACAAAGACATTGATTTTATTTCATTAATCAATTCAATAAGTACTTTGTGAGCGCCTGCTATCTAACTTTGTGTGTATCAGGTAAAAGGGGTATTTAAAAAATAAAGAATCAAAAGGCCTTTAGGACACAAGAAAGCAATGTCCAATTCACTGATGGGGATCCCCAGCTATCCTCAGCCTCGAGCCCTGCACCCCACCTAACACTCATTTCTTCACTTCTGCTATTTGAGTGGGTTAGTGCCCCTTCCCCGCTTAGGAACAGAGCAGGAAGACACATTAACATTAAGTAAGTATCTATTAAGTGCCAAGCGTTAGGAATTTATACACACAATCTCCTTTGATCTTCCCCAAACCCTTGATGGGTGGCTGTGATTACTTGCCTATTACAAACGAGCAAATACAGGCATGAAGAGGCTAAAGAACTCACAGTCACAAAGCGAGGGCAGGATCATCCCTTTTCTCCCTGAAAAAAGTACACAAAATAAAATGGCCGCTGCTTAATTTGACCCACGGCACTGCAAATAAATAAATAAATAAATAAAAGAGAGATTATTTTGGACAGAGAGAGAGTCAGCTCAACAGACTGAGTGCTGGCTTTGTCTACAGGGGACCCAGGTTCAGTCGACAGCATTGCATGTGCATGATCCCCCCCACAAGGACCACAGGGAATGACCCTCACCCCCACAGAGCCGAATGCAGCCCCTGCGCATTGCCGGGTGCGGCCCCAACCACTCCTCATCCAAACTGCGTGCTGCGTGACTGCAGGCTCATGGAAAATCATTTCTTTGTTATTAATCACAGAACACAGCGCCCCGTCATTTGGCCCCATACTTAGGAAGCAGGTCAGTGACCCACTAGGTGCCCGCACTTCCCTGGGGGAAAGAAGAGGGTTCAGGAGGGGGCCTGAGCAATCTTACAGATCAGGCTGCAGCATGACGCCAGGGTCTCAAGACAGTCTTCAAACTTCAGGGGCTCAACTCAGAGCACCAGAAATCCAGGTGCCTGCAGCGACCACAGGAATCCCCTTTCATCAGATCATCAGAGAGGCCAAGCACCTCACCCAAGGTAGCACAGCCGAGGGTGCTGGGAGTGACAAATTGATCGAGATTATTCACTGACTCCAATTACATCTTAACCGCTAATAACTTGGCTGGGTTCCCCTAATGGGATTTCCTCCGTGGGCAGGCTCTCCCTTCCCCCTTCCACCGACATGGGCCAATTAGAGAAGGGCAGGTGCTGAGATTGGGGTCACAGGGAGAGGAAGCGCTGCAGAGGGCATCACTTTCAGGTGTCCACACCTTGTAGGGTGAGGGGCAGCCTTAGATGTCTAGCCCCCCAGATGAGTGCCCAAGGAGACATCTGCTTGACCCACTGTCCCCTTGATGCATGAAGTCTAAGGCCAAGACGCCTGAGGATAGCACTGGGGCTCCTGGCAGAGAGACAGCAGGCAAACACAGACAAGGAGGGAAAGGCCATTAAATAAACATCTACCCGGAATAAAGCAGTGATGCTAC
Source organism: Sorex araneus (assembly GCF_027595985.1). Taxonomy (NCBI): domain Eukaryota; kingdom Metazoa; phylum Chordata; class Mammalia; order Eulipotyphla; family Soricidae; genus Sorex; species Sorex araneus. Next base: position 202,498,825 of record NC_073304.1, read on the forward strand.
GCACAGCGCCACAAAACGAGCTCGAGAGAGACGGGAGGCTGGGGAGGCACACAGGAAACACAGCCAGAGAAAGCTGGTCATGCCTTTCTGCCACACCTACACTGGGGCTTGCTGCCAGCAGGAACACGGAGAGGAAAGACAGCGTCTGCTCGTGGTTCGGTGGGAGAGGGTGAGTATGGAAGCAGCGCTCAGAACCCCTGCAATGATTCAAGAAGCCCAGAGAAGCACAAAAAGACAGTTGGGGGTGGGGGGTGGGAAGGCACAGAGAGAAACTAGACCCGAGGAGAGAGATGCAGCAACGAACACACACAAACTGAGCTTGGGAGGAAGTAACACATTCAGGCGTGCACACTGCACACTGCACACACACACACACACACAGAGGCACACATTCACACATGTGCACACAAGCACACACATGCACATTCACAGATGCATGCACACACACATGCACATTCACATATGCATGCACATGCACACTCATGCATATGTGCACATTCACACATTCATCCATATAAACATTCACGAATGTTTGACAATACACATACATAAACACATTCATGCACATGTGCACATTCTTGCACATGCACAGTCACGCACACATGCACATTCATGCATGCATGCATGTGCACATCCACAAACATGTGCACGTGTATATACACACACACACACACACACACATTCCAACACCTCTGCCGTGCAATACAGCAAGATGCCTGCCCACCATCCCCTCTCAGCAGACCCTAAGCTTTCTCCTGCAAGTCTGGGAGTGGGGCTTGGTGATAGCTAAGCTGGGTCCTTTGCAGGGACACAGAGGGCTTGAGTGGGGGAAGGACAAGGTGCTGCTGGAGGCAAACCAAGTCTGTAGATAATGGAGGACCTGCAACTGCCTGGACTACTCCCCATTTCTTCTGCTGCCCTGGGAGCCAAGGTCAAGGGCCCGGCTCAGGCAGATTCTCTATGATGACTATGCACCCTCAGGTCTCTCCAGAGAGCCCCGTCACTTAATAGACAGTCAGGCATTGCCTCGAGCTCCAGTGCTCTGATTGTGACTTACATCCCTCCTGAGGCAGAGGTTCGATTCCAGGGACCAGTGCAAGAGCTCAAAGCTACGAAGCAGAGGTTTCAGGGCGCTGCTCTTTCTGATCTCCAGAGGCCCTTCCATAGTGCCCCCACCCCAGCCCCATCATCCTCAGAGAGGCTCAAGGCTCAGCTCCACCATCCAGAGAGAGACTCAGGTTACTGACACTTACTTGCTCAGGCTTCAAAATGTTTGCAGAGATGACATCGGGAAGGGTCCTGGCTCCTCAAAGCAAAGCCCTTTCCTGGCAGCTGCCTATCAGGAGCAGAGAGAGAGCACAGGAGACTTGATCACAAGATTCTGGCTCTTGCCCACTTCATGCACATATGCACACATACAGAGAGAGAGAGAGAGAGAGAGAGAGAGAGAGAGAGAGAGAGAGAGAGAGAGAGAGAGAGCAGACTGGAAAGAACTGGAAATGAGGATTGAGGACCCGAGATATAACACAGAGTGAAAACCTTTGCCTTGCATCCCACTGACCACGCTGCTTGATCTCTGGCATCGATTATGGTCCTGAGCACCACCAGGAGTCACTCCTGAGCACAGAGCCAGAAATAGCCCTGGACACCCCTGTGTGTGACACAAACACAAACAAACAACAACAACAACAACAAAAAAGAATTTGGCCTAGGTCTTAGGGAGAGGAAGGGGGATGTGAACCTGGCCTCAGCTCTGGCACACACCCCCACCTAATAGTGCAGAGCCAAATCCTGCCCCCATCCAGGCCCTCCCCACCTGAGCCTGTGTACACCTGCTTGCCCAAGCCCCCTCCTCACACCTGATGGCCCATTCAAGGAACACACCAAAGCACCCAAATCCTCAGGATCCCCCAAAATGCCTGGGCGGGGAGAACCACCAGGAGTGCCCTGAGCACTTGTGGTCAAAACGCAGACGTTGGGGGAGCTCCATGAGACCAGAAGAGGTCTGCAGGCGCCAAGAAGAGAGGACGAGCTCCACCAACCTGTCCCTCCACCCAATTTTCCCCAAACCTTCCCTACCTGACGCTGCCCATCCAGCAGCCCTGGGCTCAGACATGTGCCTCAGTCCTTCCCAAGCCTCCCGCCACCCTGGATCTGACCCTGACCCTGACACACACCCACCAGGACCTCTCGCACTGCCCAACTGGCCCACCAGTTTTGGCTCCGCCCTGCCCACCAGCTGGTCTCTTTGGCAACAGCTGGGCACGGGGTGCCAGGGGCGAGACACGGTGCCCAAGGCTGTGCTGGGGGCGTGCACAGTCCGCTGGATGTTCAGCTGTTCAGTGCAGCTCCCAGACCTGTAGCAATTAAGGCTGCTGGGGAAGAAAGAGAAGGAAGGCAAAACTGCCTGTTTATTTCCCTCCCTCCACTGTCCCCATCTCTGTCTCTGTCTCTCTCCCTCTCTGTCTCTCTCCCTCTCTCTCTCTTCCTCCCATCCTCTCTCCCTCTCTCTCTCTCCCTCTTTCTTTCTCTCCCATCCTCCCTCTCTCTCTCTCTCTCTCTCTCTCTCTCTCATCTCCTGGTTGGAAGAAAAGAGAAAAAAAGTGAGAGAGGAAGGGGCAGGGGAAAAAAAAATCAAACTAAACCAAACCTCTCTGCAATTAGGAGAGCGGGCTGGGGAGGAAAAAGATGTATTAAATGGATGTTTCTGCACAAAAAACCTAGGCTGACAACATCTCTGGCCTTGTAAGGGGGAAATGACCATGCCTCGGTGTTTACATAGCCGAAATCAGGGGGAATTATGCTGTCAGACTGGCAACTGTAGGAGGACAATTTTAAAATTACACCGTTCAACACCTTTAATGATTTGTAACAGAAGAGGTGTGGCTACTCCTATTAAATGTGTTGCCAAATCAATAAAAGGGATAATTGGAGTTGTTAGAGCAAATTATAGCAGCGTCTCTTCTGTTGCTGTACAATGTTCCCTTGTAAACTGCTATTACAGGCAGCGCCGTATTTCTCTCTTATTTGGCCGCTTTGTAATGAGTTGGCATTTTGCAGCATAATAGTTCCACTTTCTTTTATGGAGCTCTCACTTTAACTTTTTCTCCTTTGTGCAGCCTATAATTTCCTCACCCTCCCTGCCTCTCCGCCTGTTTTCCGAGGTGGCCGCTGCCTGTCAGCAGCCTCTGGGTGATAAACTATATTATTTCACATTATTTTCAGGCCTTTTCAATTGGCAATCGGATGGGGTTGAGGGGTAGATGAGTCTGCGGGGAGGGACTGGGGAAGTCAGGGAGGGAGGAGAAGGGGCCAGGAGGAGAACTAAAAAATTCACAGGAGGAGAATGGAGAGACAGGGAAGGGAACAGGGAGGTGTGGGTGGCACAAGATGAACGCCATCCCAGGGGTGGGGACCTGGCTTTTAAATCCAGAACTTTTTGGCTGAGCAGAGGCTCTGGCTGATGGCTTAGCAACTGGGGCATGGGGTACTCCAAACCCTGCTGGCCCATCGTCAACAGCAGCTCCCCAGAACCCCTACCTTTCCCTGCTCCTCAAAACAAAATAGCTCAAGACTAAGGCACTAAGGCATCTCCTGACCTCGTCCACCTAGGCAGGCCCAGGGCTCAAACCAGGCCACAGAAGAATTAGGGTGGGTCTCGGGACTGTCTGTGGTTGGCCCATTCCTGTAAAAGACAAGGCACTTGCAGCTGGAGCGATAGGACAGCGGGTAGGGTGTTTGCCTTGCATGCAGCCAACCCGGGTTCTATTCCCAGAATCCCATATGGTCTCCCGAACAACACCAGGAGTAATTCCTGAGTGCATGAGCCAGGAGTAACCTCTGTGCATTGCCGGGTGTGACCCAAAAGGGAAAGAAAGAAAGAAGGAAAGAAAGAAAGAAAGAAAGAAAGAAAGAAAGAAAGAAAGAAAGAAAGAAAGAAAGAAAGAAAGAAAGAAAGAAAGAAAGGAAGGAAGGAAGGAAGGAAGGAAGGAAGAAAGAAAGAAAGAAAGAAAGAAAGAAAGAAAGAAAGAAAGAAAGAAAGAAAGAAAGAAAGAAAGAAAGAAAGAAAGAAAGAAAGAAAGAAAGAAAGAAAGAAAGAAAGAAAGAAAGAAAGAAAGAAAGAAAGAAAGAAAGAAAGAAAGAAAGAAAGAAAGAAAGAAAGAAAGAAAGAAAGAAAGAAAGAAAGAAAGAAAGAAAGAAAGAAAGAAAGAAAGAAAGAAAGAAGGAAGAAGACAAGGCCCTTGGGGCCAGAGCAATAGTACAGCAGGTAGAGTGCTTGACTTACACACAGCTAACACATGGTCCTCATATGGTCCCTTGTGCTAAGGCACCCTATATAGTCCCCTGAGTACCTCCAGGAGTAATTCCTGACTGATAGCCAGTAGTAAGCCCTGAGCATTGCTGGTGCAGTCCCAAAACAAACCAAAAGACAAGATCCTGGAAATCGGGGGAGGAGGGTGGGGTTGTCAGAGGACCACAGGGAGAAGGAGGTATGCACAGGTCTTTCCCTAGGGGTTTTCCTAGAGGCTCTGGGAGCTGTCAGCCAGCATTCTGAAAGCCTGGCTTGAATGTGCCTCTCCCGGCCAAGGCCTGGGCCCTGGGTGGCAAGGCCAAAATCCCCAGTTAGACTAGACACACCTTGCAGTGTGGACCTTTGTGTTCCCAAGACAGTGATTTGAAATCCTGGGCCCAGACCAAACCTCAGTCAGTTTCTGCGCGGGGCTACAGGACAGTCAATCCGAATTACCCAGAGGCCTCAGTGAGAGACAATTGGAAGAGAAACGCCACTTTATTACTTCCTCAGAGCTGCTGGCCAGCTGTGAGCACAGGGCCTGCTCGGATGAGCAGATAAGACTTGATGGGGAGCAAATAAGATCCATTTGCAATGAGCAGCATCTATTTGCTTGCCAACAACGAGCCAAGTCCTAATTCTCTTTGGTCTGCTCCGTGCGGCCTTCGGAGCGTCCTTTTGTTTTCATCCTTCATGGTCCAAGCTAACTTTTTTCCCTAGAGAGGGCAAATGAAAGTCGACTTGGCGTGGTGCAAACAGAGGAAGTTTTCCATGGCTGAGGTTTGAGCCAGGTCATTGGGCCTGCGACAGGTTTCAAGGTACCATCACCAGCTCCCTAAGCAAGGCCAGAATCAGCTCCGTAAAATCCCAGGCCGACAGCACCCACCTTTAGCAGGAGCTGACATTTTCCTTTACACTGGTCTGTGCTAACAATGCTTCCACTCAGCAGGAGTTACGTGTCAATCCAACTAACTCGACCCAACCGGTGTCCGACATTCCTGGCCAGGAACCCAGTTCCAGGGCTCAAAGGGTGAACAAAACAGACACCATTGCCGCCCTCCAGGAGCTGACATGGTGGTGGAGAGCCGATAACAACAGCAACAGTAATTATAACAGAACCATCTTCACATAGGAATTGTGCCAGAGAGATGGGAAAGAGCTTTGTCTATTTGGAGGCAGCCAAGGGCCAGGGGGAAACAATCTCTTCAGTCAGTGCTCCATGCTGCAGGCCCCCTTGCACCCAATTCGCTTGTTAGCCGAGGGCATATTTGTTCATTCAACAAATACTAACCCAAAGTCAACTCTAGGCTGGCCACTATCTTAGGCACTGGCATGGTGCCATCCATCAAGACGAGTCTGCAGCTCATCTCCATAAACGGACAAGCTAGAAGCCCAGAAGAGATAGCAGAGACACATCAGCATGTAATTACTGAATGAGCTGGACTCTGGCAAGGAGAAAGGCGTGAGCTTATTTATTGTGGCACCCCCTTCCCCGCCGATGTTGAAAACAAGCCAGATGTCCAGAGGAGGCCAAAATGGGCTAGCATGTGGGGGGGGGGGAACATGTTTGTTAACTATAGATTGATTTGTATTCCCTTGCCTCGCCCTTCCCTTCTTCGTTGCAGTCAATGTTGTTGTTGTGATTAAGGGGCAGGGGTGATTGGAGTTGGGGAAGTGGGGGGTGTCTCACACATGTGTGGCTGTGGAGGTCATCTAGGGTCTCACATCAGGCCTCAGCACTCCACTGGGCCATGATGCTCACTGAGGGGAGTCCTCGTATAGTGGAGGTGTTTGCATGCACACTCCGGGGTCCACGCTCTAAGGCACACACGTTCTGGCTATAACGTGTGCTAGGAGCTGTGATGGTGCTTGCACACACGCTCACCAGAATCACATTTCTGAGCCTCTGTGCTCTCCTTTCATGTTCTGATTTTATTGATTTGGGAAGTGGTGGGGGGAGTGGAGTGGAGGTTGGCCTAGAGCACCCGGCAGTGCTCTGGGGTTGTTCCTGGCTCTGTGCTCAGGAGTGAGCCCTAGCAGTACTATCGAGACCATCGGGATTTCCAACCGGGCTTGGCCAAATGGCCGCCTTAGCCCCTGTGCTCTCTCCCTGCCTGTTCTGCCTTTATTTTTGTTGTGGCGCTGCCTGGGGCACATCCCTCTGTGGAGTTGTCTGCTGTGAGGCCGGAAATTGCAGCACAAGGGGGTCACAGATGGCACAGATGCCAGGATCACCTTCAGCTCATGTGACAACACCAGGGATTTGAACTGTGACCACACGCTTACAAGGCAGTCACTCAACATGAGCATGCAATTCCTCCAGGCAGGGAGCGTGGGTGTGTGGGGGACAGGGCAAGCATTGGCACGAGAAAACCCACAGGTGGGCTTTAAGCAGGAGAGAAGCATGATACAATTTGTGTGTCTGGAGCACCACTGTTCACACGTGTCCTGGGCAGTCAGAATTAGAGAGACCAAAGCAGACTCTAGAAAGCAGTGGGGGACCCTCCCTAGGGGTCCATGAGACTGTTAACAGTACAGGGGTGAAAGCACTTGCCTTGCATGTGGCCAACCCTGATTCAGTCCCTGGTACCGCATAGTCCCTGAGTTAAGGAAAGTTTCCTCAACATCTACAATCCTCTGAGAAACACAGAGGACTACTGCCAGCAGCATCTACCCCATGCCCAGGATGGGGGCTGACGGCCTAAATGATTAGTGAGAATGTGAAGCCACCAAAATACACATTGCTGCTGGTGGAAATTGAAATGAGCACCACTTCTTGGTGGGGAGGGGGCTTGGGAATTGATGATGTCTACTAAAAATTAAATATACACGTGTCCTCCTACCTGCAGTAAAAACCCAAGAGATAAGAGCTTTATCTGAAATATTACAAAGCTGGAATTAAGTCAAATGCCCAATCAGTGCAGAATGGATAGATACATTGTGGTATATCCATGCCAGGGGAATATTACACAGGGATTAAGAAGGTGATTTTGCTATATACCACTGTAGGGGCAGAAGTCTTACTCCAGAGCAAAGGACTCACTCTATGCTTCCATTAATGTGAAGTTGAAAAACAAGAAAGAGATATCTCAAAGGACAGTAGAATGATCCTTATTCTTGGAAGGGAGGATTAAAGGAAAGAGGGGTCATGAACCTGCTCCCAAGCTGGGAATATCCTGTAGCTTGATCTGGGAGGTGGTTGCACCCGGGAATGAGCTGGAGCCTTTCATGTGGCCAACCCCGATTCAATCTCTGGCATCCCATACAGTCCCTAATGCACTGCCAGGAGTAATTCCTAAGTGTAGAGCCAGGAGTAACAACTGAGCATCGCTGGGTATGACCCAAAAAGAAAACAAAATTCATCCACTGGGCACTGAGGGCTTTCATACCTTACTATATATGTCATAGCTCAACAAATTAAAAATAAGGGACTAGGAAAACAGTACACAGACTAAGGTACTTGTCTTGCATGTGACCAACTCTGATTCAATCCCCGGTACCACATAGTCCCTGAGTACTTCCAGGTATGGCCCTGGGATCCCTCCAAGCATTGTTAGGGGGCCCCAGACAGCACCACATCCTCAGGCCTCACATTTAACCAGGGTCCAGTGGATGAGAATCCCCAGAGAGGCCCCAGGGGCCTCCTGAGCTCTACCAAGAGGAAGATATACCCAAGCCTCAGATAAAAAGAAAAAAGAAAAGAAAAAGGACTGTCTTAACTCAAAAAGGGGCGAGGGGGCATGGTGTAGAGATGTAGACAGACAAGAACAATTTAAAGGGGGAAATGACATCTGTCTGACTTGCCTTCCCAGAGTGGCCTGAAGAGTGAGTGAAATTAGGTACAGAAACAATTGTCATCCCAATGTTATTCTGACTGTTAAAAGCCCAACTAAAACAGAAAAGAATTCAGGCTCAGAGCTAACTTGTTCCTCAGTCCCACAACTCGCACAAACGCGTGCACATGTACTCGCATGTGCTCGCACATACCACACACACACACACACACACACACACACACCATCCCCCAAGGAAAGGACATAATACAGGTGTTTGCCTGAGATCTGAGATAACTGGCATGATGAAAATGAGGTTCCACCATGAGGTCCAGCCGCAGCCCTGGGGCCCACTAGGCTGCGGGCCATCGGGGAGCTTGGTAGGGGGCAGAAGACCCCTTGCTTTGCAGCAGCAGTGAAACGTGGCTGCCCCCAGGTGCCTCCTTCGCCTAATTGCCTTGAATCACAGCATTTTCACGGGATAATGGGATTTCCACGGGTGACACGGAGCTAGTGGAACAGGATAAGGGACGCATAGGGCTGCCTCGGGGAGGGTGAGGAGGAGGGCCCTCCCATAGCTGCATTGAGGAGGCACCAACAGCCTTAAAACACACACACACACACACACACACACACACACACACAAACTGGATTGTTCAGCCAGGGGGTTGCCCAGTCCCAGCCAATCGGGAAAAGTGAGTGAATTGACAATCAGAACTTCCAGCTCGCTGTGTGGCCCCACTTTCCTGCAACCCGAACCCTGACCGCCTGGCAGTGAGCCCCCTTTGCTGCCCTTGACATGGGGGTTGGGGGCTCAAATGTAAAGGGTCACTGGTAAGAAACTTTATTCATAAAGACCCCCCCTTTGCTGTCCCCCTGAGGGGCTATTTCATGGCTCAGCCGTCTTGACGATTCCTCTGGGAGCTGTATGGCCTAGAAGAAGTGGCGCTCCGGGCACTAATGATGCAGAATTGGGCGGCCAGTCAGAGCCGCTCTGAAAGTTTTCCAGGCCAAGAACATGCTGGTCACGGTCTCGGGGATGGAATCAGGCTAGATCAGGTTCCTGTGTGCAAGCGTGATGGGCACATGAGAGCCCCAGGTCGCCTCTTGGAAGGCCCCTTAGCCACTGTAGGGTGGAGCAAACTCATACCAGTGGCCATGGCTTCTGTGGGCCATGATCCTGGCTTTTGGCACCTCAGGACTTCTTGCTTACTGATTGGATAGTTTATCTTCTTGCAGAGGGTTTGGATGACACCTGGCGGGACTCAAGTCACACTCCTCACTGTGCTCAGGGATCACTCTCGGCCATGCTTCAGGGACTGTGATGGAACCGGGGTCAACTTGCTTCGTCTCCCTGACCCCAGCCTCACTTCCTCCTGCATACTCCACGATAGCACAGCCTGGGAATGTGTTTCTCCCGTTATGCCCAGACAAGAGCACTGAGTAAAATTCTCCCTACAAACACTTAGCATGCAAAAATCCAGCTTGAATTTTCTTGAACACAAGTGTCATTTCCATCCTAAATTGACATTCCATCAGCAGAGGAGAAAAACTAGGTCTCAGGCATTCTGGGTTTTTTCTCCAGCTTTTCTCTAGACGTGCTTCCCAATCCCCACTCACTACCTTTTGTTTTTGTTGTCATGGCTGGGGCACTGGCACGAATATACATGCATGCATACACACACACACACACACACACACATACACACACAGAGCCATGGCACTCAATAAGGGTTACACACTTTCAGCTCCAGTGCACATGCCTCCTGGACACTAATTGCACACTACTCGTGGTAGTGTTTGCACATACCTGGTGTGGCATAGCACAGAGGGTGACATTTTCTGTTGCAATGTCAGGGTTCCCAAACAGTTGAGTCACTAGGGAACCTCATATATAGGTACATGTGCATGTATGTGGTGCTGGGGGGCGAGGAGGGGTCAAATGCATGCCCTCACACTCACAAAGCAGCACCTTGGCCACGGAGCTGTCCCTGGACTCCCTCCTTACACTTACTTCTAGGTGTCAAGGGTTGATGTTGTGCTGAAGGCGAGGGAAGTACCACAGCATCCCCACAGAGCGCTCAGCGTCTTTCTCAAGTCACATTCAGAAGATACCCTTTTGCTTTTCACAATAGTTACTTTGTTGCAAATCTCTCTCTCTCTCTCTCTCTCTCTCTCTCTCTCTCTCTCTCTCTCTCTCTCTCTCTCTCTCTCTCTCTCTCTGCTGCACAGAACCTGGAGTCTCACACATGCAAGGCATGTGCTCTCTCACTGAACCACATTTCCAGGCTGCAAATATATCATTTGAGCAAATCCCTTATGAAAGACGAACTCCCACATCAGAGGCCAGTGGACACTAGGTATGCAATCAATGTTTGATGGATGAATGAAGTAGTAAATAAAACAGGCAAGTTTTAATTCTGTGTGGCAGCCAAGCAGGACAATCTAGAGACAGACACCTCGGGTGGCCATGGATAAAGCCTGCAAGAGATGAAGGGGCATTTGAGGCATGAATAAAGAGGCAGTAGAACTGTCTCTTCTGGACTGAGTGAGGATAACTTGTCATCTCTGAAGCTAAGCATTATTCAGAACACACTGAGTCGGCGAAGGGAAGCAACAGAAGTGTGTGTGTGCGCGCGCGTGTGTGTATGTGTGTGTGGTCATCTAAATGAGATTTGGCAATACTGCGCTCTGCCTATCAGATTCCTCCTTCAGTTTGTCAGAGAATCATCCCCAGGGCCCCAGGCCCCAACTGCAATCATAATCCATTGCATGTATATGGTGCCTTACAGATTGCCTCTGCATCAAACCTATGTAGTGGCTGTTATTAGCTTTGCCTCCATTTCTCAGATGAAAAAAAAAAATGGGTCTCTCAAGATGTACTGTTCTTTACGGTCAAGCCCTAGCCAGTGTCTTGTACTACCAGATATTTAAAATTTGGCGAGTCCAACTTGGGATGTGCTTTACATGCAAGATACACAATAAATTCCAAAAAAAGACTAATGTATGGGGGTGGGGGGAATGTCAAATATCTCACAAATAATGTTTCTGTTGAAATTAAATCTTGGTGAGGTCAAAAGTAATAAAATAGATTCCAAATTAATTTCACCTGTTTGTTTCCTTTTTTAAAAAATGGCTACTCGAAAAATTGAAATTATACATATAGGGCTGTTCTAGGTCTGAGAGAGGACCTACACGTTTTCTGTTCAAACCAAGAGTCTGTAATTGAGGCTTTGTGGGCCAAATAGCCTGGGGCGCCTCCTGGGCTCTGCCTTTGTAGCACAGATGCTGCCACAGAGGATGGTAAATAAATTGGCGTTGTGGGACTCCAATCATTTCATTGACAGAAACAGTCTGAGCAGGAGTTTGCTGACTTTCTCCAGAGCAATGTTCAAAGTTCAGAGCTCAGGACTGGGATGAGGGGTTTCTATTCTGGCTTCGCCACCCTGAGTAAGGAGTTTAACTACCTGGAGCCTCAGTCTTTGTCTGAAAAGGCTATTAAGTCCAAGAGAAAATGAGTAGAGGGGACGGAGCGGTAGTATAGATGGGAGGGTGTTTGCCTTGCACACGATCGACCTGGGTTCGATCCCCAGCATCCCATATGGTCCTCCAAGCACCGCCAGGAGTAATTCCTGAGTGCAGATCCAGGAGTAACCCCTGAGCATCGCCGGGTGTGACCCAAAAAAGTCACAAAAGAAAAGAAAATGAGTAAGGAACATGGAACAAAAATGATGGCCTGAAAGGTAGTACAGGGGCTAAGCATTTGTTTGTCACATGGCCAACTCTGGTTCAATCCCTAGCACTTCTTTATCGGAGCACTGCTGGGAGTGATCCCTGGAAGAAATGAGCACCAAGCCAGGAGCAAACCCTGGCACAGCCGGGTGCAAGCCAACTCCATCCCCCCCCCTAAAAAGAATAAGGACAAATAATTAATAACAAATTAACAGCTAAGAGATCTAGAAAAATAGTTTAACTTCCTGCAAGAGGCAAGAAAGATGAAGACAAAGATAAAGTACACTGCTTCCCAATGAAAAGTTTCTTTTTATATATTTAATATTCTTGGTTTGGGGGCCATACCTGGTGGTGCTCCATGCTTTCTCCTGACTCTGCATTTGGGGATCACTCTTAGCAGGGCGAGGGGGGAGCCATATGGAATAATGGGGACTGAACTCAAGGTGGCCGCATGCAAGACAAACACCTACCCACTGTACTATCACTTCAGGTCCCAAAAGTTCATATAAACTGGAATCATTTTATCTATGCCAAATAAATACAAAAATGGTGTTTAGAATATTTAATAGCTCAGGGAAATGTTTCTTCTGTAATCTCAAGTGAGAAAAGGAATACAAGATTCTATATACCATGACCTGCTGAGGGCAGGGCTGGGAGCAAGCATGTTTGCAGAGAAGGAAGTGAGAGTTTAGAGGGCTGGTGCAAGGGCCCGGGTTCAATCCATACCACATGGTCCCTGAGCATCCCCATGAGAAAATTCTCCCTTCCCGCCTCCAATAGTCAGATTCCCCCCTGAAACTGGATTTAGAATCCAAAAATGAAAAGGAAGAGCAAACTAATGACGACAATGTCCCAGTACAGTACCAAGTGTTCTCTCAGCCAGAGGGACGATGCGTGATCTTAACTGTATTATTGTTTGCTTCCCAAGGCTCTTCATTTAGAATGTCTGTATGACGTCTTCACTGAGGCCACACTCAATAGGCCTGACGGTTCAGTGTTTGAGTCAGGCAGAACTTGGGGGTCATGTGGTGCTGGGGATCAATCCCAGGGTATTGCAAATATCAGGTAGAGCCTCTGCCACTGGAATTATCTCCCCAACCTGTAGAATTTAGTACTCTCATACTCAGAGAATTGATACTATGAAAAAACTTAAACCCTTAACTCAATAAAAAATCAGGAAAGGAATACTTATGAATAAGATATGAAAAGGCCAAAAAAGTTAGAAAAAATAGCAACACTATCAAGTTCTCCCACTAATTGGGCAAATTAAAACAACCAAGAAATATATATAAATATACATATATACATATATATGTATTCTATTAGCCTAACAAGAGCAGAAAGATATGTAATAGCCATTCACAGCAAGAATATAAGGTAATGGCAGTTTCTTTCATATGCTTTATAGGGAGCATCCAATCTTTTAGGAGGACGCTTTGGGGATAGTTATAAAATAGTTAAAGGCACATGTTTCATCTAAATTCCACTTTTCAGTATTGCATGCATGTGCATAAAGGATGGAATGCGAGAATTTCCTGACCCTGCACCAGGTTGTCTTCATCAGGGCACGCAGGAGAGGGTGGGTTGAGCTTCCCTCCCCAAGAACCCCAGCAGCCGAAAACCTCCAGAACCCAACCGCCATGATGGTCAAGGCCATCTCCACACACTTGGATGAGCTTCACCCAGTGGGATCCGGCAGAAAAACACAGGTATGCGGCCCCATGACTGAGACCTCAAGCCCACTTGGATCAGGACTGGGCCTCCTCCCCCCAGGCCCCCAGTTTTCCAGTAGCTTAGCAGTCACACCCACAAACTGCCCCTGGCGCCATGTAATCTCATCAACAGCCAAGATCCAGAGACTACAAATCAAAGCTCCCAGAAGAGAACAACGAAGAATTTCCTAGAGCATGCTGCCACATTTGCAGCCATGTGACCTCTTATACTCCAGCCCACTTATGTACCAAAAGTAGCACACATTTGTTTGGTTTTAACATACTTGCTTGTATTCTCTTATATGGGCTTAAATGACTCCAGAATGAAATACAACAACATATAACAACATTCACACACTTCCCTCTTATTGTGGTGGGATGGTGCTTGGTGGTGGGATTGATGTTTGAATATTATCTGTAATGAACTTTTGTGAACTACTTTATGAAAATAAAATAATAAAAAATTTTAGGGGCTGGAGCGATAGTACAGTGGGTAGGATGTTTGCCTTGCACTCAGTCAACCTGGGTTCAATTCCCAGCATCCCATATGGTCCTCTGAACACCACCGGGAGTAATTCCTGAGTGCAAATCCAGGAGTAACCCTGTGCATTGCCGGGTGTGACCCAAAAAGAAAAAAAATTGCAAAAAAAAAAAAAGGATGGAAGTCTCAGGAAAACATCAATCACTGCACTCAGTATCAAAACTCCAGAAACAACCCACATATTCATTCATGGGAGAACTATACTAAATTCACCATGTGGAATAGTAGTTAGGAATTAAAAAGAATAGGCCTAGAGTGATAGAACAGGGATTGGGGCACTTTCCTTGCACACAGCTGACCTGGGTTGATCTGTGCACTACCTGTGGTCCTCCAAGCCCTCCGGGAGTGACCTCTGAGCTCAGAGCCAGCACAGCCAGTGTGGCCCAACAGCAATAACAACAGCAACAATATATATGTTTGTTTATATATTGTATATACAGTGATGGTTTATTCTTTTTATACATATAGAATAAAACAAAGTTACATTTACCAGCATCAAATGAGAAAAACCACGTACGTGCGTGTGATCATGTATGTGCACGCAAATTCTACTCCATAGGTCTGGATAGTTCTACCTCATTTTCTGAGCGGAAGGGAGGGAATAATTGAGGTGGAGAAGGCACCAGGGAACTTTTTCCATTGCTCCCATAAGCTCCCCCATCTTTTTATTTTGGGAGGGAGGTTACCCCACGTCCTGGTGGTGTTTAGGGGACCATCTGACATGCCAGGGTTGAAGCAGGGCAGTGAGCACGCCAGCCACATGCCAGGCAAGTACTGCTGTATGTACTGCCTCTCTGGAACCTCCTTGGCACTCTAGGCACGGGGGACAGAGGGCTCAGTCCCTCATCCTGGCTCCACTTCTTAAGGCATAGTTTGGAATAAGTTGCTTAACCTCCTGCAAACTGCAGCTGTCTCCTCATCAATCAAATGGGGACAATCACAGCACCCAGCCTTAAAGTTGGCAAGAAAATGAAATGAGCTAATGTAGACAAAGCACTTACTCCAGGGCCTGGCATACGTTAGACCTTCAGTGATGATTCTGAGGACCACTGCCAGCAGAAACATGGCTGGTCCTTCTGGACTTTTGTTTAATGCTTGTGCAAAGATAGCATTTTGAATTTATTTATTTCTTTTGCGGCTGTGTGGGGCCACACTCAAAGATGCTCAAGGGCCCAGGGGCACTGAGGACCAAACCCAGGCCCCCAGCATGAAAAGTAAGCACATTCACCCTTAGAGCTCTCTCCCTGGCCCTGCAGAGTATTTTTAAAGATCCAGTCAGTTTTAACACACCTGAGAGTGAGGGTCACAAATGGGAGAACCCCTCACTCAGTACTGACTAAACTGAAGCTCTGGCACAGAGGAAGTGCCAGCTTGAGAGGTTCACCGCTGGAGTTGATCTGACTTGGGTCCTATCCAGAATCTTCTACTGGCTAGCAGTGCGGGTGCTCAGCAAGTGAACTTCTCTGCCCCTTCGTTCCCCACTCTAGAGATGTGAGTAGGAGCAGATCTGTTGTTTGGGGACACAAGGACACGGAGAGCTCACCCCCACTATTGCTAAGTGTTTCATCTCCCTGGTGAGGCCTCCGGACTTGTCAGAGCTCACTCAGGTGAGCCCTCTCCAGGGCCGCACAGAGGCGATGCCTGATGCTTTGCAAGGTCACTGTCTCTGCTATCCTTGGCTGTACCATTGTAAAAACAGAGAGGCAGCTCGAAGGAACGGGGAAAATACCAGTTTTGGAATCAGGTGGCCTAGCTATACCTGCTGCGTGGCCTCAGGCTGCCACTGACCCTCGGAGGCTCCGGCTGCTCACCCGTGACACAGACTGGGTTCATGCCGGCCTCGGAAGGTCAGTGAGGAAAATAAAGCAGGTCACAAGGGTCAGGCCCCACCTCACCCCCAGCTCTCTGGCTTAGGGGCCCAATAACAATGGCCCAAGAATGCTTCTCTGGGTGGTGCATTAATAGGAATCACAAAGAAATGTTCATGCTTGCTTGGTTGGTGGGGCTTTACGACTCAGCTCCTCACAGCACAACCTGGACCAAGTGCCTAAGAGGGAAGCGCCTCTGCCACAGAGGGTGGGTCATACAGAGCTGCGTGAGTGGGATGGCATATAAATGATGATGATTATGATGATGGTGGTGATGACAGTAGCAGCAGTGTGTGAGCCAGGCACTGTAAAAAGTGCCTGCTGTGTATTAACTTCTTTATTCTTTACAACATTCCTGGAGGGCTTCATTCCCAGGAAACTTATTCCCAGTTTACAGATGGGAAAACTGAGCCTGAAATCAGGGTAGAAACTCTCCAAGGTCACAGAACAGGCAGTGCAGAGCAAGGATCTGAGCCCAGAGCTCTCTGTTTTTAGGACTCTGACACTACACTTCTTTCCTGGGAGGGAGAAAGGGAGGGTTGATGAGCTTGCACATGTAAACACACACAAACACACACATGCTCACTCACATGCACATACACATGAGCACATATATGCATATACACAAATACATGCATGCACATGTGCATGCAGTCATGCATATACATACAAACACATATGTGCATGCAGAGACATACACACAAACACATGTGTGCACTCATATGAATACACATGTGCACACCCAGTCACTCACATGCACAAACACACAGGCACATACATTCTCATACACACACTCAAACACTTGCACATACTCATGTGTGCATGCATGTTCGTGTGCACATACACATGTACACACAAACACACTCACACACAAGTACCCACACATGCTCACTCCCATGCACAAACCCATGGGTATGCACATGCACATTCTCATATACAAATACACAAACATATGCATATGACAATATGCATATGTACTCTCACACATGTGTACACACACACACACACACACACACACACACACGGGCCCCAGTATCACCCATGGACAAGGATGGGGGTGGAGGGGAAAGGGCAACACTCAGTTCCTCTAGACAGCCGAGGCTCTGGGTTCAGCTCCTAAAGCCCTACCCGACCTCCATATGCTGAAGTGTCTGCGCCAGTAATGGCAGCGACAGGAGTGAGACAGGCTGTACTGTGCCGATAAGCAAACATTTCGCAGTACTACAGGAATAGAGGTGAAGGCTGGGGTGGGGGGCGGGAGGCCGGCATTTGGGACCAGAAAACTAAGTGGAAGGAGGTGCTGCCCCCTGGGGGCCGGTGGAGGGCGGGGCGAGGCCCGGAGATGCCCCCCCCCCCCCCCCCCCGCCCAAAGACCTCACCATCAGGAGGCTTGGAGCATTCTCAAGCCCTGGAAGAGCCATGGCCTTGGGTATCCCACGTTCACGGGCTGAGGATGGGGGTCTGTATGTCTGTCTCACCAGGCGGGCCACTCTCTAGATGAGACCATTGGCATCATGACAGAGATGAGGAACTGTGGCCGGGGCCACACCCCGCTGCCCTCACCGCCAGGAACTGAGCCCTGTGGCTACAGGGCGGCTTCGGAGACCTGAGTGAGGCACAGGTGCTCCGGGAGTGGGTCTGTATGCAAGTCCCTCGCAGATAGTGGCCAAGGGCCTGGCCAGAGGGCATATCCCAAACCCGAGAGTCCAGAATAGGGCCCCAGAGGGAGTGGAGGAGCAGGGGTGGGGGTTTATTGGCATTACGGGCCTTTCGAGGACAGCAGGGAGGGAGACTGGGCAGAGGGGCAGTGGGAGCGGAGTTGGCCAGGGGCCCCTGCTCCCTCCGCACCTGATCCCACCTCATGGCATTGATAGAGGTGACTTGGGGGTGGAGAGCTCTGCCTGGCCATTATCTCTGCTCTCCTGGCACCTTCTCCCTCCCCTCCTCCCGCCCTCTCTCTGTCCTCCTCCCTCCCTCCACCCGGGCTTCGCTCCCGCCTATGAAAAATCAGCAAATAAAAAGTTACATTAACCCCACCCTGACCTCGCCGACATAATACACTGCGGGCTGATGCGCTGCCTTTGGAGGCTCGCTGAGAACCTGTCACTCTCCAATGTCCCGAGCACAGCCTGGGGAGCATTTACTGGATAATTAATATATTAAATGCATGAAAAATAGTTACACAGACTTCCCCTCCCCACCCACGGAAGGGGGGTGGGATGCAAAAAAGACAGATTCAGGCTGTATACCATCAATATGAAAGCATCCCCCGAATAGCCGTCATAAAAACTGTTCATAATTTTATAGCTTCATTCCTGTTGGAGCACCATAAAGGCAAGTCATATTTTTTACACTCAGGATGCCCCATAAAAAAAAAAAGGAAAAAAAAGGAGCAAGCAAGGAAAGGAGAACTTGGCAGGAGGCTTGCTCCCTCTTACCTAGGGGCAAAGTAAAGAAAGGCACCCCCATACCTGTTCTCTCTCATCCCTGCCTGCCACCCTTTTGGGCCAGGCTGTGACTTCTTATAAATTCATCAGAATAATTATTCATCAGATTCTTTACTTTTTATTTGGTCCCCCTCCTTTTTTTTCTGATTTCATAGTTGGCTTTTATGAGGACAGAAGAAGGAGTGGAGAGGATGCTTCTCTGAGTCCAAACCCTCAAACCGTCAATTTGGGTCATGACATGATGAAGTCAGCTTACACCACCTGAGTCTGTGCCCACCATCTACAGGAGGGAGTGTGGCCCTATCTCTGCCTTTTGTGGGAGATATTCCAGGTAGAGAGAAAGGAAGGAGAGGGCTGGGTGCTGTCACTTCTATGCTCCTCATCTCCTGGCCTTAAGTTGGTTTGGGGTAAACCTCTCTGGGTCCCGGGTGGGGGGGGGGCTCCCACACAAGACCGTACAGACTGTCTCAGGCTGGGGAATGGAGCATTCAGGCCTGATCTTGCCGAGGAGATGAGCAGGGGTGAGAGCTCTGATGAAGAGATGAAGTCAGCTTACACCACCTGAATCTGTGCCCAGCTGTCTACAGGAGGGAGTAGGGCCCCAGGTCTGCCTTTTGGGGGAGACATTCAGGTAGAGAGAAAGGAAAGAGAGGGCAAACACACACACACACACACACACACACACACACACACACTCCTATCTCATCCGAGTCCTGTCCCACTCCCCTGGGAGGGGCGGGGCGGTGGAGGGTGTATTCTCCCTTTTCTCTGGGTGGGGATGGGAGGAGTAAGAGTGCCAAGTGCAGGCCTGGCAGACCCAGGAAAACAAGCCCTGAGGCCTCTGTGTGTGTGGACGCACGGGGGAGACAGATACTCGTGCAGAGATGGACGAGGGAGGTGGCCCGCGGCCTCTCACACACACTCTGGTCACACACCCCTCCAGTCCCCGTCACCCTGGAAGGAGAAATGCGCAAAAAGTAAACGCAATGAGTTGCTGGTCCCAGGGACAGCACCCGAGAGGGACTGAGGCGGCCCCAGGTCACTGGCCGTGGTGCTGAAAAGCCTCGCACATGTGTCTACCTCTCTGATGGATTTGGGAGGGGCGGTGGGCACCTCCCCTTCTCTGGGGTCTTTGCATCTGTCTCTCTGTACTCACTCCGCCAGCCCTGACTGAGTTAAAGCTTTCCCAGAGCGGGGGACTATGGCTCTTCCATGAAACTGGGATCTATCTCTGCAGAAAAGGCGTCTCCTGCTCATGCCCCCCGACTCCCTGGCTGCAGGAGACCACGGGGGCTGATCCCCCAAGCACACAAACCTACCCCCGCAGCTGTCTGTGCTCCCAGGGGTCTCCCAAAAGAAGACCTTCTTTAGACTAGTGCTGTCATCAGACTGAAATCTCTCCAAGACCACTTATCTCCCCCTTTCGACTGGGATTTCCTGATGTTCAGGGGTTATATATCTCTTGCCAGATTTAGATCTCCCCTAGAGCAAGAATTTGTCTTCCAGCTCCACTATCAAATCAGGAGAACCCTGCAGAACACAGCATTCCTCTCTCAGACTGGCATCTCTTTGGGAATAGAGACTCTCTTTTCCCAACCAGATAAAATCCCTCTCCCCTAATCAGAAACTGGGTTTCTCCCATTGGCCTCTCACCACAGGGGTTGGTCTCTCTCCTAAGACATCCCCTTAAGAGGTGCTGAGTCTTTCAGAAGACCAGGAGTCCTTCAAGAACAGGGGTTTTACCCCACAAACCAGATGATCTTGTTGTTTAGAACAGAGGCTGATTTCTCTCCTATGACTAGGGACTCCAGGTATAGTCCAAGACTTTTTCTTTGGAATCTTGGGGCTCCACAAGAGCAGAAGTTTTCCCCGTGACACTGGAAGACACCCCCGGGGGAAGAAGTTGATCCTTTGTGTAACCCTGCACCACAGATTCCTTGGCCCCTGCTAGGGTTGAGTCTGAATGAGCCATCTGTGAACTGGACAAAGGAGGCTGCATTATCAGCCCCTCCACGAGCCAGCACAGCCCCAGGCCCTTCACACCCATTATCTCCTGCCCACTCCATCCTGCACAGCAGATATCCTTATCCCCTCTCTGCACACAGATGAGACTGACACCCAGGAGCTCGGCCCTTACTCCCCACCCCCGGTGCGGGCCTCTCCTGCCCAGCCCCCTCTCCCATGGCTCTTGCCCAACTTGCAGATCCATCCCTATAAAAACAGCCAAGTCGCCTGAGTCAGGGTCATGATCTCAGCACTTGCAAGAAATCAGGCTTCGAGCAAAGAAGCAGCCTGGATGAGAAGGAACAGTCTTTCCTCTCCTTAAATATTCAAGACAATGGGCAGTGGGGTGCTGGGCTTGAGGTCACCAGGGGGTTCACGTTCTCTCTAGCCCCTGTTAGCTCTTTGGTTATGCATGTACTGAGAAAGGGGTTGCTGAATTAAGGAAGTGTGGGGGATATTTTTTGATTTCGCTTTGTTTCTGAATGAAAACTTAAGTCCTCCCGCCGCCCCCGCTTTCTCCTAACCAACAGTGTTGGAGTGAGAGCAGCTTTTAGCATCCCTGTATTATACATTGTTTTCTCTGTGTATGTGTTTATGTATCTGTGTGTGTATTTAATAAATATAGTCCTCCCCCTCTTGCAAACCAGGACTAAAAATAGAGGTGGGGAAGCATCCTCCTCCCAAAAGGAAAAGCATCAACTAATTTGAAAAATATTTAAGAAACTCTGGGTCGTCATCCCCTCGCCTCTCCCTGCTCCATAATTACACTGCAGTGCCTGATATTTTCATGGGACATTAAACCAGGAGTCAGGTGATGGGTTCCTTCCGTCTACGCCTATCCGTTAGCCGCCAGGCCCCCGCGGACCTTGACATTATTAATAGTCCTATTCATTAAGTATTACTCTTGTAGAATGAGTAGCATAATATTGGCCTGGAGATAGGAACAGGCAGAAGGAATAAGTCAAATTAATTTTCCGGAGCAAACGCCCCGGTTCTGTAAATGACATTCTGTACTGTTAGCATTTTAAATGTGGCACAAATGGCAGGAGACACAATTTGAAAGCAAAATACTAGAAGACATGGCTCAGGGTGGAACGTGGCAGCAGGAATATCTAAAAGCATCAGGGACCTGGGGGTGGGAGGGTCTGGCCTGTGCAGTGACGGGAAGGGAAGATTTTTTTTCCATGGGAATTTATTTCACATGCAGTTGAGGGAGGAGGTAGGGAGGAGGGCAGGTAGTGAGGTCTGCGTGTGTGACCATGTATAAGGGGGTGTGTGGGGGGAGTCTTGTGGAATATGAAAGAGGAATCAATCAATTTTCCTCCCTCTCTTCACTCCCCCAAGGGAGTGGACTAGGGCTATAGCTGAGGGATTTCTTCTACTCATTCCCCCAGCGGGTTGTCTTTCCTCCCTTCCAGATCTTTCTAACCATGTCCAGAGGAGGCTAATTTGTGGATCCTGACTTGTGTGAGGTGTGGTAGGTAAGAATATTCATTAACTCAACCCTCCATCTGTTCCACAAAAACAGGCCAATTCTGGAATAAACTGTGTGGTAGGACTCATGCATGCTAGGAGGGTAGTGTACACAAAGCCTGGTGGGGTAAGACCCCACATCCTCCAAAAGCTCAGAGTCCAGCGACTGAGCCAGGGGGAACCCAGGTAACTGTGGCTTGATGCAATTTGAAGAGCCATGAGAGAAAGAAATATTAAAGCTATTGCATGCTCAAAACAGCTTGTTCCATCCCAGAACACTTGCTACAGGAGACCGATGGCATTTAACCAGAACTGCGAGAGGTGAGCAGAATGAAGAAGGGCAATTTGGATGATGGGAGCAGGATGGACCAAAGTATCTAAGGGCGACATCAATGAGGGACAGTGAGTCGCTGTCCAGGATGGAAAGCTGGGAGAGGGAACCATGCGTTTCACGATTGGGAAGCTCTCAGGAAGTCATGTGTATCCAGCATTCGCCAACACAAAATTCATGTGAGAAGATGGTGCCTTCTCCACAGTGTGAACTCTCACCTCATTCTCCCCAAAACACAAAGCAGGTGCATGCCAGAAAGGGACTGTGACCACAGCCCATCCCTGGGGTGGTTTCTGGCCCAGCACTACCACAATCCAAACACTGGCAAGGCAAATCCAAAAACCTGGTTGGAAGTAAGATGGCACCTCAACACAGGCAGCCTGCAGGTAAATAAAGCGTGAATGTCCATGCATGTGCTTCCACTAGTCCCTCCAAAAAGCCAGAAATGGGATCCTTTTCTTCTATTTCACTGGAAAGTGATATTTTTCTGTATGGCATCCATCGCCACCTACTCAGGTCCTCAAGGGTTTCAGACAACCCAAGAAGACAGACAGAGCCTTTATCCCAGGTCCTGCCTGGAACTGGATTTCTACGTAACTCTTCTTGTTTGCTTTCACCCATCTTAATTCAAGCTCTCATCTTTGAAGAAGGAAGTATTTGAAGAGACCTGGCAACAAATTCTCTTAAGTACAGACACTAGCACCCAGTCTTAAAGAACATGAATAGAAGAATATAAATATACGAGTTAATGCACTGCAGTCAATGATAGGGGCCTGAGGTGTATTTAAAATGTTAAATCAACAATAGTTGTCACTTAGATAGAAACCACTAAAGTCCAGACACTGTTATAAGTATTTTTACTTACTTCTACTGGTTTATTTAATTTTTATGCCAACCTTACAATGTCTGTATTGTTATCATCCCCTTTTTATATATAAGAGAGTCAGGGTAGATAGGGACTGACTTGTCCAAAGTTATGCCAGTAAGAAGTAGTAGATCCCAGCGTTTAAGTTCAATCAGTTGGGATTGTAGCCAATTCTCTTAATGCCCGAGGTTGCCAGTTCAAGCAGGACCAATGGGGCCAGAGAAGTAGTCTGGAAGATTTTTGAGAACATAAAGCTTACATGTACTAGCAGTTACATTAAAGGATCCTTCTTGGCTGGAGCTATAATGTAATGGGTAGGGCTCTTGCCTTGCATGTGGCCAACCTGGATTTAATCCCCACCATCCCATATGGTGCCCCAAGCACCAAAAAAAGTGATCCCCAAACAAAGTCAGAGTAAGTCCTGAGAACTGCCAGGAGTGGCCCAGAAAAATTCTTCTTCCCCAAGGCCAGACAGGAAATGCTGTCTTGGATCTGCCTGGGTCATCTCTGACCTTGGCCTGTTGTAGGGCAGTGGTCTTCAACCACTGGACTGGCTAGCCCACAGGCATAGAAAGGTTGAAAAACACTGTTCTATCACCTTGTTTGCAACTGCTGGTCCAGGGAAAAGCATACAGGATAAGTGCTGGTCTGTAGGTGTACAAAGGTTGAAGAGTACTGGTCCAGGGCAACAAGTAGCACAATTAGGATACTGAATCCTCAACACTACTGCTTCTGACACTGGTCCTGTTAGTGCAATAATAGGAAAAATGAGGGGTTGCTCTTTAAAAGAGCACTGGGCTGGGAGTTAAGACTCCAGTCCATCTCTTTGGATCTTCAAGGAGCTGCAGTCTCTCTGAGCCTCAGTCCCTCCTCTGTGGAATGAAGAACTTAAGCCAGGTCTTTCCAACCTATCTCTCAGCTCTGTCACCCTCCTGAAATGATTCCCAACTTCTGCATTCACGTTTGAAATCACTGGGCAACTTCTTTCAAAGCATCAACACTCAGGACACACCTGAGGCCCAAATGGATTGGAATCTCTTGCCGAAGAGCTCTGAGGCACTGGCAGTTACAAATTCTTCCCCGAGTGTGTCTCTTTTGTAATCCATGGTTTATAAAATCCAGGTACAGTGAATTGTCCAGTGCCTTGGCTTCATTCTTAGTCTAACCCAATCTGAGATCTTTAGGAGTTTTAGTCTAACCCAATCTGAGATCTTTAGGAGTTTTAGGGACCATGATTGGAGAGTTGTAGGGAAGTTTACAAGTCGAGACTTCCCAGTGGATCCCAGAGTCCTAAGGTAGCCCCAAGACAAACAGAAAATAAGCCTCAAAAATGACTGACTAGAACCCAACCACATTTTTTGTGGCATGCTTCCATGCTGGGGACCCCCTGAGAATCCCTGGGGATAGCAATGGGACTCATTGCTGTCTGACGGACATTCCCACCTCTTCGTGCCTAGCAACTACTCCAGTTTGGGACATCTTTCCCACCTCCCCCTGACCCCCACTGAGATGCTACATCTTTGAGGGAGCAGATGATGGAGGAGGGTCTCTCCCACCCAACTCCAGCGGGCAGCCACATCTTCCCCTCCACAGAAATGAATAAATACATTTAGCACCGCCTCTGCCCTTTTTTTCCCAATTTAGTATTGTTTAATATGCATTTAATCAGGCCATTCGGTATTACAGCGGCTATGTAGCGTGACTCCCCCCGCGGGCTCGGGGGGAGGGCGTTATAGGCCATTAGGCTAAAGTAATATGTATGAGGAGTCACTTTTCCCCAGGGCGCAGTAACTATTTTTGCTCCCCAGTCGTCCCCATTAAATCATTAAACCTCATGACTATACTTTCTGAACTCTACCATGATCTTTAAAAAGCCAAGCATTAAAGGGCAGCTGTCACCCTCCACCGCCCAGGCCTCGGCCGCTTTATGTATTCACAGCATTAAGTCCTTTGTCAGTCTATACATCATTGGGGTGGGGGTGGGGGTGGAAGGGGTTACAGTACTCGAGGAGTCAACATCCGGACCCCGAGCTCTCCCCCTGGGGAGATTCCAAGGGGTCTAATGACGGACCCATCTCAAGGAGAAAGAAGGTAAGGGAGCTGACAGGTGAGGGGGACCAGGGCCCAAGAGTCTGGGAGCTGTCCGTGGTTCTGAAGTTCTAACCCAGGTTTCTCCTCTAACCAACTGTGTTTTACTTTCTCGACAGGCAGGGGCCATTTCAGAACCAAATCATCCCTGAAAACTCCTACTTCCTCACTCTCACCACCATCACCACCTCTACAGTAGGTTGAATATTGTCCCAGGGAAGACGTGGAATAAAAGAAAGATCTCCGGATTAGGATTCAAAATGCTACCAACTGGCATGATGTAGAAAAGTATGAGCATCAATTTCCTTTGTGGCAAACAGTGTTAATAATGCCAAGCACGCAGTCCTGCTTATGTGATATTATGTTTGTTAATGTTATTTTCCAACCATAAACACTGCACATGGGATAATACATAAATGTGGTCATGAAAACATGTTCATTGGTACTCATTTTTTTCATTATTTTGTAAATATTCTATAATATTACACATGATCACCATTATTGATATGTATTACTCAAGAAGTTATTTGCATCCTAGGAAATCTCCGCCCACAGGGATGCAAAACAGGACTACCCTTAGTCCCATAGTTCAAAAGAGGTCCTGTGTTTCTATTTTACTTACTTACTATGAATTGAAACAGAAAGGACCCATCCTTTCCGCTTCAATTCAGAGGAGGAGTTTCATCTCCTGAGATGCCTAACCAACCCAGTGGGGCCACTGTCACATCTTAATTCCAAATCCCCCAATCTTCACCCCTGAAACTAAGGTGCTTTCCTCATTCTGTATCCCCAAGCTGGGCTCACCATCAAAAAGCTGGGCAGGGAAGGGTTAAGTGCCTCAGCAGCCCCCAACAGGGTCCTCCTCACAGGCTGGGAAACAATGGAGCCATCAGTCTATATTTGACCTTTGCTCCCACCGCGTTTATGAGTTATTCCTCTCCTCCACAGCCTGCTGAGATTCAGCCTTCAATCTCCCACCCTTGCCAGCCCTCCCCCAACGTTCTCCCAGCCTCGGAGGCCTCCTGCTTCCCCCTTTTTCATCATCCTTCCTCACCTCTCCTGGCTTCCTTTCTTTCTCACACACCACTCACACACTCTTACTCCCTCCCTTTATTCCTTCTTCATGCTCTCCACCCTAATTTCCATGTCTTTCTCATTCTCTCTTGCCTTTAATCCCTCCTCTCCTCACTCTCTCCCCTTGGTTTTCTGCTTCTCCCCTATTCGCTCCAATTAATTTAGTAGTTGGCCTGCCAAATGGGGGTGAAGACTCTTGGAAAATCTCACCTTGGTTCTCTTCTCTCCCTCCAACACTCTCCCTACAGATCACTACCTGCTCACCCTCGCCTGCTACCCACCCCCACATCCTCTGATCTGTCCAAAAGTGGTTAGGAGTTAACGTGATAGGTCTGAAGGATGGGAAAGATGCTTCATCCATTCATGGCAGGGGTCTCACGGGGTGGTGCCTCTGACGTACTGGAACTGAGATGAATACAGAGACTCAACAAAGAGGAGACACTGCAGTGTGAAGGCAAGGTGGGGAAGCGCACAGAGTTACGTATCAAGAAGAGCAGTCTCCAGTCCCAGCTCATCCACCTTTTACATGAGTGGCCCTGGACAAGCTCACCCTTTCTGAGTTTCAACCTGCCCTATGAAGTGGGAGTTGGAAATCCCTGATTTGCCCTGATTTGCAAGGCTGTTGCAAACAAAATGTAAAGAGTTTGAAGCTATTATAAACTGCAAAAAGTTCTATACATACACAAGGCTGGGTGTCTGTGTCTATTATCCCTTATTGGAGTCTCCTCTAGCTTTCCTGCCTCCCACCTACCCTACATTTGGCTCTGTAGGATAATTAGTTTCAGTGATTGCCTGGCATAGAGAGGCCCTAGTTTGATCCCTGGCATCACACACAGACCTGACAGGAGTAATCCCTGGGCACAGAGTTAAGAGTAAGCCCTGAGCACTGCTGGGAATAACCCCAAAACATAAATTTAAAACATTTTATTTTCAATAATAAATAGCAAATTAAGGGCTATATATAGTACAGGGCTAAGGTACCTGCCTCACATGCAGAAGACTGATCCCTGGCACCACGTGGTTCTCTGAGTATTCCAGGAACAGCCCCAAGCACCACTGGATATGTCCCTCAAACAGAGTAATACATAGCACAGTTATAACCTTGTCATATTGATGGGGGCAGGGAGAGCATACCTGTGATGAGCTAGGGCTACTCTTGGCACAGGGGTCACCCCCAGATATACTTGGGAACCAGGAATCAAACCCAAGCCTTTTCCATGAATTCCTGCCCTTTTACTATCTCCCTGAGCCCCTCCCCACTTTTTCACTTTCAACAAAGCCCAATGGATCTAGGACTTAGCACATCCCCATTTGATAGCTGTGGGCAGCAAGGTTAAGCAAATTTAAATTGCTTTGTGTAAAGCCACACTGCCAGTAAGGAATAGTGCCAGGACTCGAGCTTCAACTTACACTTTCCAACTTTGGTGTCCTTCTCGCCCTCCCCTCTGGCTTCTCACCTGTCCCCAGACTCCTGGGCTAGGCAGTGCCTCTCTCAGGAGCCTGCTACCTCCTCCCTGTTGGTGGGTTCACTCTCCTTCCTCCGCAACAGTGATCAACCCCGGAGGGAGAGAACAGGCCTTCTGAGCAACTAGCAAGGCTATCTGCCTAGGAATGAATGAATGAATGAATGAATGAGTGCCTTTCTGTGCACTCACACAATGTTGTCCTGGTGCAGAGACTTGTCTAGAAAGTGAGTTATGCTGAGTCCCCATCTTCACAACTCCAAAGGATAGATGCATGGCCCGAGTGAGTACTGGCCTCTTGCATAAAAGTATCTCTGGGACAGGGGTGCAGCCTGCTACCCTCTCCCAACACACACACACACACACACACACACACACACACACACACACACACACACCATGCTGCTCAGCCCCTTCCCCCAGGCCTGTGACAGCAGCTTCTGTAATGAATGACTCTGCAGTAGGGCCCAGCAAAAGGACAGGAGGGCACGAGACAAATCATAGCTGCCAGGCGCTAATCTTCCCCTGGGAAAGTCACCTCCACCCCCCTCATCCATCACTGGGCACTGGGCCGCCACATACCCCTTCACATACACACCCAAGCCAGCCACCCCCGCACCGTGGATGCAGGCGTGAGCAAACAGGGCCAGGCTGCATGCACATGTGGGAACTGCCACACCCAGGCAGAGCAGTGCAGCAGAAAAGGCTGCTGCCACCCCACAGAGGGCACCCACTCTGCTCCCCCACCCCAGGGAAAGTCAAGTCCAGTGAACTTCAATAACCACCCTGTGGGCCAGAGAAATTACTCGATGTGCTGGAGTGCAGGAGGCTGGGGTTCAATATCTAAACACTAGCACTGACCCCTAAGCACAGAGCTGGAAGCGGTCCCTGTGCACTGCCAGGTAAGATCCAAATACCTTATGCTGGAGCCATAGTACAGTAGGCAGGGCATTTGCCTTGCATGCAGCTGACCCAGGTTCAATCCCCACATCCCATATGGTTCCCTGAGCACCATCAGAAGTAATTCCTGAGTGCAGAGTCAGGAGTAACCCTGGAGCATTGCCCGGTTTACCCAAAGAGTAAAAATAAAAATCCAAATACAAGAAGAAGAAGGGGTATATGGAGAAGGAGAAAAAGGAGAAGGAGAAGAAGGAAGGAGAAAGAGAAGGAAGGAGGAAGAAGAGGATGAGGAGGAGGAGGAGGGGAGAGGAGGAGGAGAAGAAAGAAAGAAAGAAAGTAAGAAAGAAAGAAGGAAGGAAGGAAGGAAGGAAGGAAGGAAGGAAGGAAGGAAGGAAGGAAGGAAGGAAGGAAGGAAGGAAGGAAGGAAGGAAGGAAGGAAGGAAGGAAGGAAGGAAGGAAGGAAGGAAGGAGAGAGAGAGAGAAAGAAAGAAAGAAAGAAAGAAAGAAAGAAAGAAAGAAAGAAAGAAAGAAAGAAAGAAAGAAAGAAAGAAAGAAAGAAAGAAAGAAAGAAAGAAAGAAAGAAAGAAAGAAAGAAAGAAAGAAAGAAAGAAAACTTGTTGAGAATCTATCTTGAGTGAAGCAAAGTGGTACAGAAGTCATAGAGATGAACAAAACAGGAGTGTGTCCTGAAGAAGGAACATCAGGAGGACAGAAATAAGTCAAAGTGACATTGAGGAGGAGAGGTATACAGACCCGAGAGGAGGAAGGTAGATTCATGGAAGGGACTTTCCCAGTGGACAAACAATTTCTTGAAGGAAGACTCTGGGACATGGAGGGGCTGAGCAGCAGGACAGGGCAGGAGGCACAAGTCTTGCATGTGGGCAGCCCCAGTTCTATACCGGCACCGTATGGTTCCCCGAGCACAACTGGGGCAGACAGGTAATTCCTGGCACTGCCTAAGCAGCACTGCATCCATGGCCCCTCACATTGAACCAATGGCCCAGTCAGCTGAGCATCACCAAGGGGGTACCTCTGGCCTCCTGAGCACTGCTTTGTAAACAAAAGGGGGAAAAAGGATGGGGTTTGGAGTTTCTAGGAAAGGAAGAAGAAAGCATTCTGTGAGTAAGGAAGGGAGTCAAAGGGAGAGAGGCAGACAGAAGGACAAACTGCATGGGAAGGAAGGCAAGGCAATGAGATCCAGAGACCCAGTCACTAATGCCGCTCATTCCTCTCTGGATACCCAGTCCTCAAACACATGAAGACACGTGGAGTCCCAGCCTCGAGAAAGTTCAGAACAGAGTCAACTGCCAGAGGTCAAGGGCATGGATGATACATGATGTATCATCAAGTTGTGACTTGACATATATATAGATGTCAAGTCACGATACATCATCCCCCAGAAAAGAGGCTATGGAGGCTCTGCCTTTTATCATTAACCTATCACTGTAGAGTCCTTTTATTCACACAAGCGCCCCTCCCACCATACTTTGGGAGCACTGTTCCAAGAGCTCCCCCTTGAGCATGCAAGTTCAATAAGGTGTCAAAAGCCTCACTCCTGACTGTGTCACCAGAGCTCAGATTAGGGCTTGGCACAGAGCAGATGCTCAACAAAAGCTTTCATTGAATGAATAATCTGATGGCCTCATTTAATAGGGCTGTTATACAATAAGACAAGCATAAATATCAGCCCCTGCATTTTACAGGGAAAGCTCGATCTTGGAGAGTCAGTCACTTGACTATTGGTCACGCAGCTAGTGAGTGGGGATCTGAAATACATGCCTGACTGTGGCGGAAGCCAGCTCACTGCCAGCTAGACCAGGGAGCCTCCTCTGACTTGGATTTCTCTGCCTTCGTGGCTGTGATTTTCCGGGAGACATAATTTGAACCTTCTCCCTCAGAATCTGCATAATCATGAACGATTGTCACAGGGCACTAATAGATTTATTTCTGCATTTCTCTAATTATACACTCAGTCAGGCCCCTTTAAGAATGCCCCAAACAAAGCACCCAACTTCCAAAGTAGATAAATCTAGGAGGGTGCATTTGCTTTCCAGAAAAGTGCCTTGCACTATAAAACAGAGCCGTCCTTGAAAGGTTCTTACGTAGCAGAACTCTGGATCCTGCTGTGCTCACGTGAAGAAAAGGGTGGGCACGCTGAGGGGACCCACATTGTAGGGGTCACTTTTCGTGTACCCAGCACCTCACCAATCTGGACAGGAGAAATTTCTCTCTTTTCAAAGAGGGAAACTGAAATTCAGGGAGATGCTGGCTGCATCAGGCCTGTGCGGGAGGGGAGACAGCTGCAGCCCTGGGGGGTGGGGGATGAGCACAGACATGCGTCAGCCCCCCACAGAGCTCACATGCTAATGGGGAGAGACAGGGAGTAAGCAAGTGAGCAAGTGAACAAATCTTCCAGACACAGCCAGGATCTAAGTGCTAGGCAGGAAACTCAGAGGGTGATGAGAGAGATGGGGTGCCTAACGCAGATATGGAGGCTTTGGGGACCTCCACCGTGGGGGGGCGGGGCTCATCAGCTAGAGAATGGTTGACTCTGAATTCTCAAGCTCAGTCTAGGAAGGGGAGGAAGAAAGGAGAACTGGAGGGAGGGAACAGGGGAAGAGGAGGAAGGAGATGCATTCTGTGCTCCCCCTGCGTGCTCACACACACACACATGCACACATGTACACACACACACACACACACACACACACACACACCACCTATAAGCAGAATGTGTGAGAAGCCTTTGTCCATTACTGACCCATCTGAGCCAGCTCTCAGGACCTGGCCCCATTCTCAGAGCTGGGCTGTGTCTGGTGAGGTTTTAGCTCAAGTCTGGTGGTGGTCAGCAGGCTGGGGAAAGTAAAGCTCGAAGGGAAACTGGCTGGACTGTCTACCCACAGTTTCCATCTCCGCTTCTCAGGGCCTGTGACTGCCAGGGAGACTTCAGACTCTCCGCACCCCTGTCTGTAAGACAAGGCAGGTCTGCATGCTTCCCCAGGTGCGGGGTTTGAGGGGGCCCTGGCTTGACCTTTCACCCCGTCTGGTCCCTGAGAGAATATATAGGGATAATGGAAGTCCCGATGAGGGTTGTTGAGACATGGACTGAACCCAAGTGCACCGCAGCCAGACACAGAGCAGCGATCTACGCCTGTCTGGCTTTCCCGAGAGGGGGCTTCGGGGTAACTGAGGCTGCAGACGGAGCTGGGGGGCCTGGAAGAGGGGAGGGGAGATTGAGCACCTGGGCACGTAGGCACACGGTTCCCCTTCCACTTCCCCCACCCCCTGAGCTTGATTGATTTCTAAATGGGCTTATTATCACCACCTATGAATTCTTTTAAAGGACCTAATTATAAAACACCAAACCAGCTAATTAGGTTTCCTGAGCGCGTCTTGACACAGGTGCAAACAGGCAGGCTATGCGCTAGTGGCGGGGAAGCCTGCCGAGCAGAACCACTGGGGGGGCCTGCCTGGGGCCCACAATTAGGCCTGTAATCACAGGCCCCTTCCTGCCGCTGCCCAGTCCCCAGAGAACCCCACTGTTGTCTGACCGCTGCGCTCATACCTCACCAGCTGGCCGCAGGGACGGAGATGCCCTTGGCCCCCGTCTAGCCTGGGGCTGAAGGGGAGCCGTGAGTGGTCCCCAGAGGGGCTGTTTAAGCAGGGGGCTCAGGACCCCGGCCTTGGCATCCCTCTCACCTTGCGGATGAGTGGGGGCTGGGGTACAGGAACTGGGTAAATGCATGAGGCTCACGTACCACTTGGGGAGTGAGGGGGAGACAAAGAGAGTTGGCCCCCCTCCCAGGTCAGAGGACAGTGGTGGGTGGGGGGGTTGAGGATGGGGACAATTCTCTAGGGCTGTGTCAGGGCTGCAAGGAAGTGTCCTTGGTGGTTCCTTATACTGGACACGTGTACAGCCCTGGTGGCTTGTTGGAGCCGCATCTAAGATCACCGGCCCCAGCTTCCCGTCCCTGAAGGAGCAGTCCGGGAGAAGGGGAGACGCACCCCCACTCCGGAGCCAGGCGCCCCATTCGCAGAGGGAAGCCATTCATCACAGTGGCTGCCGATGGCGCTGCCAACGGCGCTGCTGGCCGAGGGGGGTGGGAAAGGCCTGTTTCTTAAATGAAACTAAATGATGGCCATTAAGGGGGCATCCCCAGCACATAATTAATTCTCCTTTTGCTAAAAGGGGCAGGCGAGAATTGGACAGCTAATGATGATCGCCCCGCGCCTCGCGTGCTTTCTCTCACCCACAGCAGATCCAGGTTCTTCTCCTCAGACTGCCCCCCTCAAGCCCTGCCAGGCAGCCCCGAAAACCTGAGATCTAGACGCAACACAGAGCGCACCTTGCCAAGGCTTCTTCCCTCGTCAGCAATTCCTCTTGCAGCTCTGACCCACTGCAGCCAGCCTCGGCCACCAGGACCCCGGGCCCTCCGCCACCAGGGCAGTCCCAGTTGGGCCAACAGATAGAACCACATGTAGCGCTGGGACGGCAGGCACCAGGGCTGCAAGGGGTGTGCTCGCCTTACAGCAAGCTGGGAACCTGCACCCCAGGTCGCGGGCTCCAGCTGACTGAGGCAAAGCAGCACTTTGGAGCTCTGGCCTCTGCAGATCAGGTCACCCTGTGCAAGTTGTGTGACCTAGACAAGTGCCCCCACCCCTCAGAGTCATTTCCAGGCCTCCCGGATGTGGTGATGTTCGAGGGACATGGCAATAATGAGCAGAAACTGGAAGGGGAATGCCACAGGGCTGGAAACACCACCCCCTGCTCTCTCCCTCCCGGGATCTCAGTCCAAACCAGAGGATTGTACCGATTCTTATCAGTCCAGCAAAGTCTAAGGTTTGTACCTGCCCAGTCACTCGTGCCACTGACCTGCCCCGCAGGCCAGTGCCAAGCTACACATAGTGCACGCCTGAGCCTCTCAGGAGCACCTGTTGTATGTTAGTCACCTGACAGGCAGAGGAAGGAAGCAGGGATGAGAGAGTGGAGAGGGAGAGCCACACTCACAATCCCTCCTTTAGGATGGGGGTGTTGGGGAGAATCCAGCGTACTGAATGCATCTTTGCTCACTGGAGTCTCAGGCTCTGACTCCAGCACTACATGGTCCCCTGAGTCCTGCCACAGTGCTAGATGTCAAGTGTGCCCCCAAAAACAAAAGGAAAGAGAGAGGGAGAAGAAGGTGGAGGAAGGAGAGGGAGGAGGAGGGGGAGGGGGAGGGATAGGAGGAGGAGAAGGAGAAGGAGGAGGATGGGGAGGAGGAAGCGAAGGAAGAGGAAGAGAAGAGGAAGAAGAAGGAGGAGGAGGTGAAGGAGAAGAGGAGGAGGAGGAGGAAGAGGAAGAGAAGAAAGAGGAGGAGGAAGAGGAGGAGGAAGAAAAGAGGAAGAAGAAGGAGAAGAGGAGAAGATGGAGGAGGAGGAGAAAGAGGAGAAGAAATAGAAAATGGTGGGGGGGCGGGGAAAGGGGCTTTAAAGACACTGGGTTCAAATCTCGGCTTCACCACCAGGGAACTTGATGTGACTTACTTAACCGCTTTGTGGTCCCCTTTCTTCCTTTGTAGGATGGCGGGGAGATAAAAATAACTCAGAAGGCTGAGCGCTGTGGATGGGCTGAGCCTGGTGGTGTTCTCATTCCTAGCGAGGCGGTGGGGGTCCTGCCTCCAAGAGCCTTTCCTACCTCCAGGCCCAGCCTCTGCTCTGGGCCAGGGGGTGAGCCAGATGCCCCTGGAATACACAAAGAAACCCCAAACTGCTTCGCCTCAGCCGAGGCACCGAGGGCCCAGCCACCACCCAGCCAACGCTGGCCCCGAATCCTGGGCTCCATTATTGCGCCTGAAAATCCGTTAAAATTTCACACAATTTCCTGCACAGCAGTGCACTTCATAATGCTAGGAGCCAAGCCGGCCCAGTAATTGGGGCTGGAGTGGGGCAGAGTCCAAAGCAATTAATCCAGCCTCCTTCCTTGTTGGCACCAGGATAAGCCTGACGGGGTGGAGAGTAATTGGAAAGGAGCGGCCTCCATCCCCAACTCCAAATTAATATTTTCCTGTCCTGATTTAATTCCGCCCGGGAACAGTGACACAGAGACACGCCGTGTCAAAGCGCTAAGTAATCCACCACGCGCCACCTGAGGAGGAGGAAAGGACTTTTCCTTATTTTTGCAGTTGGCAGGGGTGGAGGGAGCATGACAGCTAATAAGCCAGAAACTCGGAAGTTGAGGGACCTTCCAAGGACAGATGTAAACTAACTTTCTTCCCCAAGACGGATATGTCATAAAAAAGGGGGAAGGGGAAACCAAGGCACTGGGGACACAGACAAAGTTGTGTCTTGGCCACCTAATTGTGTGACCCCCAAGGAACCTCAATTTTTATGTCTGAAAAATGGGGATAATAGGGTCACAGAGACAGCACAGTGGGAAAGGTTCTTGCTTTGCAAGTGGCCAACCAGGGTTCAATCCCTGGCGCCCCCAAGCCCCATCAGGAGTGATCTCCGGGTGCAGAGCCAGGAGTAAGTCCTTAGTACCTCTGGGTATGGCTCAAAGACAAAAAATAATAAGTAAATAAAATAAAATGGGGATAACAGTGCTTAAAACAAATCACTATTATATAGATTCTTTCCCATAAATAAGACCGTTAAGGCCTAGGAGGAGCTTATAAACAATAGCTATTTCCCCGGTCTGTCTTGGTTTCACCACCAGGAACCAAGTGCAGTGCCTGGCACCGAGAATGCCAAGAGAAACAGATCGGTGGCCTGGCCTTTGGGGGCTGGCATTCGTGTTGCCCACGCTTCGACTGGGCCAGCAGGTCGTTTCTGTGTGCCCACGTCCAGCCTTCTGTCTCAGCATCCCTCGAGGTGCTTTGTCCCTGTCTCACCACTCCAGCCATCCTGGGTGCTTTTGCTTAGCCACAACTCCACTCCTCACCAGCTCCTTAGAACCTCACACATGGCCCTGCTCGGTGCTCTGCTCTGAGGCTCACAGGCCAGGGGTTCCGGGTGAGAATAGACAGGGTTCAGGTATCTCCAGGTTTCCGTGGAAGGGCCACGTATCCTGACAAGGCCCTTTCCCGTTTGCTGGATGACCTTCCAGCTTCGTCTTCTCTCAACCACGGTTTGTTGAGTGCCTTGGGGGAGCTATGATGGAATTAAGCTCTACTTCCCATAGGACTATCCTTCCCAGGGTTCCTTTCTCCTCCCAAAGAAACCGCTTCCCACTCCATCTTTAACTCAGGGTCTGCTTCCGGGCAACTTCAAACCAAGACTTCTGGGTCTTTGCTAAGCCCCTACCCTGCCCCTTCACCCAAGCCTGTGATTCCTGCCGTGGGGTGTCACCAGTAAAAGGCAGTCTATGGGACATTAAGAACGGTCCTGAGGTGCCCACCAGTGCTGAAGGTCTGAGCAGTGAGGGGGTGACTGAGTTCACCCAGCTAGGGCTGGGGAGGAGGGGAAGGGATGATTCCAAAGCACCCTGACCCCAAACACTCAACACCAGGCAGAAAGCACCTTAGAGGCTCCCCAATGGGCCAGAACCGGAGCAATCAGGTAAGCTCTGTACCCACTCCCTCCAGCAGGGGCAAAGGAAGTTCAACAAGGGCAAGGAGAAAGGAAGCTCAGTAGCTCCAAAGGTCTCCAAATAAAATCCTTATAGCCAAAGCAACGAGTTAGCAAGAGGAGAAAAAAAAAAAACCACAAAACGTGTATTCAACAGAACTGCAGGGAAACACTATGCAAATGTCAGACTGATGAGGAGAGGAGGGGGGAGAAGGCCAGGAATAAACCAAACATTAAATCAAATCAGTAGGAGAATAATAGCTAAACTCCTTCTTACTTGTAGCACTCAATTCTGCAGTCGATACGGTCAGGAATGAATGAACGGCCTGCTCAGAGCCACATCTGAATTCAATGCATGTCGCACCCCAAACTCTACCAGAGGAAGCAGAAGCGGCTTGCCCCACCTCGCCTCTCCCACCCGCCAGGGAACCACAAGGGACCAAACCTGGAAACCCCCAACCATCCCCCCACAGGGATTGGGTGACACGGGATAATCACAGAGGCCCGGCAGTGGGAAAGGAAGAGGGTCGAAGGGGGCCAAGTAGGGGCCTGGCTCGGGGAGGAGGGGGTCTGTCCTCTATGGCTTTTGTTTCAATGGTGAAAATGAAGATTTCAGTTTTGTTTCGCTTGTTTATTTATTTAAGTTCACTCCCAGTGATGTTCAGGGGTTACTCCTGGCTCTGCACTCAGGAATTTACTCCTGGCAGTGCTCGGGGGACCATATGGGATGCCAAAGATCAAACCCAGGTCGGCCACATGCAAGGCAAATGCCCTAGCCGCTGTACTATGGCTCGGGCCCCTCGTGATACCTTCTTTTGTGAACTACACTCTTTTCCACCCTCAGCTTTATTTGCATATACTTGATAGATTAAATTCTATATTAAAACTATGCAAGGTGCTCTTTCAGTATTTGCGTATATTATGAGGTGATTCAGAGAGCCCAGCAAGGTACCGAGAGTATCCCATCCACACAGAAGAGCCTGGCAAGCTCCCTGTGGCATATCTGATATGCCAAAAACAGTAACAACAACATGTCTCATTCCCCTGACCCTGAAAGAGCCTCCAATCGCTGGGAAAGATGAGTAAGAAGAGGCTGCTAAAATCTCAGGGACGAATGGAGACATTACTGGCGCCCGCTCAAGTAAATCGATGAACAACGGGATGACAGTGATACAGTGATACCTTACCTGACAGTGCTCAGGGCTTACTCCTGGCTCTGTGCTTGGGGATCCCTCCTGGAGATGCTCGGGGATAACATGGGATGCCGGAGATTAGATCCTGGTCGGCCACATGCAAAGCAAATGCCTTCCCTGCTGTCCTACTGCTCTGTCCCCTGGTTTATTTTTAAGAAACTGAGGTTACAGAGGGAAAGAGTGTGGTCTGGGGTCTGGGGCGGGCTCAGTGGCTAAGGCACCTGCCTTGCAAGCCTGAGGTCATGGGTTCGATCCCTGGTGCCGTTCATAGACACTGGGTCCCACCCTGTGGCTGTGCTCTCTAGGACCCAGACTCAGTCTCAGAATGCATGACCTCCAGCTCAGCCAGGGGCAGGTGACCACCGCACCTCAGGTCTGTGAGCGCCCCCAAGCAGCTCAGAACCGGTGAGAGCAAAGCAGCCCCACGCGCACAGCATCACAGCAGCAGGGGAAGATAAAGCAAAGGATAGGGTGAAGGGCCTGAGACAGACGGGAAGGCGCTCACCCTGCACGTGGGTGATGCAGGTTCAATCCCGGGCACCCTGTATGCTCCCTCCCAGCCCATATGGTCCCCTAGCCCCACCAGGAGTGATCCCTGAGTGCAGAGCCAGGAGAAAGCCCCAAAGCAAAACAAAACAAACAGCAGCTGTTTGTTTTGATGGTAACATATTTGATGGTAATATATTTGATGACAAAATACTTGATGACAACACTTTACTTTGAAAAATGTAAAGTGGGGCTGGAGCGATAGCCAACCCGGGTTCCATTCCCAGCATCCCATATGGTCCCCTGAGCATCCCCAGGCGTAATTCCTGAGTGCAGAGCCAGGAGTAACCCCTGTGCATTGCCAGGTGTGGCCCAAAAAGCAAAAAATAAAATAAAAATAAGTATGTAAAGTGGGCCTGAGTGATAGCACAACAGGTAGGGTGTTTGCCTTGCACACCAAAGACCCGGGTTCGATTGCTGGCATCCCATAGGGTTCCCTGAGCACCGCCAGGAGTAATTCCTGAGCACAGAGCCAGGAGTAACCCCTGAACAGAATGTGACCCCAAAACCACAATAAATAAATATGTAAAGTGTTAGGGACTGGAACAATAGCACAGTGGGTAGGGCATTTGCCTTGCATGCGGCCAACCCGGGTTCAATTCCCAGCATTCTATATGGTCCCCTGAGCACCACCAGGGGTACTTCCTGAGTGCAGAGCCAGGAGTAACCCCTATGCAAGTAAAGTGTTGGGTTAGAGAGATAGTGCAAAGATTAAGGTGCCTGCTTAATGTACAACCGCGTCCACAATCCTGTTCGAATCCTGGCTCTGTACATGGTCCTATAAACACTGCCAGGTGTGGTCCCTGAGCACCAGGCAAGAGAAGTGAGGTGACTTGCTTGGGCTCCCCCATGTACAAACACACACCACCCCCAGGGTCCAAGGCAATGTCAGGAAAATCCAAGCTGATCCCCCAACCCCCAGAGGGACATAGGGACACACGTGAAGTCAGCCAGGAAGAGGCGTAGAGTGAGGCCAAGGGCCCCAGGTGTATAGAGGTCTCCCGCCCTGGAGCTCACAGGACCAGCATTCTGTGTCCCTCTAGCCCTCGCCATGTGCCAGAGCTGGGAACAGCTCCGAGTGTGATGGGGTCCTCACCACGTTGAAAGGCTAGAGGGAGAGACGCCCCCTAGGCCCATTTGTCCTGACCCAGGATGAAGCTGGCGGGGACCAGGGTCCTGTGCCTGAGCCAGGCGGCCTGCAGGAAGCAGGGACACCCAGCACTTACTCCTCTCCTGCACGGAAACCGGTGAGGGCACGGGGTGGATGCAGCCTCAGAGACCAGCACCACGCACCGCCCCACCCTGGCGCTGCTTCTACAGAAATGAGAGTTCGGGAGCGAAGGTGGGTACCTGGGCCCCCAGTTTCAGTGCTGAGAAATGTAAGGGGTCCTCCCCCTAGGCTTGGACTTCACCCCAGCTATGTCCAGTTACGGGCCACAAGAGCCTCAGCCGCTCAGCCCTCCTCTGTCACAGACCTCGGGCACCTCAGCACACATCTAAGTCTTTTCCTTCCCTGCCTAGAGTCTTTCCTTTTTGTTTCTGTTTGGTTGGTTGGTTTGGTTTTGGTGTCTTGCTTTGGTGTGGGGTTGGGGTGGGAGCGCCACACCCAATGGTGCTTGGCGTACTCCTGGCTCTGTGCTCAGGGATTACTCCTAGTGGGATCCAGCCAGTGGTGACTGCATGTAAAGCAAGTGCTGTGCCCGCTCAGCTGTTGCTCTGTCCCTGAATCTCTTTTCTCTTTGTAACTGTGCCACTGGGCATTCAATGAGCTGAGGACAAGCCTTGCATGCAGGAGGCTGGGTTTGATCTCTGGCTCCACCTGGTCCCCCAGCACTGCCGGGAATGACCCCCAGCCTTTGAGCTGGGAGTAGTCCCTGAGCGCAGCCAAGGAGAGCCCCAATCTCAATCTCACCCCCTCCAAATGTTTTTAAACTAAAATTTAAGAGAAACGACTCGAGGTTTTGTTTGGAGACTGCATGCCTTTCCCTTTCGGAGCCCTTGTGGCTCTTCAGGGGGACTGAGCCCATGCCCCAGCCCCAGGAACAGCTGAGAGCCTCCCCAGCCCCAAACCTGCCCATGAAAGTCAGCCTGAGAATCTTACCATTAGCATTAGAAAGCAGAAGCCCTATGGGGCTGGAGTGATAGCACAGCGGGTAGGGCGTTTGCCTTGCACACGGTCAACCCAGGTTTGATTCCGAGCATCCCATATGGTCCCCTGAGCACCACCAGGGGTAATTCCTGAGTGCAGAGCCAGGAATAACCCCTGTGCATCGCCGGGTGTGACCCAAAAAGCAAAAAAAAAAAAAAAAGAAAGAAAAGAAAGCAGAAGCCCCTTTTCTACTAGAACCACTGGGAGGTGGGCATCCCACATGAGAGCTGATGTGTGTGTAAGAGTGTGTGTGCGGGTGGAGGGGGGTGCATGAGTGTGTGTCCCCCAGACACTGAGGTCCCCAGGGGCAGGCTGTGCCATCAGCCTCCGTATCGTCTGCCAGACTTGGGTAAATGCAGGATCCTTGGACTTCAAGGATAAGCAGGTTGCAGAGGAAGCCGCCCTGCAGGTCCAGAGATGAGAAGTAAAGTATTTCTGGGTGCCCGGGGGAAGAATTCACCTTTTCTGAGACACACAGAATGATGTCAACTTGGCCATAAGAATGAACAAGACTATCAAGAGTGCTCTTGTAAAAAAAAAAAAAAAGTGAGCTGAGACGCTAGAAAGTTACCGACGGCCGGGGGGTGAGATGGGACCCAGGGCTCCATCTCAGGCTCTGTCTGGGAAGTCCCAGGTGTGACCCCAGCATCACGTGGTCCCTGAGCATGCTGGGAGCAATCCCCTCCAGCCTACCCCCAAAAATCCTTCTGTGTGTATTACTCTTTAAGAAAATCTCAAACATCAGGGGACCTGATGACTTGCCTTGCATGCAGCCAACCCAGGTCCGATCCCCTGGCATCCCATATTTCCAGAGGCTGCCAGGAGTGATGCCTAAGCACAGAGCCAGGAGTAAGCTCTGAGCACCACTGGGAGTGGAAAAGAGAAGGGGGAAGGGAGGGGATGGGAGGGGAAAAGAAGGGAAGGAGTGGGGAAGGGAGGAAAAGGGAAGGGGAGGGAAACTCTCAACCATCAGAAGCTGAAGAGAGAGCAGGAGGGAAAGCTTTTACCTGCAGCTGCAGCCCTGGCTCCAGTCGGGCACCACAGGTGAGCCCCTGCTGGCTGGACCCTAGAACGAAGAAAGACCTAGAGCCACAGAAGCCCCACAGCAGTGATGGAGAGACTATACAGGGTTTAAGTTGCTTGTCTTATAGGCAGCCGACCCGGGTTCGGTCCCTATCACCCCATATGGCCCTCTGAGCTCACCAGGAGTGATCCCTGACCTGAGTGCAGAACCAAGAGTCAGACCTAAGCACCACCGGGTGTGACCTCAAAGCAAAAATAAATAAATAAATAAAAACTAATTAAAAAAAAAAACACTGAGATAGATTCTTCTGAGGTTTGGCAGACAGCTCA
Organism: Sorex araneus; assembly: GCF_027595985.1. Lineage (NCBI taxonomy): Eukaryota > Metazoa > Chordata > Mammalia > Eulipotyphla > Soricidae > Sorex > Sorex araneus. Next base: position 202,540,173 of record NC_073304.1, read on the forward strand.
CGGGCACCCCAAACCCCACTGCAGGGACATTCCATGGGAAAACGACGGGGGACATTGATGAAGAGAAGAGTCCGATTCCAGAGCAGGGAGGTGAGAAGAAAGCAGAAGGGGAAAAAAAAAAATAAAAATGGAAAGAACAAAAGTCTCATGGCCCCGGTGAGCGCAAACACCCCAGCCTCCCGGCAGGAGCCGCCCCAGCCCTCTTCGATTTTGATGTACAGTTTGAAACAAATCAATAGCGGTATAATAATACTCAGCACGCTGTGTAATTTTTATATCATTAGTTTTCATTTTCCGCTCCCCATGCATCAAAAAACTTACAACGGGCTCGTAAAGTTTATTTAGTATTCCATGAATTCCTAATCAGTTTCATTTCATAATGATTCAGGAGCCGCCCGCTGCCTAGGCCCCCGTGTCAAAAAATCGATAAAACCAACACAGTTTTCCTGATGGCGGCTGCAAAAGGATCTATTGTAGGGGAATTATGATTTATGCCCTGGCCTGGACCGCGAGCAGCGGCCTCCTCCCGGCGGCTCCGGGCTGAGGTCTTCGCCGATAATGATTTATGCAGGTGCTGCGGGCCCCGCCCCCACACGCCCCTACTGGCCCCTGACACTGGGGGACATGAGGGGGGAGGCAGAAAGGACAGAAGGCCCCGGGGGGAGGCCCATGGACTTCTGGGCCTCCAGGCAGGAGCCAGCATCTGTCCCTGTCCACCTACCTGCAGGAAGGCCTGAGTAGAGAAGCCAAGGGCTTGGGGAGCCCCCCTGTACCCCCAAAGAGCCCCAGAGGAGAGACAACTAGGACAGGGGTCTCTCTAGGAGTCTCCATATGGAGCCATCACGCCAGCCCAGCCTTATCTCCCAACTCCAGGACCCAGACTAGGTGGTCACCTCTTTCCCCAGCACAGCGGGGACACTGGCTGGAAAAGGGGTCCCCAGGTTCGGGAGCTGGAAGCCCTCAGTGAAATGCCTCACGGGAGGCAGACAGACCAGGAGGCTTCGGTCATTCTGAGGCTGGACAGAAGTTCCCCCTCCCAGGAGGGCCCCCGAGGTGGGGCTGACACTGAGCACCTCCCCCAAGGCAGCCAGCATGGCTGATTTCAGGGTGTCCAGCTACGCTCACCTCCCGTCCCCCTCCACCGCTGGTGATGGATAGGCCTGGGAGACATGTTAATGGGACGGGCATTAAGTCCAACAATCGGCTTAATTAAGGCAACTAACCTGGTGCAGAGGGAGAGCTCAGGGGGCTCCGCAGGGGAGGGGACGCCCTGGGTGACAGGCGCCGGCAGAATTGGGGTCACCAGTTTGTGCACACCCACCCCCGCCCATCAGCTGCTTCTTCCAGTCTCCCAGCACTGGGCTGTGGGGGAGGGTGGGGCCTTGAGGGCGGGGGTTCCACAGGGCAGCCTCCTGCCCAGGCAGAACCCGATCGCTGCACACCTTCCCCGCTTTCGCCCCCACTCACCCGGCACACATCCGCAATGGGACCAGCCAGGCTGACCACACGACACGGGGAGTCTCTCCACCCTGTCCTGCTGCACCTGGGCGCCCCACACCTGGCCTACCTTACCCACAGCCACTGACCCACCATCACCACACACCATCCCCGTCTCATCCACACAGCCACACGGGAAGAGCCCAGACTCCAGGCTGGAACTGAATTTGAATCCTGATCTCTACCTAGGTTGCAACACATCCACGCACACGTACACATACACCACACACACACACACACACACACACACACATATACTACACATACATACCACACACACATACACGTACACACACATATGCACACCCACATACACACATACACACATACCACACACATACATGTACACACATACACACACACATGCAAGCACATATACAACCTGGTCTGTTCCCTTGGGGCTGATCCCCTGAGCCCTGGATAAGGGGAGAAATGGTTCCTGATCCTTCCCTGTTCCACTTCCCTCCTTCTGCCCTCACTCCCCCCAGAATGTCACCAGTGTGGTCCTGGGGGCCTGGATATATCCCCCTCCCAGGACCAGGCAGCAGCCCCCACTGTGGCTGAAGGAGAGGCACCCCAGTTCCACTCAGTCCTAGGAGCTGTGGCCCAGGAACCAGCAGCTTCCCCCAGTCCAGAGCCAGAGGGTGAGGGGCTGGGGTGGAAACAGAGAAGGCCCCAGAATCTGGGGTGGGAGAAGAGGGAGCCCCTAGCCCGAGCAACCCTCCCTTCAGCTCCCGAGAGCTGGACCTTCTCCCTGGGCAACAGCCTAAGGATCTGGGGTCTCGTGACTGCTGGGTCAGGGTCACGGGATCCCCCCAACCTCCTTATTCTGCCTCCATCGCCCAGTGTTTCTTCCTCCTCTGCCCCTGCCCGGTCTAACCATGTCCCCCTAGTTAGCCAGGGTTCCATGGCGGAAGGACCTCCAGTGTCTCCCAGGCCAGTTGCCCTGAGGTTCCAAGGGTCCACCTCTTCCCAGTTTCCTCTGCACCCCCAACTGCCCCCTTCCCTGAGCTCGGGGACTGTCCTAGCAAGCAGGGAGGCGGAGGCCCAGGAGGAGGCCGAGCCCCAGCCTGCCAGACCAGCCCGATGCCCACTGACCAGCACACCAGGGCTCCCGCCAGCCTGGCAAGCTCCCATTGCCCCTTCAGACCCCACGCACACGGGCTCCTCTGCCGCCTCACCTCTCCTGCCTGAGGACAGAACCAGCCAGGCCTGCAGGCGTCAGGGCCTGGTGTCTGCTGCCCCTGCCCCAGCCCCTGGCCCTCCTTGGGCTCTCAGAACTCCCACTGCTTCATCTGGGAAACGGGCTCAGGGAGAGATGACTTGTCCCAGAGAAGGGCACAGATGGTTAACAAAAGGGACAAGAAACAGCCCTTGGGCAAGACGGGAGAGACAGCTCTGCAGGCTGATTTTATGCTTTGCATGCAGGAGGCCCGGCTCCAATCCCCTGCACTGTCTGGTCCCCCAGCGCTGAGCTCTGAGCTAGGAGTATCTCCTGAGCACTGCTGGGTGTGGCCCCCAAAACAAGCAGCCCCAAATGACTCCATGTTCCAGGACTGTGACCCAAATGAAGACCTTCCCTCAAGGGCAAAGCTCCTCCCCCACAGGGGAAGGGGCTGGGGACCAGACAGTCTCCTTTGGGGGGCCCAGGGAGCCCACTGGAAGCTGAAAACAGACGGAGTCCACGTCAGAGTCAGTGGAACAGCAGGAGCTTGGAGTCCAGGACCAGAAGGAGCCAGGCTCGAAGGTGACTTTGGAGAGGGCACTGCCTTGCGTATGGCCAACGTGGGTTCATCCCAGGCACCACCAGGAGTGATTCCTGAGTAGATTCTGAGTGTCAAGTAAGCCCTGAACACTGATAGCTGGCTGCATCCCAAAAAAACCTTTTTTTGGTTCTGTCCTCAGGCAAAAAAAAGTGTTGTTTTTTTTTTTAACTTTAAAAAAGAGGAGGAGGGGCTGGAACGATAGCACAGCGGAGAGGGCGTTTGCCTTGCACGCAGCTGACCCAGGTTCAATTCCCAGAATCCCATGCAGTCCCCTGAGCACCACCAGAGGTAATTCCTGAGTGCAGAGCCAGGAGCAAACCCTGTGCATCGCTGGGTGTGACCCAAAAAAAAACAAAGAGGAGAAGGGGCTGAAGCAATAGCACTATGGGTAGGGCATTTGCCGTGCACGTGACTAACCCGGATTCGATTCCCAGAATCCCATATGGTCCCCTGGGCACCACCAGGAGTAATCCCTGTTCATCGCTGGGTGTGACTCAGAAAAAAAAAAAAAAGCAAAATAAGTAAAATAAAATTTAAAAAAAGAGAGAGGAGGAAATGGCTTTGGTCCCTGCCAGGGAATGGGGCTGTAACAAAGCTCTTCCCCCACTCCCACAGCTCAGGGGTAACAGAAATAATGAGAGCCCTGAGCTCCTGGGAGCGCAGAAAGCCACAGGGTGTCAGCAGGAGGGCTGGATGGACGACTGGCCTGCATGACTGAGACCAGTGACCGAGTGCCCCCTGTGCGGGTCGCGAGCCAGGGCTGCAGCGACATTAGAGCAGCGTTGCTCCACCAGGGTCCTTGTGGCTATTCCAAGGGTGATTTCCACAGGCAACAAACATTTCAGTAGAGGCCAAGGCATGAGACTAGAGGGGACCCACTGGTAGCCTGGGGTGGGGAGCCCAGGAAGAAAACAGGGTTCAAAAGGGGCCATGGGCAGATCAAGGTTGAGAAACCCTGGTTTAGAGCACAGAGCCAAGAGTTCCTGGTAACTTCTGTGGGAGAGACACAGTGCCTAGCCCCAGAGAGGGGTTCAGTGGTTATTTTCAGAGGAAGGAAAGACAGAGATTACTGTGGGGACAGACGGGAGAGAAAGTGCAGTGAGTAAGGCGTCGGTTTTGACCCCAAAAACACCACTAGGCATGAGCCTGAGCACTGAGTGTGTTCCAGACACACACACACACACACACACACACACACACACACACACGCATGCATGGACACATGCACACATATAGACCCAGCCCTGGCTCATCAGGCCAGTGTTGCCCCTGCACCAACACTCCTGGGTCTGGGTCTGGGGTTCCTGGGTTGGGGTATGGGTTGGTGGGAGCACATGTGTGTGCACAGAGGTATGCATGTGTGCCCTGGCTGTGGACTGGCAGACCAGGTTCCTGACAGGACAAGCCCAGTCTACTCTTCATCTGGGCTTGGGCCTGCATCCACCTCTATCCTCCTCTCCCCTCTTCCCTTTTCTCTTTCTTGCTCTTGATTTGCTCTCATCACTCTTTTTGGGTCTTTCCCCATCTCTCTCTCTGTCTCTCTCTGTGTCTCTCTCTGTCTCTATCTCTCTCTGTCTCTCTGTCTCTTTCTGTCTCTGTCTCTCTGTATCTTTCTGTCTGTCTCTGTCTGTGTCTATCTGTCTGTGTCTGTCTGTCTGTCTGTCTGTCTGTCTGTCTCTCTCCCTGTCTCTCTCGTCATCAGGATTGACTCCTCAGCTCGTGGTGAATATATCCAGACACCTGCAAACTCAGAAGCATCTCGAGTGAACAGGGAGTGGCCAGCACTTCCGACCCCCATTCCAAGCTCCAAGCAGGGGTCCCTGGCTGCAGGGTGGAGGTTGGGAGCAGGTGGGGGGGTCAAGCAGAAGGGGCCACATCCCTCCCCACCCTGCCCACACTGGCTCGCTCCTGGGAGTGGACTGCCAGCCTCAGAAGCCCACGCCCTCTCCATATTCCCTCTCCTGCCTCTGCTCCGACTTTCTCTCCGGCTGTGTCCTGAGCTGGAAGGCGCTGGAAGGGAGAGCCACACCTCCCAAGGAGAGTCGCTGTGCCCTCATAATGAGGAGGAAGGAGAACTCTTCCCGGAATTAATGAGACCACCAAGAACAAAGGAGGCGACCAGTGGCGGCCGGAGAGGCAGGCCCCACTTAGCCGGCCCCGCAGCCCCGCGCGCGCAATAATGGAGTGAGGAAAAATGGAGTAGCGATCCCTGTGGTAAAAACTATTAGAGGAGGCGAATTATAAAACTATTAACCAGAATGTAACTCCCAATTAAAAGATGATTTAACACTGGAACCTGATGGATGAATTTTGATTAAATGGAGAACTATTAGGAGCCCAGGGATAAGGCTGCTCCTGCCAGTTCTAAAAGTTAAAAGGCAGTTTGATATAAAAATTTATAAATTAAGGTTAATTACTTTAAATAACATGGCTGGAGGCGGTGAAAGGAAATTTGTCAGAATCTCCAGAGTTTGGGGCAAAATGGATACAGATGTCCAGGCTGACCCCAGGGAACCCAGAGGGCAGGGCCGGAGCAGCAGTGTCCTGCATGAGGGCCAGGAGAGGCACTGCCATGGCCATGGCAGTGAGGAGCTGGCTGAGGTCAGCTGATACCTGGTGGAAGGAGGCCCCAGAACCCTGCACAGAGGCCCAGAGATGGCTCCGTGACTAAAGCAGTCACCCCTCCGCCACCCGCCCCATTGCAAGCTTGAGGCCTCGAGTTCAATCCCCCATAACGTCCACATGCGCCCAGAGACAGCCTGGCAGATCTGCCCCTGTGATTCCCAGCACCGCAGCCAGGGGTCTGCGAGCTCCAGATCTAGAGTACCACCATGTGTGTGGAGCACAAGCCAGCAACACCTAGCAACCCCACAACCAGACGTGAGAACACCGGTCATCCCGATATGTAGGGAGTTTAGGTTTTAAGGTATTTTTATCCCAGCTTTATATTTTTTAATATTTTTATTTGATTAAAAATGATTTACAAAGTTATCTATAGTTTATTTTTAGGCATATAATATTTCAACACCAAATCCACCACCAGTGGCAACTTCTTTCCACTGTGTCATCCCATTCCAAAGTCCAGTGGTTCGGTGGTTGCCACTTAAGGCTCGTGTCTTCGGTGTTGTTGAGTTGAGTTGTTTGTTTGTTTGTTTGTTTGTTTGTTTGTTTGTTTGTTTAAAAAAGGAAACTGCAGGCCTACAGTGGTACTACGGCAGATAGGGCAACTGCCTTGCACATGGCTGACAAGGTTTGATCTGGCATTCCATTTGGTCTCTCGAGCCCAACAGGGGTGATCCCAGTACAGAAACAGGAGGGAGAGTACAGTAGTGTGTGGTGCTTGCCTTGCATGTGGTTCAGTCCTTGGTGCCCCATGTGGTGGCCAGGGGTGACTCCTGAGCACAGATCAGGAAGTAGCCCCTGAGCACTGCTGGGTTTGCCCCAAAAATAGGTGTGAGGAGCAGACCAGGGAGCTCAAAGGATGGGAAAACACAGCCCTGTGAGCTGCTCTCCGTAGAAGGGAGAGCAGGAAGCCCCCCATCCAAGTCCTGCCTTCCCAGACACACAGTGGGACAGGGGCCGATGACTCCACTGTGGTTCCCCGAAGCAGGAGGAATCCCCACCGCCCCAGCCCCATGGGGCCTGCCTACAGGACAGTCTGCAGAGGGTCTGCTTCCCTGCCCCCCCAAGCCCTGCAGCGCCACCCCAGCCTGAGGCCCCGGCTCTTTCCCACACCCCAGCACTGCATATATATAGCGTGTGCAGAACCCAAGCGCATGGCTAGAAGCATGAAAGACACATGTCAGACTCCAGAGAGTGGGGCTAGGCAGGCACAGACCTGGGTCCTCATGCCCACCCAGGAGTTTTTCCCCAGCCCATAGGTGGGCAGCCTGTGACTGGTCTGGTTCTGTGCTGGGGACCCTGAAGGGAGACAGGACGCTGGGCTTGCCCAGAGGTGCGGTGGCAAGGAGGCTGCCATTCTTTTTTTTTTTTTCTTTTTGGGTCACAACCCAGCGATGCTCAGGGGTTACTCCTGGCTTTACACTCAGGAATTACTCCTGGCGGTGCTTGGGGGACCATATGGGATGCTGGGGATCAAACCCGGGTTGGCTGCGTGCAAGACAAATGTCTTACCCGCTGTGCTATCGCTCTGGCCCCAAGGAGGCTGCCATTCTTATCCCCAAGAGCCAGGAAGAGCATGTCATGAGCTGGGGCAGACACTTTGCATGGGGGGGCCCTGTATTTGAGCCCAGCACCACGTGGTTGGTCCCCCAAGCACCACCAAGAGCTATCCCCAAGCTGGCAGTAGCTCTGAGCAGCACTATGTCTGGCCACAAAGCCCAAAAATATGCCCAACTCCAGCTCCAGCTCTAATATCTACCAACCGCAGGCTTTGAGATTCTACTCTGTGGTCTTGATCCCTGCTGAGAAAAGAACCATCTCCTGCAGATTGCTGCGGGGTAGAGCTGAAGAAGCACTCAGTTAGAGCCCAGTAAACAGAGGGAGGCCAACCCATGGCTCTGCTTTTTTGTTTGTCTTTTGGGCTTTTATTTTTGTTTTTCTTTTTGCTTTTTGGGTCACACCTGGTGATGCACAGGGGTTACTCCTGGCTTGTGCACTCAGGATTATTCCTGGAGGTGCTCAGGGGACATATGGGATGCTGGGAATCAAACCCAGGTCGGCCGTGTGTAAGGCAAATGCCCTACCTGCTTTGCTATTGCTCCAGCCCCTGTCTTTTGGGCTTTTTGTTTTTGTTTCTCGGCCACACTGGCTGTACTCAGGACTTACTTCTGGCTCTGTGCTCAGGGATCACTCCTGAGCTATATAGGGTCCCAGGAATCAAACTCAGGTCAGCCTCATGCAAAACAAGTGCCTTTTCAACTGTGTTATCTCTTCAACCTCTGGTGAGTTTGTTTTGCATAATTCTCAGGGGGTGAAATATTAGGAACATGTTTAACTTGGGGGTAATGGGGAGGTTGTAGGAGGGAGGTTCTGGGGTGCCAGGGATAATGGGGAGGACATAGGAGAGAGGTCCTGGGGTGCTGGAGCTGTTATGCTTCTGACATTAGTACTGAGTACACAGGTGTTTTTACAGGGGCGGGTGGGGGAGGAATGCATCACTCCTCTAGGAGCTGAAGTGATAGCACAGTGGGTAGGGTGTTTGCCTTGCACGTGGCCGACCGAGGTTCGATTCCCAGCATCCCATATGCTCCCCTGAGCACTACCAGGAGTAATTCCTGAGTGCATGAGCCAGGAGTGCTGTGTGTGACCCAAAAAGCAAAAAACAAACAAACAAACAACTCTGTTATATTATGCCAGTGAAATTAATATGATAATGGGTGAGTTTTAGGGTATATAAGTTATAAATTATGCCTCAATAAAGCTGTTTTTCATAAAGTGAATCCTGGCACCCTGGGTGCATGACTCGGGGAACCTGGATGACCAGAGGGCAGGAGATACAGAGTCCCCAGCTCACCCTCTGTGTCCCTCTCCAGGCCTCTCCCCTTCTCCTCCGGGAGGGATGGAGGCGGAGAGGGCCTGGGGAGTAAGAAGACACAAGGGGCAGCGAGCCCCTTCGTGCACCCTGGAGGCAAGTCGGAAATGTGGGGCTGGGTAGAGAACCCAAGACACTGAGCTCATGGTTTGTATCAGGAGCCCCGAGTTCAATCCCCAGCACAGCATGATTCCTGAGCACTGCTGAGAGCCATCTCAGAGCACCAAGACAGGAGTAACCCCCAGCTCTGCCAGGTGTGACCCAAGCCACATCCGCAAAAACAGACAGCCAAAAATTCAGCTGCTGAAGCATCTAGGGGAAATGGGCAGGAAACTTTCTCTAAAAGCTCCCCCAAAGCCAGGGATAGAAAAATGTCCCTGGGGGTGGGGCAAAGCCACCAAGTGAGATGAGGCAGGCTGCTCCCTGCCCCGTGTGGCTGCACCCGCTGTCACGCTATAGGCTCTGTTCCTCATGTAAACTCTGGGCACACGGATAGCCCAAGAGCACAGGGGATCCGACTAAAATGGCTCTCGGTGCTGTCTGGGCTCTTCACTTCATGACCAGCCACAGCAAAGACCCTCTCATCCAGAGGCTGAGAGACAGTACCATGGGTCAGGTGTCTGCTTGCATGTGGCCAACCTGGCACCCCCATACGGTCACCCACGTGCCACCAGGAGTGACCCTGAATCAGAACTAAGACCAAGCACCAGCGGTGCCCTCCCAAGCCAACCCCTTTAAAATAAAAGATCCCATCTAGGGGCTGGAGCAATAGCACAGCGGGTAGGGCGTTTGCCTTGTATGCAGCCGACCCGGGTTCGATTCCCAGCATCCCATATGGTCCCCTGAGCACCGCCAGGGGTAATTCCTGAGTGCAGAGACAGGAGTAACCCCTGTGCATCGTTGGGTGTGATCCAAAAAGAAAAAAAAAAAAAGATCCCATCTAAGCTTCAAAACAGCCTTGCCTAGGCACAGTAGATTCTAGAACCTTCCCCCCTGCCCCGCTAGGGATCACTGACTAACTCCCTGCAAAGCAGCTTTAGTGGATCATGCGCTGAGAAACGAAGGAAAGCATGGAGAGAGCCTCAGTTCCGAGATCCGCTCCAGGCTGAGTCAGTGTGGCCCTTGGGAATTGAACTACTCTGGGCCTCAGTTTCCCTGGCTATAGATGAGGGGAAATCGAAATACCAATCTCGAAGTTGGGGTAAAGTTGGAATTCAACATGACACCTAATATTAGATACACAGCAAACATTTGTCAACATGACCTGGAAGAACTCACCTGTGGTGGAGGGTGGGGGACAGCCACAAGGCTCCTGTTAGGGTCTTTGCGGAGTTGGAGCTAGGGGCAGTGAGGTCCCTTCAGGGGAGGAGTTGGACTCTGAAGCATAAGGGATGACTTTCAGGCCCCAGAGCACAGGACGAGGCCTGGGCCAGTGGAGGTGGAATCTTGACCCCACCATAAGTTCTGGGCCCCCGGAAAGTCACTTCACTGCTCTGGGGCCCACATGTGAAGTGGAGGTGCAACGGTGGGTTAAGGCACTTGCCTTCCATCCCACATACCCTGGTTCAAATCCCCAACACTACATACAGTCTCCTAAGAGCTCCCCTAAGGTCACTCCTGAGCACAGAGCCAAGAGTAACCCCTGAACACAACCATTTATGGGCAAAACCATTTTTTAAAAAATAAGAAATAGGAGCCTGAGTTATAATATAGCAGGTAAGGTTACAATGCACATAGCCAACCCCAGGTTCCATCTCTGGCACCCCATATGGTCCCCTGAGCCCCTTCTGGAGAAATCTCTGAGTGCAGAGCCAGGAGTAAGCCCTGATCACTGCAGTCAGCCCTGGTGCTGAGTATGGCACACAAAACAAAAAAGAAGAGGAGAGGAGGGGAGGGGAGGGGAGGGGAGGGGAGGGGACGGCAGGGGAGGGGAGAGGAGGGGAAGGGAGAGGAGGGGAGGGGAGGGGAGGGGAAGAGAGGAGAGGAGAGGAGGGGAGTAAAGGGGGGAGGAGAGGGGAGGGGACGAGAGGAGAAGAGAGGGGAGGGGAGGAGAGGAGAGGGGAGGATGGGGAGGTAGGAGAGAGAATGGGGAGGTAGGAGAGGAGATGGGGAGGTAGGAGAGGAGAGAGGAGAGGGGAGGGGAGGAGAGGAGAGGTGAAGAGAGGGGAGGGGGGGAGGAGAGGAGATGGGAGGGGAGGGGAGGAGAGGAGATGGGAGGGGAGGGGAGGAGAGGAGAGGAGAGGAGTAAGGGAAATGATGGGAAAGGAAGGGAAGGCAAAGGAGAGGAGACGGAAAAAAGGGGAGGGAGGAGGGATGGAGAGGGGAAGGGGGAGGGGTGAACAGGCCTAGCAGGAATCTTCTGTCCAGTTTTTTTATTTTATTTTTGTTTAGGGGCCACACCCGGTGGTGCTCGGGGCTTACTCCTGGCTCTGTGCTCAGGGATACTCCTGGTGGTGCTCAAGGGACCATATGGGGTGCTGGGTATAGAAACTGGGTCTGCCCTATACAAGGCAAACGCCTACCTATCACTCCAGCCCCCCACAAAGCTAAGCCCAGGCATTAAGGGGGCAAGCTCCCTACTTCGGGGGGCAGAGCAGGTAACACGGTCCAGCCACAGGCCTCCGGAGCTGCCTGGAGACGGTTCCACGAGCTGACGTGCACAGAGGCGCTGGTTCGATTCCCAGAACTGCACGTTCCCCGGAGCACCACCAGAGCAGCCCTGCTGGTCTCCAACACAGCTAAGCCCTACCTGGGCAGTGCCCCCAGAAAAAACTCGTGGTCCAAATGCCTCTGCCCTTCATGTCTCCAGATATGCCCCCGACCCCCGCACTTCAGGCTTCACGGTGAACTTTTTCCCGGCTGACAAATCACCCGGACGATAATGGCTGCAGAGGCTGCGGCCTGCGCCCCCTCCGACCCCGGGGCAGAGGGGATCTGCTATAATCACTTTCTAGCCTAATGAGCCGCCCACATCTCCCACAACACAGACCTGAGCGACCCTGGTGGCCCATCCTGAGGCAGAGCTTGGAGCCAGAGGTCAAGAGCTAAAGGTCAAAGTCAGGGCCAGATTCCTCCACCCTTTTCCTCCCCGCCGCTCCCCTACCCCTCCCGCAATTTTAACTTCTTGGAAGCTCATTATGACTCCGGTAAGTTGCATATTCCCGGCACAATATTGCCGTGTTACTAAGAGAACTGGAAACTGCACAGGTAGCGCATTCCTGCCACCCGACCCTGGCCACAGCAGGTCCCATGCTGCACTGCATCGGGACACGCCACCCAGCACCCAAACAGGAGGAAACAGCTCACAGGGTGTTCACCCCACTAAGATCCCAGGGTCCTCCCTTCCCATCCCCACCTCCCTCCGCAGTCCCTGCCGTGCCCCTGTCTGCTCTCCCGGCCACCTTTCTCCCCTGTCCTTAGCAGCTCTGCAGAAGGAGGAGGTAAGCTGAGCTCGCGCGGTTTCCTTCGTCCCTTCCACCCAGGAGCCCTGCCACAGCGACTGGAGCCCAAAGAGGACCCAGCGCAGGGGCACGCAGTTGCTCCTGCCACGGGCAAGAGCTTGGATAGTTAGAGACACACACTGAGTGCTGGACATGCTGGCACCACTGGGCTCTGATCCAGAATCCAGGGAGCAGCTGCATAGGCATGCTTAGGGACATGTTTGCATACACTAGGCATGCTTAGGGACATGTTTGCAAACACTAGGCATGCTTAGGGACATGTTTGCATACACTAGACATACTTAGGGACAGGTCTGCATACACTCTAACATGCTTAGATAATTCATGTTTGCATACACTAGGTATTCTTAGGGACATGTTTGCATACACTAGGCATGCTTAGGAACATGTTTGCATACACTAGACATGCTTAGGGACTTCATGTTTGTACCCCAACAATACCTATGTGCAAGCCTCAGAACAATGACGGACAGAAGTGGGACCCAGGGTTGGCAATTAGGCTTAGAGGAGATTATGGGGCAGAGGGACCAAATGATAGGATCAGTGACCTCGTAAGAGGACAGAGCCTAATCACCCCTCCCCTTTTATCTCTCCATCCCCATCCTTCTCTCTCTCTCTCTCTCTCTCTCTCTCTCTCTCTCTCTCTCTCTCTCTCTCTCTCTCTCTCTCTCTCTCCCTAACACATGCATACACATGCACACACAGTCTCTCACACACTCTCACAGGCATGTTCTCTCACTGACACATATATACTCACACACATTCTCTCTCATACATGCACTCTCTGCCACACACTTGTACACACATACTCTTCACACTCACACAGTTACTCTCACATTCACTCTCTTACACACACATTCTTACAAACACACACTTATAAACACATATACAGTCTCACACATAAACTCTCCCACATTCTTTCACACACTCATGTACTCACACATACATCCTTTCACACATATATACTCTTACACTCTCTCTTGACAGAGATCTGTCTCTCTCTGTCTCTGTCTCTCTCTCTCTCTTTCGCTCTCCTTTCTCTCTCTCTCTCCCTCCCTCCCTCTGGCTCTCACTCTGCAACCAGCCCCCTGTGAGGGCTCTGGGAGAAGGCAGTCGCACACATCCTGGGAATGTGCCCTCCCAGGAAACCTGGAGCTTGACCTTGGGCTTCCAGTCAAATTGCTTCAGTTCCAGCCCATGGCACTTAGCTGCGGGCGCTTAAGCTCAGCTACATGCCTTCTGGCAGAGGTGGTAAGGAAGGTGTTCCAGAACAGCCCAGAGCTGGAGCAATAGGACAGCAGGTAAGGTGTGCTTGCCTTGCATGGGTTCGATTCCCGGCATCCCATAGGGTCCCCCAAGCACTGCCAGGAGTAATCCCTGAGTGCAGAGCCAGGCGTAACCCCTGAGCATCCTTGGTGTGGCCCTAAAACAAAAAAAGTGGGAGAGACTTGAGCTAAGTTCCCCCCCCCACCCCTGCAAAAGACTGGCAACCAGTGACCACCAGAAGCTAACGGAGAAGAGGGAGAAGAGAGAACGGGGACGAGGTGGACATTGTCTGGTGAAGGGCAGAACTGGCTCTCAGAGCAGTACATACACACGGACTTTCAACCATGGACACCTGAAACAGAACATTATGATATAGTGTGACTTCAGTTTTTCTCAATTGAGCCAGCATCCAGAAGATGAGGCAGGAGATGACGAGGTACCTTTTGTATGGGGAGGGGGTGATTCCTGAAGGTGGGGGCACTCAGAGTGAGTGTGCTCTGAGCAGGAACAGACCCAGCTGGAAGCAGAGGCTGGGAGAGGCGAGGCAGAATGGTAGGTGGGGGCAGGACCGTGTGGGGCTCTGGGCTATAGCCCTCAGTCCTGGGCAGCCGTGGAGGGTTTGGGTGCACAGGAGTAAAGCCCTTAAATTTAAGTGAGAGGAAGCAAACTGGCGGTCTGCGGAGGAAGGTGTGGAAGGAGCAGCAGGAGGGGAGCTAGTGAAGAGCCGGGGTGCCTGGGGGCAGCCCAGGGCGGGCAGCGGGCAGCAGGGCTGGCAAGAGAGGCAGGGGACCAGGGTTGGCTGTGGCCAGACAGGGAAGGGGGTGCCTGCTTCAAGTTCTGGGTGTGCAGGTGCCCCGACCATTGAGCTATCTCCCTGGCCCCCATCTGTGGCTTTCATCCTTGGCCACCACCTTAGATACCCTTGCCAGCACTCCCCCATCCTATATCCCAACCCCCCAAGTGCCCCTCATCCTTTAACCTTGGTGTCCCCACTTTTCCCACCCTCTCTGAACCTTGACTGAAAAAATCATCCAGACCTGGGTGGTTCTTCTGTCCTTCCCTGGGGACCCCAGACATAGAGCTGTGGCTGTAGGGGGGAGGGGGAGGCAACCTCCCAAGTCAGTGCTCAGGGGCCTGGGGGTCACTCCTGATGACACTCAGCCACCTGAACCCGTGGGTTCAACACTTGCATTTGAGGATGCAGCACTGCTCAATCTTAGGTTTCGGGGTCCACCAGGCTGCTCAGAGGCCTCTCTGGCTACGCCCTGTGGTGCTTGGGGCCATAGGTCTACAGTGCCTGGGTTGCACTCAGGTCCCTGTGTGCAGGTGCCCCTGACCATTGAACGATCTCCCTGGCCCCCACCTGTGGCTTTCACCCTCGACGGCTACTCCCCTTATCTGCCCTGATAGGCTGGAGGGCTTTCTCAGAAGCCATACCCACAGCCCCAGGCAGCAGCTACTGGTCATATGTGGTCCCTCCAACTGCTAAAGAGAGGCTGAGCTCCCTGAGACTCAGTGGCCAAGAGCCTTGGGACTGAGTTTTGGTTCTGGAGCCGGCCACCAGCGTCCAGCTCCTGACTTTGCCGTCGGCTGGCTATGCAGCGCTGGAAACGTGAATCAACCCAGATTCTGTCTCCTCATCTATAAAGTGGGGGTGATCAGGGAATACTTCGAGAGCTGTATGTTTTCTTTGATTGCTTGCTTTGGGGCCACGCATAGCAGGAATCACTCCTGGCAGGCACAGGAGGCCAAATGTAATCTGGCCCGGGATCAAATCCCAGTCGGCCAGACAGAAGCCAGACAACTTGTATGCTGGTACCAGGCACGCCTTAAGCACTAAGAAAGGTCCATGCTATTTTTTTTTGGGGGGGGGCTTTGTTTTGAGTTTTTGTTTGGGGGTCACACCCAACAGTGCTCAGGGAACCATATGGAATCTGAAGGTCAAACCTGGGCCAGATGCATAAGCGTTACCTGCTGGGCTATTTCTCCAGCCCCAGGTTCACACCTTTCTAAAACAGATACTGCTCAGACTCCAGGGGTCACAGTCACGGACACAGGCCTGGCAGAACCCCTACATTCTCAGAGCAAACCAGACATACCAAGAGGTTAATGCCTTTTGATTGGGGTAGGGGATACCAGCCCACTCCCCCAGGGAAGGGCCAGTCTTGGGGACTCAGGCTCTGCCTTGTAAAGGCCTGGCCTCATGAGAACCCACCCCAGTTTTCAGCCTGCTGAGGAAGGGCAGACCTTTGCACTTTGAGATCTTGTCCCGAGGTTGCCCCTTTATGATGGAGCACCTGGAGGACTCCTACTCATTGTTTAAACAGCACCTCCTCTGAGAAGCCTTCCAGGCTCCCCCCACCACACACACACACACACACAAATAGGCTTCCTTCCTTGATGCTCTCAAAACACTGCACTGAGAGAGAGAGAGGAGAGAGAGAGAGAGAGAGAGAGAGAGAGAGAGAGAGAGAGAGTCTAGAATCTGTGTGTCTGTCTGTCTCCAGGTCACCAGCCCCTGGCTCATACGCCCTCCCCTTTGTAAAGGGAGAGACCAGCCTCTGGAGTCAGTGCCCACACACGGCACAGAGGAAGGGGAGCATGAGGACCAAGGGACTGAATGGGGGGCTGGAATGGCACATGAGAAGGTAACCTGGTCTATTGGGGAGACCCCGGACTATTGGGGAGATAGTCTACCGGGGAGAGCCCAGGCCAAGCCACGTCTCCTTGACCCAAAAATAGGACAGTCTGTTTGAGCCGTTACGTGGTTCACACTCTGCTTCTAACTCAATAAAGTATTTCTTGCCTCAAAAGTAAATAAATGGGGGGCTGGAGCGATAGCACAGCGGGTAGGGCGTTTGCCTTGCACGCGGCCGACCCCGGTTCTAATCCCAGCATCCCATATGGTCCCCTGAGCACCGCCAGGGGTAATTCCTGAGTGAAGAGCCAGGAGTAACCCCTGTGCATCGCCGGGTGTGACCCAAAAACCAAAAAAAAAAAAAAAAAAAAGTAAATAAATGGAAGATGAAAACCCCCTGGATGAGAGGGTCCATGCCACCGAGGGCAATGGTGACCACTGGGAGCGCCCATTGGCCCAGCCCACGCCGTGCCAGCCAGGGTTTGCCCCGCCAGTGAGCGGCAGCGTAGCCTCACCTCCCTGCCCCCGACTGTGCTTTCCCACCAGTGTGGCGGGCCCCGGCAAAACCACCACCAACATAAGATCCGCTACCAAAGAGAAGGAGGGGGACACAGAGCCAGCAGTCACCAGTGTGTTTCCGAGCCCCCCAGGAGACTCTACCCAGTCTCTGGATGACTCACAAGGGCCGGAGTCAACAGCAAAGGTCAGTGTCCAAAACACACTGGACAGGCGTCCAGCCTGCTTCTCCCTTGAACTCATATGTATCTCTCCTGCTGTCTGTGTCTCTTTGCTTTCCTCTTCCATGCTGGAGACGCCCTGTTCTCTTTCAAGCATGCCCTTTCTCTTTCTCTCTCCTCACATATTTCTAAGTAACCTTTATTCAATAAAAACTATCTTTATTCCACAGATGAGTGCAATCTTTCTATGTCTGTCCCTCTCTTAATACCCAAGAATAGTAGTATATAACACCAGGAGGTTGGCTCCATAGCTTGGAAGTTGGCCTCTCACACTGGGGGAAAGTCATCCCAGATAGAGAGGGGAACACCAAGTAATATGTGATTGGAGATCCTGCGCGGGAAGGGAGATGCGTGCTGAAAGTAGACTAGAGACTGAACAGGATGACCACTCAATTCCCCTATTTGGAACCACAACACCCAAAAGGAAAGAGAGATATCAAATTGGAATGCCCCACTACAGAGGCGGGGTGGGGCGTGGGGGATGGGACTGGGGGGGGAGGGATACTGGGATCATTGGTGGTGGAGAATGGACACTGGTAGAGGGATGGGCTCTTAAACATTGCATGAGGGAAAAAACAAGCACAAAAATGTGTGAATCTGTAACTGTACCCTCACTGTGACTCACTAATTAAAAAATAAATTAATTAAAAAGATAATAAATAAAATAAAATAAAACCTATCTAACCGGGGCCAGAGAGAAAACAGTGGGCAGGGTGCTTATCTTGCACACAGCCAACCCGAGTTCAATCCCCAGCACTCCATACGGTCTTCTGAGCACCAGGAGTGATCCCTGAGCTCTGAGCCAGGCATAAGCCCTGAACACAGCCAGCTGTGGCCCAAAAAACATACAACAACAAAAACGACTTTGCTTTACTAACACACACACACACACACACACACACACACACACACAATGGACAGGGCTGAGAAAGCAGTTCAAGGCATAAAACCCCAAACCCATGCTTTGCATGCAGGAGCCCTGGGTCTGATCCCCAGCCTTGCTTGTTCTCTCAGACACAACCAGGAATTACCCCCCGCCAGGTCCAAGCCAGGAGGAGTCCCTCAGCACCAGGTGTGGACAAAAGAAGAAAAAAACATACGCTGGACAAGCAAAGACGTGAGGCCCACAGGACACAGCGCTGGCTACGTCTGCCTTTCCCCCCAGAAAGCCTCCTCCCAGATACCCCACAGCCACCCACACGAGAGCAGGCGCACATCCACCAGCTGAGTGATCTCGGGCCAGACATTCAACTCCTGAGGCCATGGAGGCTCAGTGGCTTAAAGCACTTTTCCCGCAAGCATAAGGACTCAAGCTCAGATCCCGATACTGTCCCACCAGCACTGAGATGACTGACAGTCAGGCCCTTAGGGAGCCCCAGGGAGACACCCCAAAGATGATTCCGTAACTACAACAGCACCCAGGGCAAGCAGTAGGCCAGGAGCTTAATTCCCTTTGTTTCACAGCAGCCAGGACATCCCGATTCCACTCCCACACACATTCCCCAGCCCCCTCCGGCTTGGGCTCCAAGCCAGGGGAAATAAAGCACAAACATTTCACAGCACAGAGCCTTGACTTTCCTCTCTAGAAAATGGGTATAATGACAAACAAACAAAGGAGAGCTGTGAGAGCAAACACTGGCAGGATCTGAGAGATAAAAGGTTGGGGAGTGGGGCATAAATAAAAAGGCTGCGTGAATAGGAGAGTCAGACCGTTAGAGTGATTTTAGCATTCGTGTTGATAGAACGGAGAAGTGGAAACACAACCTAATGGTCCCCAAACTGACCCTCCATGAAGGAGTTTTGGGGCATCTGCTCTGCGCTGGAGGCTCTGAAGCCAGGTGCAACCAGGGCACATGCACGAGGCGTGTGAGCGCACACACGTGTGCCCATGTGTCCACATACGGACTCAAGCGTGTGTGTGTGTGTGTGTGTGTGTGTGTGTGAGAGAGACTTGGGCGGGCCCGGGATGGAGAGGAGAGGATGGAGGGAAGAAAGAGAACATGGAGAAGAAAAGCAGCTGAGCCCAGGCAAGAGGACTGAGGCATTCGGTTACATGATCTAAATTCTAATCAAACATCATTTAAAGCGTGTTTTATTTCAGCCTCGGGAGAGCCGGTCCCTCCTGGCTGCTCACCATGGCAACCGGCCGCTCATTTCAGAAGTGTCATGCCACATTATCGTCCCGCCGCCTCACGCGCGCCAGCCGCCTGACAGCTTCGCTCTGCCCCTTGCGACAACCATCCCCGCTTCGCTGGTTTATTTTTGGTGTCAGCGGCCCCCCTCGCCTGCCCCCTCCCCATCATCAGTGGATTGAAAGACAACCTCAGCCCTCCAGCCGCTGAGCGTCGCCGCCTGTTTGGTGATAAGAGATAATTTGAGGAGATATTTGCTTACATGTGTATGAACAATTTGCGGCATTAAGACAATTCCGCCTGGTGTGGGGAGGGTTGGTGAAGGGAGCACTAACCAGTGCTCAAGCTGACCCCCTCCCCCCAGGATGGAAGAGGGAGGGCACCTCACTTTACTCTGGGCCCCTCCAAACCAGGAGCCTCTTCCTTCTGGCTGACTTCCCCACATCACATGGCGAGAGCAGGCCTGCTGTGTGACCTTGGGCAAGTCACTCCCCATCTCTGTGCCTCCCTTTCTTTCTTATTTGAAGGATCAGGATCAGGGGCTGGGGCTGGGACAATAGCACAGTAGGTCAAGGGCTTGCCTTGCATGCAGCCGACCCAGGTTCCATCCTCAGCACCCTATCTGGTCCCCTGAGCCTCCAGGAGTGATCTCTGAGCACTGTGCAGGAGTTCAGTCTGGAACACTACTGGATGTGTCCTAAAACAAGAATGAAACAAACAGGACTAGGGGCTGGTGCCATGGTTCAGGGGCTGGTTGCCTGGGGTAGTCTTGATTCCACTCCTGCCCCGGCGCCCTCCCACTCCCACCCCACACGGTGCCTTGAGCACTGTCAGGTGCAGCCCCCGAGTCAAAGTCACCAAAAAAAGAAAACAAACAAAAAAGCTGGAAAGGAAACGCTGGGCCAGGTGGAATCTGGGGTCTCTGACAAGCAGCACCGGGAGACCCAGAGATTCTAAGGACCAGGGAGGCGGCCGCAGAGGCCCAACAAGAAAACAGAGAAGGACAGGGAGGGCCAAGGCACTGAGGGGAAGGGAGGCCAGCCCGGGGCCACCCTCAGACTCAGAAATGCAGGGGAGAGGCTGGAGCGGTAGCACAGAGGGTAGGGCGTTTGCCTTGCACGCGGCCGACCCGGGTTCGATTCCCCAGTATCCCATATGGTCCTCCAGCACGGCCAGGAGCAATTCCTGAGAGTAACCCCTGTACATCGCCGGGTATGACCCAAAAAAAAGCAAAAATAAATAAATAAATAAAAATAAAATAAATGCAGGGGATACTGGGGGCTGCAGTCACCCTGGGAAAGGCCTGTGCGGGAAACCCTTTTCCACACGCCTGCTGGCCTCTCTCATGACCCAGACCGGCTCCTACATGCACCCCCTCCTCCAGCTCTGCAGAGGCACACTGAGAAGTCAGGGGGCAGCAGCGTACCTTGCGGCCCCCAGGGGGACTAAGAGACCCAGACAGTCGGAGGTGGCCCTTCCAGACCTCAGCCACTGAAAGCCCAGGAGAACAAGTGCCGAGCCTCTCTGTGGCATAGAAGTGTCTGGGCCCTGTTGGAGAGGCTGGGCCTCCTCGCCTGTGCCCCGGTGTCCTCCGCTGTCTGGCAGGCCGACTAGCAGTTCCGATGGCCTGCAGTGGCAGTCGGAACCCAGGGGCACAGCACAGGGCCCAGTAAGTGCCGGCGAGCATAGGGGCTCGTCATGTTTGGGGTCTGAGAGCCGGGCATGCTAGCTCCCCTGCCTGCTGGGCAGGGGTCCCGCACCTCCACGGCCCTGGCTTAGGGAGCAGTCGCCCCCACTATGCCACCCCTGCCTCCTGCACCCCTGGACTGTCTCTACTTGGTGATCACCTCCCTCCCAGAGCCCCTTTCTCTGGAACCCTCAGAACCCACTGGTCACAGCCTAGAGCATGGCCCTTCTGTCTGCTCAGGCCTGGGGGTAAGGAGACCCCACCTCAACCTGGAGGCCCACCCAGAGCACCGGGAGAACTGACCCAAGAATTCCAGCCCAGGTTATAAATGCAGCCCCTTCCCCCATCAAGGTGCCCCCCATCAAGGACAGGACAGGAGTCTCACCCCCATGGACAACAGTCTAGCACCAGCCTGGCCACCTCTCAGCCACAGGATCAGGCGAGTGACCTGGCCTCAGGGTTCTCACCTGCAGTTTGGGGGTAACAATGCTTGCTTCCCAGGGTGCCCTGCAAGGTCAAAGGGCTATAAATGGGTGCTATTGTGTCGCACCCATTAAAGGCAACTCTTAGAAATAAAAGAAGACTGGGGCTGGAAGATAAGGCACTTGCCTTGCACACAGCTCACCCGGGTTCAATCACATATATTCATCCCATATAGTCCCCTGAGCACCACCAGGAGTGATTCCTGAGAGCGGAGGCAGGAGTGACCCCTGAGTACTGCCGGGTGTGGCCCCAAAACAAAAAGCAAAGCAAAGAAAAAGGAGTAACAAAGAAAATAGAGCAAGACTGCCCCAGTGAAGCAGAGACTGTCTCTCTTCTGCTCAACTGAAGCTGACCACGTTCCTGCACCTGGGTTCCCCGGGCCCCCAGCTCGGGGAAAGGGCTGTGCACCCCGGGGTGGGCCCTCTGTCCTGCCGGCTCTCTGTCTTAGCGCAATGACAAGATGAAGGAACTGACTCTCCACCGGCCACTGAGGCTGGCCCGGCCAGGGGTGGAGCTGGAGGGCTGAGGGGGGAAGGTGGAGCGTGCACAGAGGAAGGGCACAGGGAAGGGGCAGTGGCCTCAAAGGGTGCTTTGCATGTGGGAGCCCCAAGTTCAATCCCCAGCACCGTGTGGTCCCCTGGAGAGTGCTAAAATAGACAAAAGGGTGGAGAGTAACCTAATTAATCCCAGCCCATTTCAACACTGTTCCCACAGGAAGAGCAGGGTTTCATCGCTCTGGTCCCTTGGGTTTTGATTTTTGTTTGGGGGCCACACCCAGCAGTGCTTAGGGGTTACTCCTGGCCCTGCACTCAGGAATTATTCCTGGAGGAGCTTGGGAGACCATACAGGGGTGCCATGGATCAAACCCAGGTCGGCTGCAGGCAAGGCAAACGCTCTGCCTGCTGTACTATGGCTCTGATTCTGGTTAGTCTTATCTTTGAACCACATTCTAGAGCGAGCAGGGTGGCAACATTTCCTGGAACACCGTTTCCCCATCAGGCCACTGAGTCGCTTGAGCCTCAGTTTCCCCATTTGTCTTGTGGACACTAGACTGACCCTGCCACCATTTTCCCACATGCAAACACCTCCTGCCCCCTGACGCCCCCAGAGCTGTTGGTCTCCTCACGTCACAGTCTGGGGTCGCCACCCCCCAGCCAGCCCAGCCCCTCCGGGTCCTTGGGGGAAGGGAACGGCGGGCGCCTCGCTCACCTTCCGATGGTGAGATGTGGCCATTTACCTTCACGCTCCAGTGCCGCCCCTAAATCACTGTCGCGGGTGCCGTGTACTCAAGGTTGCTCCCAGCTCTGCCTGCAAAGCTGCCCCCACGCTGGGCCGGGTGGGGTGTGGGCAGCTTCCTCCCCTGTGCCTGCTCCCCTTGCTCTTTTGTCCCGAGGACCCAGCTCAGGGACCAGGCACCTGGCTGGACCCTGGACAGCAGGGCCACAGCCCCACGCAGCCCCAGGGGAGGTATTTCCAGGCCAGGCGGGTTCCAAGCCCACACTTTGGACCCAGTGCAGGGTGCCCAGGATCCATGGTGTGTGTGTGTGTGTGTGTGTGTGTGTGTGTGTGTGTTTCTGTGTGTCTGTGTGTCTGTGTATCCGTATGTCTGTGTGTCTGTGTGTGTCTGTGTGTGTATCTGTAACTGTGTATATGTGTGTGCTGAGTCTGTATGTGTCTGTACGTGAGTGTGTGCATATGTGTGTGTGTCTGTGTCTGTATGTTTATGTGTGTCTATATGTGTATCTGTGTGTACCTGTGTGTGAGTGAGTCTATGTGTGTATCTATGTGTGTGAGTATCTGTCTGTGTGTATCTGTGTGTCTGTGTGTATGTTTATGTGTACCTGTATGTGTGTGTCTGTATCTGTGTGTGAGTGTGTCTATGTATGTATCTGTGTGTGAGTGTGTGTCTATGTGTATATGTTTGTGTGTATTTGTATATGTGTGTGTGTCCGTGTGTGTGTTTGTGTGTATTTGTGCGTGTGTCTATGTGTGTGTCTGGCATGCGTGGGTGTGGTCTTGTTTGTTTTTGTTCAGGGGCCACAGTGGGCAATACTCAGGTGCAACTCCCAGTTCTAGGCTGGAGTCTGTCCCAGGGATCCACGCAGAGTGGGGGCTCAGCCCTCTGCACGTCCTCTTGGCCCTGCCACCGATGATGTTTCGTCCAGAGACCACCCAGCCAGGTGGGGTCAGTGCACCTCTGCCCACCTGAGAGAGTTGCAAGCAGTGGGGTAGAAGAGTGGCTGGGGCAGGGAGCAACCTGGGACCCATCTGGGTGACGCTGGGGTCTGCTCCCTCCTCTCTCCTCCCCGCCCCGCCATCTTTCTCTTGCCCCTGCCCCCCATGTCATCCCTGGGAGGGAAGGGCTGCAGAATGGAAGAAAGAACCCGGGTCCTGCCTCACGCAGTATGGGGGCACTCTGTGGAAAGCAGAAGTGTGGGGGGAAAGGAACCAGAACCAGGCACGAAGGGGGTTTCACTCCTGCCAAGGGAAGGGAGAGGAAGGCCCATACACCAGCACCCCTCCCCCATTTGGCCTGTGGGGTGCACTGGGCATGTCAGGGTCTGGGGCTGCCCCTCCCACGCCCTCTCCACCCTGCCTCACTCAGCGTTCATTTGCGCCTCCCTTCCAAGTCCTCTGCGGGGTTCCAAGGAATTGGCTGTCACCCCTCTGATAGAGGGTTTCCCAAGAAAGCTGTTTGTCAACAGCCAGACGCTCCCCCTGCTCAGACAGAGGTTGTACCCCGCCTATCAGATTGGAACTATGCCCCCGTTTGCTGGGAGCATTTCTTTGGCAGGCGGGGTCTATGCCCCATGAGAATGAGGACTCCCCTAGATCAAGGGCGATATCTCTCCCCAGTCTGGACCCTATTGGCCACAGCTGACCAGGAGTCCAAAGTCATAGAATCCTGTCTGTGTTTGAACTTTAAGAGCCCCGGGGTGGGTGTCGGGATTGGGGGAGGAGGGGCTGCAGGAGACAGCTCAATGGGCTAAGTGCAGGGAAGTTTTGTTTGTTGGGGAGCCATGCTTGGCATCGCTCATGGTTACTCCTGACTCTGCACTCAGGAATTACTCCTGGTGATGCTCAGAGGACCCTATGGGATACCAGGGATCAAACCTGAATCAGCCATGTACCAGGCAAGTATTCCACCCGCTGTACCATTTTTCTGGCCCTTAAGTGCAGGTTTTGCATGCGGTACACCCAGGTTCCATCCCTGACACCACGTAGTCGTTAAGCAGTGCTGGGATCGAGCAGCATGGAGCACTGAGCTGGAGGTGGTCCTCAAGCACTGCAAGGGGTGGTTCCCAAACCACCCTCCTCCCCCACCCCAAACAAGAGTCCTCAGGTCTGGGTGCAACTCTGGTTTAACCACATTTGTCTCCGGGGCCTTGACTGAGTCACATGTCTGAAAAGAAGCTGCCACCATGCATGTCTACGGAGTCTCCAAGGACACAGCACTTAGTCCGAGGGCCAAGACTGGCATCTAGCAGGTGTCTAATCCATGTGTCTCCTTCCAATCTCCTCATTAGTCTAAGAAGGATGTCCCAGGCCTGCATGGCCAATGCTGAGAAGCCGGGAGGGGTGGGGGGTAGCAGTGGAGGATGGGACCCAAGTCAGTAGGAGCTTACACAAACACACACACACACACACACACACACACACACACACTCATCAAGCAACTGGGTAGTGGCCTCCTTGGTTAGGGGATGGGGCAGTGGCAAGGAGTTAAATGTATTAAGCAATTTACAATTAATATAGAAGTCATTCCAGAGATAGCTACTAGAAAGAGTACAACAGGGCAATTAACCCACTAATACACTAGGCTATTACATCGCTATGTCTCTTATTTTAGCCCGAGGTGATTTGAAACGCATTGGATTAGAGGATATTACAGGAGATAGCATGAAAAATAGCTTAATGTAATGAGCCATCCCGTGATGTCTGCTATTAAAGATGATTTGCAGTTGAAAACTACAACATACAGTAGTTCAGCTATTTGAGGACCCAAGAGGTGGGGGCGGGGGTGGTGCTGTTAACCCTTTGCTCCTTCCAGCTGCCCCCACCCCGCCAGGCCCTCTACCACCTCCAGGCTGAGATTATCAAGTGCATCTTATTAGGCGACAATGGCTTCATTGGGAGATTGGAGATTGGGGCCCTGAGGTTGATAAAGAACCAATAATCTGCTAATAACCTTTAAAAAATAGATTCCCCCAGGGAGCTGTGCTAATGGGCTGAAGCTGGGGAGGGAGGTTGATTGGCAACTGGGTGGTGAACGTGGAAAGGGTGTGGGATGGGGAGACCTCCCTGGTTGAGGGGGAGGGAAGGAACCAGAAAGCAAGAAGCAGTTTGGGTGCAGGTCTCCCCTGGAGGTGCCCAGGTGTGGGGGCCCATCACAGCTCCTCAGACTGATTCTGATTCTCTCCTGTTCTGAAAGTGTAGAGCCCATGCCGTTGTCTTGTGCCATCTGGCATCCGGCAGGCAGTGGTGGTAGACGTCCCTCCATTGTGGATCAGGCCCTCCCTTGACTCAGGGTAACCTGCCCTCACAGGTTAATATGACTGGAATCAAACAGGACCCAAAGAGAACTGTTCTGGGCCTGAGAGACAGTGCAGAGGGTAGGGCATTTGCCTCCCATGCAACTGACCCAGATTCTATCCCCAGCATCCCACATAGTCACCCAAGTAGCCCCAATTACTCAGGAGTAATTCCTGAGTGCAGAGCTGGGAGTAATCCCTGAGCATTGCCGGGTGCAGCCACAAAACCAAACAAAACTGCGAAAAAGTTAAAAATGAAAAGGGCAGCTCTCCTTGCGGGGCTCCAGTTTAGCGCTCCACAGCTTAAATCAGCTTAGGATTTCTTCTTCCCAAGAAATCTCTGCTTGCCCAAGTCCCAAAGATCTGTTTTCTTCTGGAAGTTTTGTTGTTTTGATATCGGACATTGAGGGCTCTGGTGCATTTTCAGGAAATTTCTGTGAAAGGAGTGAGACCAGGTCTGAATTTCATCTCCAGTTGGACGGTGAGTGCACTGGCTCATTTGTGTGTGCTCACACATGTGTGGAGAACAGTGCCCTCATGTATCCTGGCTACCCACAGGGGGAGAGTCTGATCTGGGAACGCCCAGGCAGAGACCTCTAAGGGCCCATGTGTGTGAGCGTCTGTGTGTCCCTGGGCACAGATGTGCATGGTCATGTTTGTGGCCAGACCAGAGTGCAATCTGCATGCGCAGGTCACCCTGTGTGTGACCATGTTGCTGTACATGTGTGCAAGTCACCTTGTGTGCCTATCATGCATGCACATGTCACTGTGTGTGCATGAAGTTGTCACGAGCATGTGTGTCCTCATGTGTATAGATATGTACAGGCCACCATGGTGCACATGTCAGTATGCCTGTGTGCACACATCACCATGCATTTATCACTGTGTGTGCATACAAGTCACCATGTGTGAATGTGGCACTGGGTATATACATGTCACTGTGTGTGTCACCATGTGTGTATCATCATGCATGTGTGCATGTGTTAATGTGCGTATACATGTCACCATGGGTATGCACCTGTCCTCATGCATGTGTCACCATGGATGTACATGTGACATCATGCATGTGTAACTGTGTGTAGACATGTCGCCATCAGTATGCACACATATCACTGTATGTATGCATGTGTCCTCATTGTCCATACATTTCATGTGTCATCATGCATGTGTGCCTGTGTCAGTATGTATATACCTGTCACCGTGAATGTTTACATGTCACCACACATGTGTCACCATGTGTTTATGTGTCACTGTGTGTCACCACCAGTATGCACATATCACTGTATGTGTGTGTCCTTGTCGTCCATACATGTCATTGTGGGTGTGTACATGCCACCATGCATGTGCATGTGTCACATGCATGTGTCTGTGGATATGCCGCCCTGGGTATGCACACGTCACTATGTACATGGGACTTGTCGCCATGTATGCACACATGTTTCAGTGTGTGCAAGTCACCCTGTGTATCCACATCTTCGTGTCCACGTGTCACTGTGCCCATGTGCGCCTGAAGGTCCTCCTGCTTACAGATCTGGTACGGAGCATCTGGCTGTGCATTGTCCTGTGCTTGTGAGCTGGTGTGTGTGTGTATGTGTGTATGTGTGTGTGTGTGTGTCTGCAGATCTGGTGCAGAGTATCTGGCTGTACATTGTCCTGTGCTTGTAAGCTGGTATGCGTTTGTGTGTGTGTTTGTGTGTGTGTGTGTGTGTGTGTGTGCTCAGATCTGGTGTGGAGCATTTGGCTGTGCATTGCCCTGTGCTTGTGAGCTGGTGTGTGTGTGTATGTGTGTATGTGTGCAGATCTGGTGCAGAGCATCTAGCTAAACATAGCCCTGTGCTTGTGAGCTGCTGTGTGTGTATGTGCACACATGTGTGGCACTGTGCCCATGGGTTGCTGTGTGCTGCACCTCTCCGCCACCTCCAGCAGCTGCAGGGCCAGCCGGGAACAGCCCCCTGCACCCCCGTCACTGCTGTCTTTTATCATCATTTGCTGCGAAAGGGAGCCCAGGAGGACGGTGATAAATAAGGGCCACTTAAAATACGAGACGACCACTCTGACTTTGGGGAATATTTCTTCTGCAGAGCAGCTGGTGCCACCTCTGTCCTTGTGGAAAGGGGTCCCAGGGGCTGTTGGCCCCTGCCCAGATTCCGCAGGCTCCCCCAGCCCTGTCCTTGCAGCTGAGAGGCTGGAGGAGGCTGGAGAGGGGAGCGAGGCCAGGAGACCACACAGGTCGGCCACGGCGCCACAGCGGGCCCCTCTGGTGGATCGGCAGGTGAAGACCAGGAAGAGGCTAAATGAAAACTAGAAGGTCCAGGTTCAACCTTATAGGGTTCCCTTCTTCCTTCTGAGCTCAACTGAGGACATATTTGGGGCTCTGGAGAGCTGAGTGCGGGGAGACAACACCCCAGCCCACAAGTGCCAAGCCCTGAGAGAGACACCAACACCCTGTGCAGGGGGCACATGACAACTCACAGTGCTCACTTACTCCCCAAAGGTGTGATCAGACCTTCAGGGGCACTCGCCTGGGAGCTGCTGGGGAGGACAGGGACGGGGACAGAAATAAAAGAGGACAACTGTGCAAGCCCGCGTGGAGGCTTCAACAGAGAGAAGCCCCTGAGGGGACGGAGGTGGGAGGGGCAGCAAGGGACACCCCCTCTCCTCTGGGCCAGCAGCAGCAAAGAGCCTCGACCTAGTTTGGGTGTACAGGGGCCACTGTTGGAGGATTCTTGGGGGCCGTCAGTTATCTCCAGCAATTCTGGGGAGGGTGGGCATTGCAGGCTGTGCCAGGGATTCTTGCGGGGCGGAGAAGAGGGGCGTGCACATGCTTGCCACGTGCTTGACCACTTGAGCCATCACCTGAATCACCCAGGAAGGAGATTCCTATTCACAGAAAGCGCTCCCCCTGCCCACAGGGCCGTGTGCCCCTGGGGGGCCCTTCCCGTCCTTAGGACAGAGGTACCATCTAAGCTGCTCTCATCCTGAAGAGTGTCCAAGGCTGTGTCTGCAGACTTTGTTTTGTTAATAATGAAAAAAAAAAAAAAAAAAAGAAGGGCCAGAGCGAGCCTGCGGCTGTGACTGTGGCCTTGCCGGCAGCCAGGATCTGATTCCAGACACTGGGTATGGCCCTCCAAAATCTACCAGGAATAATCCCCGAGTGCAGAGCCAGGAGTAAGCTCAGTGGTAGCCGGGAAGGCCTTCCAGCTACTAATTGGGCCCCAGGTTGTGGCTTAAATCCTCTTCTGTCTGCTGCCACTGCCACCTCCAGCCTTCTTAAAATCTTATCCTTTCCTTGAAGGACACCAGCTTACCACGTCACCACACTCTCTCCTTCAGCCCTCACTCTCCTGCAAGATTCCATTATCCACAGCCCACAGAGGAGGAGAGTGGGGTTCAGAGACACAGAGTGACTTGCCCAAGGTCACACAGCATGGGAACGGCAGAGCCAGGACTGAAACAGGGTCTCCTGCATCCTTTTGCCAGATAGGACAACAGGGATTGTGCTGTACCACCCCACCCCACCCCACCCATCCCCGTGCAGACCCCCAACCCCCACCTTCAGCCCAGGCTCCTCCACTCCCCAGGGCCAGCAGGAAGATGAGAAGAGGGAGGGTGTGGATTGGAGGCAGACAAAGGAGGGCAAGAATCTGGGCGAGCACTGTGCATCCTTCTCTTCCCAGGAGCGCCCGGCCCCATTGTCCCCACAAGTGCCCACAGATTGTCAGAGCCAGAGCCCATCTGGCCCGTAGAATATACGCCCAGAATCATGTGTGGGTGGGGGAGGCGAGGTGGCTGGCCGGGGCGGAGGGGGAGGATGAAGAAGCCGCCACACAGCCCCCAGAAGTCAACTTAATAGTCTGGGGACTCCCTTGGGTCCTTCTCATTAAAAAAAAAAAATCTCCATTTAAATGCAAATGTGTACCCGGGCTGGGGTGGGTGGGTGGGAGGCAGAGAAGCTTCCAGACACTGACACGGAGCAGCCAAGGGACCTGGCTCCTCATCCCCCACTTGTAACCTGGGGCCCTGGGCCCCCAAATTAGCTCCATCCTCAAAGATCATTCGTCTCTGCTTCCTGGAAACCCCTGCCTGGACGCCTCTCTGAATTTTTCTTTGTGCTTGTGTGTCTGTGTGT
Source organism: Sorex araneus (assembly GCF_027595985.1). Classification (NCBI taxonomy): domain Eukaryota; kingdom Metazoa; phylum Chordata; class Mammalia; order Eulipotyphla; family Soricidae; genus Sorex; species Sorex araneus. The sequence continues at coordinate 202,569,995 of NC_073304.1, forward strand.
ATCTGTCACACACATACACACTCCCTCCAGTCTCAGTAGGAAAGTGTTGGGGGGAGTGTCACACTGCACCCCTAGACTCCGTTTTCTGGGCTGGGGAGCGTCTAAGCCCGCCTCTTCCTCCAAGGAAAGAACTTTCATTTGAAGAGGACAGCTTGCAGCTAGGTTTAGCCCAGCCTTCTGCTACTTTTTTCTTTTGGGGGTGTGTGTGGGAGGGGGGTCAGACTGGGCAATGCTTAAGGCTTTCTCCTGGCTCTGGACTCAGGAATCACTCTTGGCAGTGCTCGGGGATTTTTATATGGGATGCCGAGGATTGAACTTGGGTCAGCCCCGTGCACGGCAAGTGGTACTATGGTACTATGGCTCCACCCCAGCCCAGCCTTCTATTTCTATTTCTCCTACCCCTCCCCAAATTCAAAACCCTTTAAAGCTCCCACATGGAAACCCCTCCCCATACTCCCGAGACCTAAAAGATGAAGCCCAGCCCTCAAGTCCAACTCTGCCGGGAATGTAGACAGGGCTTGGAGACTGTGGGGCACACAGCTGCGACCCACACCTACACGCTCGCTCCCATGCCCATCCGTCTGTCCACCTTCCACGAAGGGGGCGATCCCTCTGCTCCCCCTGCAGAGCTCCCTGGGCCCCCTGCAGCCCCCTCAGCACAGCACAGCCCCTCCAAGTCCATTACCTCCAGGGATAATTACCCGGGACTCTCGGCCTCGAGTGCTCTTCAGTGGCATTAACCCGTGAGGGACAGAGTGAAGGTTGCCCCTGGTTACCGCCCGGCTTCCCCCCACCACCACCACCCCCGCCTCCTGAGGGTGTTAATTTAGGGGCATCAAGGAGACGCTCTAGAAATCCATCTGGATGTAAACACGAACCCCTGTCCCCAAACTTAGATGTACAGACGGTACACCCCCATTTCGGCTTATGGGGGATACTGAGTCCAGAGCCCCTCCCCAGGGGGTCCCCATGGCCTTGGCAGTGGAACCTTCCCAGCTGGCCCTGCTAGCCCTCTCCGTGTAGCCTGCGTCCTGCCTGGCTGAGCTGCCTGTCATCACACTTACAGGGAGACCCTGAGGAGAAAGAGGCTCAGAAGCAGGGGTGGAGGCACCCAGCCAAGGGCCAGGGATGTGGCAGGTGTAACACAGCACATGTGTAGGCCTGGGGCACCTTCCACCCAACACCACATGGTCTCCTGAGCACCCCAGGGTGGTGGGGAGGGAGCGTGGAGGCTTGAGAGATGCGGGTGGGGGCTCTTCCCAGGCTGGGGGCCTCTCAGCAGAAGGCCACGGGGTCCTTGGAGAAAAAGGCTCTGGACTGAGTGGGGGAAGAGCGGGGACCTGTATGGCTCACTGGGTGAGGCCCGGACTGAGGGCTGGGGAGCACAGCATTGGGGAGTCTCTCCTCACAGCAGAAAGAATGCCCAGAGCTGCCTGGGGAGGAGGCCAGGCCCGAAGCAGCTCTCTGGACTCTGAGGCCTCAGGGATGGCCCCCTGCGGGCTTTGTTCATGCCACTCAGTTGTGGCTGACTCCCGCTCCCTGTGCTCAGGGCTGAGCACCCAGAGGCGTGTGTGGGAGAGGAGCAGAGGCCCCCCAGCCCTGCCTGCAGGGGCCCCTTCTATCCAGGACATTCCCTGGGGCCGTGCCCAGGGGGCCGAGCACAGCCGCACTGGCAGGTGCCCGCCCTCTCCCTTGCAGCTGCTTCCCCCGTGCCCTCACTGGGGAGGGACTGCCCCTGCCAGCTCCCCACAGGATGGCAGGAGCAGTGACGGGCAGAGGCAAATGTGCTAGAAAGGGTGACTCCTCACCTCACAGAACATCAGGAGAGGCGGCTTCCTTCACTTTAATTCTATTACCCTTGGTTTCTGAGGAAGTCCTGGGAACCGTCAGGCCCCTCATAATACTGTCCTGAGGAGGGGCCTTGGGAACCGGTGAGGGAGAGCTGCAAGCCCTGTTCACACCTCAGGGGCCAGCGGGGGCCGGGCCTGCTCCTGTGGTCTGGCTTCCCCACGGAATCAGGACATGGCATACCCCTCCTGCCCTCTGCCCAACAGGCACACAAAATCACAGCTCTCTCTCTCTCTCACACACACACACACACACACACACACATACACACTCATACACACACTCATACTCTCACGCAGACGCACTCACACACACAATTCTCTCACACAGATGCACTCACATGCACATTCACACATAGACAACACACACTTTCACACATGCAGACACACACATATTCCCACACTCACACATTTTCATGCAGACATCCTCACACATTCACACACATACAGACTCTCACATAGACACACACACTCCCACAAATACAAATACCCCCCCTCCACACACGCGCGCACACACACACACACACGTGCAGGCTGACAGACACCCGAATGTCAGACCTCAACCTTCAGCCCACAGAAGGAAAGTAAGTCTCCACAGGTCCATCAATAGGTCACTGGGATTCAAACAAGCTGCTGACATCCCCAGGCCTCAGTTTCCTGATCTTTCAGGTAGGTAGACTAGATAATTTTTTTTTTTTTGCTTATTGGGTCACACCTGGCAATGCACAGGGGTTACTTGTGGCTCATGCACTCAGAAATTACTCTTGGTGGTGCTCAGGGGACCATATGGGATGCTGGGAATCGAACCCAGGTTGGCCACATGCAAGGCAAACACCTACCCGCTGTACTATCACTCCAGCCCCGACTAGATAATTTTTAAAGACACCATTAAGCACCCCACACACACACCACAACCACCTCCCCCAATACAGACTACTTCCTCCTCCTTCCTCCTAGACTTTCCAGAAGGGCTGGACATTGCTCCTGGCCCCACCTCCACCCACCACAAGCAGGTGAGCAGAGCAAGTGACCTGTGTCCTCCGTGGCACTGCTTTCCCATCTGCCAGATTGAGGACAAGTCCCTGTGAGTGATCAGCCTCTCGTGTGTAGAAGGTGGGGTGCTCCTGGTGCTCCTGAAAAGCCCAAGTACCTGCCCCAGGCATGAATGGAGCCAGTGCTGGTGGGAAACAGGGAACAGCTAAACTAAGAGGACCAACTAAACTGGGGTTCCCAGCAAGGAGACCCCTTCTGTTCTTTAACCTCATGTCCTCTGCGGCAACACCTACCCTTGAGCCCATGACCTAGGACCTTTACCACAGGGCAACTCCAGTCCCCTCCTCCACCTCCCCTACCCCTCCTGGGGCCGGGGAGCGAGGGCAGCCACGGGAGGGCAGTTGCAGGCCACGTTTCTGCAGTAGCTCTCAAGGCAGCAAATCTCCCCACTTAGATCCTAATGCCGTAAGTCCTATCAAGATACAGTGAAACGGAGCGTAATTTTTGCGGGAAACAATGCAGGTGATGAATGCTCGAGACGGGCACACAATAAAACTGTAGTGGGATGCAGGAAAAATGTGCCCAGTCAATACAATAAAATCAGCGCAGACACACCGTGTAAAGCAAATAAATTTCCCAATCCAAATATTTCACAGCACGGCGCTGCAAGGAGGAGGAAGGCGGGAAAGTCTGTGCTGTTCAAGTTTTTTCCCCAAAAAATTCCCTGTGAGCAAGAGAAACATACTGGTGAGCAACTGGGGGAGGGGGGGGGGGCAAGCCCACTCCCACCCCCTCCCACATAAATAAATAAATAAATAAATAAATAAATAAATAAATAAATAAATAAATAAAGACGAAGGACTTGAACGCTTTTGCAATTCTGGTCTCAGACGCAGACGTCTTGGACTGGAGACTGGAGGCAACTGGGGGCTGGAGGCCCCCCAAATTACCATTCATCTGGCCTTGTTGTGGAAATTTTCAAGGGATTTGCAGTAATTATATGACAAAATGCTTGCAAATCTCACTCATTGCTGAGCAGAAACAGGCGGGTCAGGGATTGAACACTTTCAGCTGGGTAATTTGTAAACGTCAATCAGGCAACGGGGCAGAGAGAGGGGGAGGGAGGAAGAGAGAGAGAGAGAGAGAGAGAGAGAGAGAGAGAAAGCGAGAAAGCGGGAAACCTGGAATATACTAGAGCAAGCTTAGTGTAGAACTCCCCAGCATCTAGAAAGGGCCAGGCCAGAGGGAGGCAGGAGGGGGGCGGGGGAGGGGGGCCTGGGGGAGAGGAGTGAGAAGGCAGAGAAAAGGGCCAGAGTCTGACACAGGCAGAGAAGAGGCTGGCAGGGGAGGGCCGGGTGTAGGGGGGAGCGGGGGAGTGGGGGGCATGTGGATGGAGAATGAAGAGAGTGAATCTGGAAAAACAGTTTAAATAAAACCAAGGGAGATTAAATTAACTGATACATACATTCCAAGAGGTAGGTCGCGGGAGCAGCCATAAATACCAGCTCCCTATCTCCCCTGCTCAAGACAGCGGGGAGAGCAAAATAAAATTAAAAGATATAACAATAAAAATTACAAATGCATCTTGAGGGCCTGAACCGAGGTCTGTAATGGAGGCGTCGCGGGGTGAGCTGGGCCAGAGTCCTCCCCACACCTGCCACGCGCTTCAAGGGAGCAATCCAGGGTACTTTTCTTTACCTTTCGCTTTGTTTTTTTCTTTTTGGTGTTTGGGCCACGCCCAGCTGTACTCAGGGCTCAGCACTCAGGAGGTGATGCTCAGGGGGACAGTATGGGGTGCAGGGGATAGAACCCAGGTCAGCTCCATGCAAAGTAAGCACCCTCCCTGCGGTACTATCTTTCCAGTCCCTCACTCTTTTTTACCTTTCTTTTCCCTTTAGCTGGCCTCTCTGGGTCTCCTTTCTCCCCCACAGACTAGTAAAATGCCCTGCACAGAACTGGGAGCAATTCAGCACTTGGTCACTTCTAAGATTTATCCCGATTATGGAACTGTACAGCGGGGAGGACGTTTGCCTTGCACTCGGCCGACCTGGATTCCATCCCCAGCATCTCATGTAGACCCCCGAGCACTGCCAAGAGTAACTCCTGAGTGCAGAGCCAGGAGTAACCCCTGTGCGTCACTGTGCATGACCCAAAAACAAACAAACAAAAAAAGATTTATCCTGGTTATCACCACCCCTGAGGAAGATAGGATTTGGCATAGAGGAGGCTAGGAAGCCAACAGGGACACCTCCAGTGGTGCTTGAAGGACAACACAGTATACCAGGAATTGAACCCAGGGGCTGGAGCACACAAGAGACACACCTCAGCCATGTGAGTTAGTTCCCTGGACCCTCAGGTCATTCTACAGGCAAGAGAACCAAGACTAGGGTACAGGAGGTAGGGCACTGAACTGTGTGTAAACACAGCCGCCAACCCAGGTTCAATCCCCAGCACCACATACAGTCTTCCAAGTGTGCCAGAAATGGTTCCTGAGTGCAGAGCCAGCAGCAAGCCCTGAACATCACTGGATGTGGCCCAAAAACAAAAAAAAAAAAAAAAAGGAAAGAGGGGCCGGAGTGGTAGCACAGCAGGTAGGGCGTTTGCCTTGCACGCGGCCGACCCGGGTTCGATCCCCGGCATCCCATATGGTCCCCCAAGCATCGCCAGGAGTAATTCCTGAGTGCAAAGCCAGGAGTAACCCCTGAGCATCGCTGGGTGTGACCCAAAAAGAAAAAAAAAAAGGAAAGAAAAGAAAACTAGGGCTGGAGTCATAGCACAGCATTTGCCTTGTATGTGGCCAACCCGGGTTCAATTCCCAGCATCCCCCAAGCACCACCAGGAGTAATTTCTGAGTGCAGAGCCAGGAATAACTTCTGTGCATTGCCAGGTGTGACCCCCCCCAAAAAAAAAAGAAAAAGGAAGGAAGGAAGGAAGGAAGGAAGGAAGGAAGGAAGGAAGGAAGGAAGGAAGGAAGGGAGGAAGGGAGGAAGGGAGGAAGGGAGGAAGGGAGGAAGGGAGGAAGGAAGGAAAGAAGGAAGGAAGGAAGGAAGGAAGGAAGGAAGGAAGGAAGGAAGGAAGGAAGGAAGGAAGGAAGGAAGGAAGGAAGGAAGGAAGGAAGGAAGGAAGGAAGGAAGGAAGGAAGGAAGGAAGGAAGGAAGGAAGGAAGGAGAAGCTGGGATTGGCTGGAGATGATGTTAATTGCCAGGCGGAGCAAGAACTCCCAGTGCCCCACCTTCCACCTCCAGGGGCCAGGCCTGAGTTCTGCCCCTTTCTGCCAAGCCCCTGAAGCCAGAACTGCACCCCTGAGCACAGCCCCTGGCGGGCCAGGAAGCGGGGCACATCCTCTGAGGGGAATAGCCAGTCCTCCCACTCCCAGGTCTCCTCTGTATCTTTATCTGTTCTTTTCAAAGCTCTTCCTTAGCTTCCCAAAGTTCCGAGCACCCCACCAACCATGCACACTCATTAGCACTCCAGAGAGGCTGCTTCTAAACATCTGTAAATTGAGAAAGCGCCTAATGACCCAAAGCTACAATAAATCCAGACACACTTTTAAAGGAATTTCCATTTGACTCATCGCCATATTCTTGGGGGGATAATGAAAGCACGTTAGCAAGACAGGATTGCTGTCGGGGCCAGGCGAGGCGCACCTGGGGATCAGGAGTTCCCCTTTGCAAGTGCTCCAGGTGCTGAACATCACCTGCCTTCTCAGCCCTTCCCAAGCAGGTCCGCAGATCTGGAATTCAGAGCCCCTGTTCACCAGGATGCACAAGGGTCAGGAGGCTCCATGGAGGCTTTTGTGCAACAGGGCCAGCAGGTTGTTCAAGTCAGTCAGTCAGTCAGGAGGGCTCCCTGGAGGTGGTGAATCCTGAGAAGAGCTGGGAAGGGATGCAGGGTGGCAGCTCCATCGCTGAAAGCAGACAACAAAGAGAGAAGGCAGGAGATTCCACCACCAAGTTTTACATTCTCGTCACAATCTCAGGAGGATTATGTGGCGAGCCCAAGCCACTCCTACAGTCTTGGAAGGGGACAGACAGTGCTTCTTGCAGCTTTTTTATTTTATTTTATTTTTGAGCCTCCCAAGCAGTATTCAGGAGGACCAGGGGCTTCATTCTTGGTCCTTCTCCACCAATCAGGGTGTAGTGCAAGGGCCCGAACCATCTAGAGCCCTGAGGTGCTGGGGTCACCCAGGCCACTTCGAAGTGCCCACATGGTGCCAGGAATCGAACACAGACCTGGCACACGCACTACTAGGCATGAGCCCTAACTACTAACTTATTAACTACTTCCTGCCCTGCCCTCTTTCCCTCCAAAGCTTTTTTTTTTTCCTTTTTGGTCAAACCCAGCGATGCTCAGGAGTTACTCATGGTTTTGCACTCACAAATCACTCCTGGCAGTGCTCGGGGGATCATATGGGATGATGGGGATCGAACCCGGGGCAGCCGCATGCAAGGCAAACCGTCCCTGCTGTACTATCACTCTAGCGCCCACCTTCCACAGTTTTAAACTCGAGTCTCCCGGGCCATGGAGCTGCAGCTGCTGCCGAACCAGAGCCATTCTAACTGCAGGCGCCGCAGCAGGGGACAGAAGGGGACCAAGAGGACCTGGGCATTATCTTGCACCCAGTTTCCTGTGCCTGAAAGCGGTTGTGTGAGCCGCACAGTTCCATGCTTGTTTATGACCCATTTGTTTGGGGGGTCACACCAGGCGATGCTCAGGAGTGACTCCTGGCTCTGCACTCAGGAATCGCTCCTGGCAGACACGCGTGCTCATTTGTGAGTCAAAAGTAGTAACTTGGCATCTAGGGTGCTTTGCTTTCTAGGGCAACCCGTTGCATGTGGGTTCGATACCCAGCATCCCATCAGGTTCCCTGAGCTCTGCCAGGAGTGATCCCTGAGTACAGAGCCAGAAGTTAAGTCCTGAGCATAGGCGAGAGTGGCCACTTCAAAAGAAAACCACCGAAAAAGTAATAAACTTAAGGAATGTAAATTAGATGATACTTTTGGCATCTCTGGCATTTCTTCTCTTTTTAGGGGATTGGGGTTTGGGTCCTTACCCGGCTGTGGTAGAGTCTACTCCCTGCTTGGTGCTCAAGGTGGTTCCTGGCAGTGCTCAGGACACCATGCGGTGCCAGGGATCAAGCCCAGGTTCTTATATACAAAACCCCCATTTCTTCATTCTTTAATGTTTCATTTCCTTAGTGATGGGAGAGGTAAGGCCAGGCTGTGCTCAGTGATGAAAGCTACATAGCCACCCAATTGAGCTGCCTCTCCCGGAAACCAGAGGCTCCAGGGTGACAGAGACCATGGCGGAAAGGCGCTGGCACCCACCTACCTCTTTCCCCTGCCTTCTCAGCCCTTCCCAAGCAGGTCCACAGATGTGGAATTCAGAGCCCCTGCTCATAGTGCTCTCTCCTCTGGATATGGCCGCCTTCACCCTCCTCCTCCCTATAAAGAGCTTCCAGAAAAGAAAGACAGCAGAAAATGTACAAACGATCCACCAAGCTCTGCCAGTCTAGATGTCCGGCACCCACTCCGCCCTACAGCAACGCCTCCCTCTCTTTGCACCCGGCACAGGGTTTAGTCCCGTTTGGCCTCTCGCCTCCTTGTGAGATGGAGATACTCTGCACGGCTGGTGTGACTATAAAGGGCATCATTTACATGCTCTGTAAATGGCGTTTTGTTTGGGGTGGGGGGGAGAGATTGAGGCTACACACACTTTGGGCTCAAAATTCACTCCTGGCAGTGCTCGGGGGACCTTGCAATGTCTGGAATTGAAATGGGACCAGCCACATTCAAGGATCACACCGAAACCCCTGTGTGCTCTCCCTCCCTCCCTCCCCCTCTCTTTCCAGCTCTGAAAATATTAATTCTTACATTTACACTCTGCAGTCTCCTAAAATTGTGTGTGTGTGGGGGGGTGTATGTTAAGGAGCAAAGATCAAGAGCATGCAGCCATTTCTGGGGTCCGTCTGGAAGGATTGCCCAGGACTGGGAAGAGATGGGAGCACCGATCCTTAATTCTGCAGTGACCTCTCTGAACCTCAGTTTCCCCAGCCATAAAATGGGAGGTGGCACATCTGGATTGGCAAAAGCCTGGAGGGGGAGGGGCGCGGTGGTTGCTGGAAAGAATGAGAGAGCCTAGACCAGGAGTCCGTGAGTGAAAGTGGGACATCTGAATGAAGGCTCTGTCCCAGAAACAGCTAAGGGTCTCCAGGCAGAAATCCCAGCCCAGGGCTAGAGATGATACAGCAAGTAAGGCGCTTGCATTGCATGCAGTCGACCAGGGTTCAATCCCTGGCATCTCATATGGTTCCCAAAGCTCACCAGGAGTGATTCCTGAGCACTGCTGGGCATGGAAAAAAAATCAAAGACTCCAGTCCCCAGGAGAGAAATGTAAGGCAAAATCACACCCCACCCCCAAGACCCATCACCACCACTAGAAAGGTCTTGCTGGGCAGAAGGGAGGGGAAAGGGGGTTTCCCACCTGCTTACCTGCACTTCTGGGAGTGGGGTGCCCTGCTTCTGTCATTAGCTCCACCCTCAACTGAATTTAATGAATCTGAGAAAAATTATGAAGTCCCATAAAGCCCCAAGTATCATAAAAAGTATAATAAAATTGAGAAAAGCTATTAAGTTATAAATACAACCAATGCATGCAACATCACTCAGTCGGGAGGAAGTCGCTATAAAATAAAGCCATTCCACAAGTGACTACATTTCTTGATCCACACGGCACACTCTCTCCCCTTGGGGGCACGGGGCCAAGCTCCCCACCTGGAGTGTTGTGGAACCGAACTTTTCCTGGCAGAGAACAGAGGTGGGGGGTGGGGGTGGGGATGCGGCAAGCCGAGGTTCCTGAGCTAGGAGCAAAGGAGGAGGGGAGCAGGCATGAGGCGGAAGGAGAGGCCAGGAAGACCTCAGAAGGGGTCTGGGAAGTGGGGGGAGTCACGAGTCCGCTCTGCGCCTTGTGGTCGCCTCTCCTCTCCTCCTTTGCCAAGGAGCCAAGGTGAAAGAACAAAGCAAAAAAAACGAAGTGGAGGGCAGGAGCGACCGACCATACAGGGAGCAGGTAAGGCGCTTGCCTTGCACGCGGACTGCTCGGGTTCGATCCCCGGCTCCCCCAAACGCCCCAGGAGTGACTCCTCAGTGCAAATCCAGGAATAACCCCTGGGCACCGCCAGGTGGGTCCCAAAAACAACTAAAGTGGGCTAAGCAAACCAAATCCCCCAGTCTAACCTCCCGCAGGCGCCAGCGCGTTCCCGCGGCGCCCCCACCCCCACCCCAGAGCGCCTCGCCCCCGCCCCGTGCTATGAATATTCATAGTTGTAATTAGGTGCGCGCCCAGAGCCGGGTACTATCACTGCGGCGCTTTAATGCAGGGCGGGCAGCTCTGGGGTTCGCCGGGGGATGGAGAGCGGGAAGAGGAAGCGGGAGCTGGGAGGAAAAGAAGCAATCCCAGAGAAGGAGGGGGTTGAGGGCTAGGGGAGGGGGGGGACGGACACTCACTTTCGGGGGGGAACACTCACTTTCTGGGGGGGACACTCACTTTCGGGGAGGCCGTGTGAGCTCCCACACCAGATATGCGCCTGTGTGTGTGTGTGTGTGTGTGTGTGTGTGTGTGTGTGTGTGTGTAGTGCATGTATGTGCGCGTGTGCACATGCACCCTAGACCCATCATCTCCAAAGATTTCTAAGGATATCCCAGGGTCACACACACCGAGGGGCCTCCTAGGGTGCTGGCCCAGGTTAGAGCAGAGGGGCAGCCGGGTAGTGGATTCCTAGACGGAAGGGCAGGGAAGTGGAGGAAGGATGGAGAGTGGACATCAAGTCAGAATGTAGAAACGGGAGGCAGTTTTGTTGACTATGTGCCCTGTTGGGTGTCTGCCAACTCCTTGGTGGCAGGTGGGAGGGACAGAAGGAAGAGAGAGCAGCTATAGGTAGGAGCAGTCTAGGGGGGCCTGCACCCCCTCTCAGGATCCTCTTACATCTCTGAGTGCTCACAACTTCTTTGCCAGGTTAAGGGACTGTCTGAATTCACGGCAGCAAGGGGTGAGAGTCAGGGGAACTGTGGGTGGGTGCGTTCCCCAAGCCTGGGATGGAGTAAGGAAGGTGAGAAGCCCCCTCCTGGCAGTCCCCCCTCCCCCCCAGGCCCCTAAACTGGAACTCACACAAACAATATCTGCCTTCATGTTTATTTCAAGTATGCCAGGAGGCGGCAGGACAGGACCGTGAGAGGATAAAGGGAAAACCTAGAGGGGATATGGGGGTGAGGGCCAGCAGCGGTGCTGTGCTACAATGAGATTAAAGTTCAGATTGAGGCCCTGGAGCCATAGCACAGCAGTTAAGGCACTTGCACTCGGTTGACCCAGGTTCCATCCCCTGCATCTCATATGACTCTTGAGCCCTGCCTGGAGTGATCCCTGATCACAGAGCCAGGAGTAAGCCCTGAGCCCTGCTGAGTGCGGCCCCAAAACCAAAAATAAAATTTTAAATTTCAGATTAAATAGGTGTGGGGGAGCCAAGCAGAGGTAAAGCTGATGCTCTTCCAAGCCGTCATCTTGGTGAAAGTGCAGAGCTGGTGTAGTCCTTCACCAGAATGACAGTCCAGGGCATAGGGGCCCTCTGCCAGGGACTGGGACCTGGGTCTCACACATGACCAGGGGCAGAGCTAGCAAGTCCTGACCAAAAATTCTTGTTGCTAATGTCCGTGCCTAACAGAATTTTTCTGCTGCTGACCCTTTCATGCCTGAGACCTAGCTTTGATGCCCAATACTGAAGAAAGAAAGAAAGAAGGAAAGAAAGAAAGAAAGAAAGAAAGAAAGAAAGAAAGAAAGAAAGAAAGAAAGAAAGAAAGAAAGAAAGAAAGAAAGAAAGAAAGAAGAGAAAGAAAGAGAGAGGGAGGGAGGGAGGGAGGGAGGGAAAGAGGGAAGGAGGGAGGGAGGACAAATGGAAGGACTGACAGAATGAAAGTTTAGATTTTTATAGCACTCTTTTTTGATAGTCAGAAAAGTGAAAAGCCAAGCAGATGCCTATTATGCAGTGAATGAAGTATACAAAATGTCTTGTGTCTACGACATAGGAAAGCATTCAGCACCAAAATGTTTGAACTGATGCAAGGATGTGACTCAGTGGTAAAAGCATCTGCTTTACATAATATAAAGCCCTGGGTTCAATCCCCAGCACAAGAAAAACCAAACCAGTGGCCGGAGTGATAGCACAGTGGGTAGGGCATTTGCCTTGCACGAGGCTGACCTGGGTTTGATCCCCAGCATCCCATACGGTCCCCCAAGCACCGCCAGGAGTAATTCTTGAGTGCAGATCCAGGAGTAACCTCTGAGCATCGCCGGGTGTGACCCAAAAAGAAAAAAAAAAATACCAAACCGACACAACTCATTTAGGACAAGAGAGAGAATTCAATGGGCTGATAACAGGCTTAGCACGTGAGAGGAAAGGCATTAGATAGTCCCAGAGCAGAGACACCGGAGGAACCCCCATCCCCACGCCACTGGGTGTGTCCAAAAATAAAACAACCACCACTAAAGGGAGAAAAGCCACAAATACATGTTATATCATGAAACATTTTGCTAAGTGAAAGTCAGTCACAGAGCCAGGGAGAGAGCTCAAAAATAATGCATATGCGGGACTGGAGCGATAGCACAGCGGGTAGGGCGTTTGCCTTGCACTCGGCCGACCCGGGTTCAATTCCCGGCATCCCATATGGTCCCCTGAGCACGGCCAGGGGTGGTTCCTGAGTGCAGAGCCAGGAGTGACCCCTGTGCATCTCCAGGTGTGACCCAAAAAGAAAAAAAATGCACATGCTCTGCATGTAAGAGACCCAGGTTCAATCTCTGGCACCTCATGGTCCCCTGAGTGCCACCAGGAACCACCACTGAGCACTGAGCCAAGAGCTAAGCTCCAGGTATGGCCCAAAAACTCAATAAATAATTTTTTTAAGTCACAAAACATGAAATGTGATATGATTTCGTTTATATGAAATGTCTGCAACTACAAAGCTATTAAAGTAGATTAGCAATTGTCTAGGACAAAGGGGCAGGGAAATTTGGAGGTGATAACTCAGTGTTTCTCTTTGGGAGAGTAAAGTGCTCTGAAATTGACTGATGGTTGTATAGCTCTGTGTGTATATTAAAAACTCCCTCAGCAGGGGATATTGTTCGGGGCTAAAGTGCTTGCCTCACATGTTCAAGGTCCTAGGTTTGATCCCCTGACCACAAAAAAAAAAAGAAATAAAAGCCAGGGAATTGTGCCCTTTATGAGATTGAATGATATGTTATGGGAATTATATCTCAATCAGGCTATTAACCAAACAAACCATTATGCCAAGTGAAAGGAGCCAAACTCGAAAAATCATCCAGAAGAGGCAAATCTAGAGAGACAGAAAGCAGATTAGCAGTGGCCTGGGGCCGCGGGTTGGGGGAAGAGAGCTCGGAGGAGAGGTGTTCCAGAGCTGGCTTGTGGTGGTTGCACAACTCGATACATCTGCTAAAAAATCATTAAATGATCTGCTTAGAAAGGGTGAATTTTATGGTATGTGACTTATATCTCAATGAAATTGAAAAGAAAAAAAAAAGCAGATTGCTGAATTCTAGCCCCAGAGTTTCTGATGTAGGTGTGGGACAGCTGGAGAACTGAGCCCCTGCTCTGTCCCTGGGACTCCCTGCAGGGCACCAGGCCAGGGCACCCCGCCCAGGAAGACTGTTGTGCAAACAAGGCCAAGGGCAGGAAGAAAGAGGGGCCTGTCGAAGAAAAAGGGGTGGAGGGGACTGTGGAAAAATAAACTTGGCATCAGCTTTCCACATTCACCCCAGAATGATAGTGAGGCGCTTGCCTTGCACGCAGCCAGCCCAGGTTCGATTCTGGACATCCTACCTGATCTTCTGGAGGCTGACTTCTAGGCTTCTGAGCTGGCACTTCCTGAGCAGCGCCAGGTGTGGCCAAAGCAAACAATAAACACATCCACCCACTCCTCCTGCTTAAGCCAGGCAGGTAAAAACCCAGAAACATAAAGGGGAACCATAACCCAAATAAAGGGGACTCGAGCTGTGCTCCTCTGACTTGGTTTCAAGGTGGCCTCTCCACCAGCCACTGAAATTGGCCACATAAACAGAATCCACTGTTTATTTGCCTCATACCTCTTGTCTTGGGGGGATTGGGGGGGGACCAGGGCCAATTAGGGTCAGGAGAAAATTATAAACATGTGGCATTGCATGGGTAGGTGAAAATGATATTAGAGATGGACCGTGGGAATGCAAAATAAATAAGAGAGGAAGGAGGGAGGATTACGGGAGAAGAAAAAAATAAGCACCTTGCACCAGCGGAGCCTGAAATAAAATTAAATAAAGATCTGTTTGGTGGGTGGGGAATTCACATCCCAGGAAGTAGGGGTGGAGTCTGGGGGAGGGGAGAGTTTGGGGGAGGTTTTGTGAAATCGATCTGGGAGATGGACCCCATGGAGTTATTTGCTCAGATTACACCCGTGAGGAACTGAGGCTGGGAAGAAAGGGCAGGGCAGCCCTCCTACCCCCAACTATCACAGAGCCTGTGTGCCATGAAGCTTCCCATGCAGAGGCCACCCCCTTTCTCCCCACTTCCCCACCCCCCTCCCCGCCCCACCCCCGCTTTCCCCACCCCCGGCAGCATTAATTGGAGGCTAGAAGAGCACCACATTTATTACCGCTTTCCTGCCCCACACTAAATCTTGTGGCAATACTGCTAAAAGTCAATAAAACGAGAACGAAGATACTATAAAATTAAGGTGGAAAGTGCGATGGGGAGAGGAAATGAGAATCTTCTTTTTAATTTAGCTTTAATTTTAATTTTTTTGTCACCTCTCCAAACAGCCTGCATGTTGCCGCAGTGCAGGAGGATGGGGGGGACTGTTGGCCTAGCTTCCTAAGAACGGGGGGCTGCTGCACCCTAAGAGCTGGCAGCAGTTGCACCCTAAGGAACGGAGAAGGTTGCTGCATGCTTGCTGGGGGAAAGGCTGCCTGTCACAATCCTACACACCCAACGAAGGCACTCCCCTCTTCGTGCTCCCTGAACCCATTGTCCAAACCCAGGGGCTTCTTGCAGCTCCCCAGAGCAGGAAACGTCTGTCACCGCTCTATCCTGACCCCCAGTGAAGCTGGTGCCAAGGACGCTGAGGATGCTGATGACGCTGATGATAATGATGATGTTGATGATGCTGGAGCTACTGATGATGGCACTGATGATACTGATGACATTGATGCTGATGATGCTGATGATGGTGCTGCTAATGCTGCTGCTGCTGCTGCTGCTGTTACTGATGCTGAGGATGCTGAAGATGCTGATGCTGATGCTACTGATGACACTGATGCTGGGGATGCTGATGCTGAGGACGCTGATATTGAAGTTGCCGACACTAAAAGCTAATTGTTTCCAGGCGCTGGCCATGTCGCAGGCCTATGATATCATATGAGTCACTTCACTTCATTATGTGACTGTTCCCATCCATACTCAGAGATTGCAACAGCCCCATTTTATAGATGGGGACGTCGAGGACAGAGAGGATCAGAGCTGTGCATGCTGGCAGGTAGTTGACCAGAGACATGTAGCACGAAGCAGAGAATTCTCAGCTATTGAGTGCATGAATACTCCAACAAATGCAGGAACCCTAGATATATAAATACGAGTCAAGGGACAAGTACATGAGAGCCAGTGGGCTGAGGGACCCACCCGTGAATGTTGGGATGGGGGGCAGTCATGGCACAGCAGAGAGAGTTGGCCTCAGAGTCTTTAGGTGGGAGAGCAAGTCAGCATCCACTGTCATGGATTTCTTCCCCACTGTAAAGACCTGCTCTGCTCCTTATCTTCCCCAACCAGAAGTTGTTCTCTCCACAAGGTCCCAAGCAGGGCGCAGAGGGGACGGAGCTCCAGTTGCCAGCTCCCTTCCAGAAAGAGGGCCCAGAGACAGGCGCCCACAGCAGTGCCAGAGTCCTGAGAGGCAGTCACTGCAGGGTCCATCTCAACCATCAGGGGCAACTGGAGGTCAGATCTGGGCCCAGAGGTCAGCGCTGGGCCGGGAGACTGTCTGAGGCCTCACATGCAGGAGGCCCAGATGCAAGCGGTGTCGGGCATGGTCTAAACCTTTGGCCACATCTTTCCCCAGCAAAAAGGAAAAATAATAGTAAAATAATTTATTCTTGGGTCCAGGATATGGCTCAAAGAGCTGAAGCACATGCTTTGCATACTGAACACTGCATGGTCCACGGAGTGACCTTCAAGCACTATTAAGTGACCTCAAAAAGGGAGCAAGGAGGTAGGACAGTGAGTAAGGCGCTTGCCTTGCATGTGGCCAACCCGGATTCAATCCCCAGCACTACATATATGATCCCCCCTGAGTACCACAAAGAGTGATTCCTGAGCACAGAGCCAGGGTGAGCCCTGAGCACAGCTGGGTGTGGCTCAAAAACAAACAGGCGCTGGAGAGACAGTCCAGTGAATAGGGGGCTTGCCTTGCTCTCAGTTGACTCAGGTTGGATCCCCAGCACCACACGTGGTTGCCCGGGCCCTGCTAATTGATCCCTGAGCACAGACCCAGAAGTTAGCCCTAAGCATAGCCTGGTGTAGCCTCTCAAGACTATTATTCTCAAAGACTATTATCTAATTCCATAAAAAATATATATGAAGTATTTGCAAGCTTAAAAAAAGTGAGGGAAGGGGCTGGAGATAGCACAATGAGTAGGGCAGTTACCTTGCATGTGGCCGACCCGGGTTCGATTCCCAGAATTGAACCATATGGTCCCCTGAGCATTGCCAGGAGTAATTCCTGAGTGCAAATCCAGGAGTAACCCCAGGTGTGAGCATCGCCAGGTGTGACCCAAAAACAAACAAACAAACAAAAAGAGCCAGAGAAAGAGCTCAATAACTGGAGAGCTTTGCGAGACAGCAGCCCTGATTGAATCCCTGACACTGTGTTGAGAATCCCTGGCACTGCCTTGACCCCTGAGCACTGCCAAGGGTGATCCCAGCACAGCACTCAGAGTAATTCCCTAGCACCATTTAGGTGTGGCAGAAAACAAAAGGGTCGGCAGTAGAGCACTTCCCTAAGTGCAAGGCTCGGGCTTGAACCCCAACACCAAAAAGGAAAAAATAAATAAAAGCAAGTAACCAAATACCTTGCAGAACATAACCCTAATTATGGTTTGCTTTATATATGCTTAAATATGATTTATGATCATATTTACAGACACAGGAAACAAAAGCCAGAAAGATATACGCCCAAATCTTAATAGGGCATTTTTTGTTTCTTTCCTTTTACTGTGTCTGTAGTCTCCAAATGTTATATTGGGTACATGAACCTTTTACAATTTGCTAAAAGGAAACGACACATAAAGCTTCAAATGTTGCATTATTGGGTTTAACTATTAAAATTTTGAAAACCCTCCAGGTGTGGCTTTACAGTCTCACAGGAGAGTGTGGTGTGAGCTGGGGGGTCCTCCCCACCCAATGACTGCTGTTCAACATAACCAGGACAATTAACCATCCCCCTTATTATTCACACGTCATGCTTACTCATCACCCTGATTAATATCCACGCTCTGCAAAAGCAGAAGTCCTGGCTAGGATGCTGGCAGCTCTGCCGAAGCCCAGGCTGACGCTAGCAAGGCCCCTCCTCTTAGATCAGCCTGAGCTGAGATCAGCCCCTTCCTAGTCCTTCCACAGGGACCCATCCCCTCTGCCCCACTCCTTCACCAGCTCACAAACCCCTGACACCTCCAAGGCCACCCAACTCCTCAGCTCTGCTCAACACCTCAACCATCAACCTTCCTCCCCTTGCACGAAGAAAGAAATGTCTCTTCCTGGGGCCTGAGACAGTACAATGAGGGAGATGCTTGCTTTGCATCAACTGATCAGGGTGGAATCCCCGCACTGTGTATGGTCCCCTGAGCCCATCGAGGTGCGATCCCTGAGCACAGAGCTAGAAGTAAGTCTTGAGGACAGATGAGTGTGGCCCAAAAACACACATTAAAAAAATCCTCCCCTAGGGGAGGGTGGGAGGGATGCTGGGTTTACTGGTGGTGGAGAATGGGCACTGGTGAAGGGATGGGTTCCCGAACTTTGTATGAGGGAAGCATAAGCACAAAAGTGTATAAATCTGTAACTGTACCCTCACGGTGGTTCACTAATTTAAAATAAATAAATTTTAAAAAAAATTTTAAAAAATTTAAAAAAAATCCTCCCCAGGGGCCAGAGTGATAGTACAGTGGGTAGGGCATTTGCCTTGCACACGACCAACCTGGATTCAATCCTGGCACCATATAGTCCCCCAAGCACCGGCAGGAAAAATTCCTGAGTCAGAGCCAGGAGTAACCCTTGAGCATCATTGGATATGACCCAAAAATAAAAGAAAAATTTAAAAATTAAAAAAAAAGAAATCTTCCCTTCCTATAAAAAATCCCTTTCCTCATATTAATCACTTCATGGGGCTGGAGGAATAGTACAGTGGGTAGGGCGTTTTCCTTGCATGTGGCTGGCCCGGGTTCTATCTCCGACATCCCAGGTCCCCTGAGCACCTCCTGGAGTAATTCCTGAGTACAGAGCCAGGAGTAACCCCTGAGCATCACTGGGTATGACCCAAAAAGACAAAATAAATAAATAATCACTTTATTCATAAAGTGTATGGTGTCGCCCCTTTACAGGTGTGTCAGAGCTAATTACCATTTGAAAGGGCCTGAGAGGAAACTCAGTGGACTGAGCACGGGTTTTGTATGCAGGAGTCCTGAGCTCAATTCTGAGCACACCTTGTTCTGCAGGGGACCACCCAGAGCTATTGGCCTCCACTCCAGCACTGAACCAGGCATAGCCCCTAGGCACCACTAGCTATGGCCCAAAGACCAAATTTTCAAAGATGGACCTTTATGGTTTTTCTGTTAAACCGTATTCAGTCTCCGGAGTTAGGTCCCTGCTCTGGGCAATGCTTCACAATCTATGCGAGGCCAGTTCTGGATCAGTGACCAGTTGGCGAGCGCTAAGCTCCCAGGCCAGTGTTTGAAGTAGATCTGGACTCTGGAGCACATCAGCCCTTGTTCTCTGATGTGGCAGTGACTCCAAGCAATGCAAGTCAGGCTAGCATTGAGAAGTGGGTGCAGATCTGCCCCGGAATCCACACTGCTTTCAGATGCCAGCCCCTGGCACTGGGAGATGGCAGAGGGGGTAGGGCACTTGTCTTGCATGCAGCTGAGTTCAATCCCCCATACTTCAGAGTGTCCCCTGAACCTTGCCAGGAGTTATCCACGAGCACAGAGTGAGAAGTAAATCCTGAGCATCTCCTGGAGCGTCCTCCCACCGCCAAACAAAAAAATAATAAAACAAAAACACTGAGAAGATTCACATCGAAATACAGCCTCTAATGGGGTCATGTGACCTCTTGAGGGAAGAGGGAGCCCAAATATGCTGAATCAGATGATTCCATACATCTCTGCACCCATGAGCAGCCCCGGGATCCAACCCACTCCTCCTTCGAGAGCTGACAATGGAGAGCATGGATGGAGAAATGACGCCTGGTAGCAAGAATCTCACGGCAGCTGCACTGATTACAGCAAGAAATTAGACAACACACACACACACACACACACACACACACATACGCACATACACATACCCAGCAATCAGTAGGGGACCAGAGTGAGGACCCAGACCTTTAATGACACAGCAGGTGACCACTGACATGATGGGATGAGGTGGGGAATGGAGGGCATGAGGGCACGGCTGGCAGGTATGAGGCCCCAGGCCAGGTCCCTGGCACTACATGCCTCCTTTTTAAAAAAATTTTACTTTTATATAGTTGTTCATAATAATTTTTTACATTCAATATTCTAATACCAATCCCACCACCATTCCACCTTCCCACCACCATCATTTCGAATTTCCCCGCCACCACCCAAGCCTGCCCCCAAAGCAGATTCTAAATGATCTTTTTGTATTGCTCGTTATGAATAATCAGCTAAAAATTATCCCAAAATTTTCCTTAGAGGAAGTGTGTGAATATTGTATCTCACCCCGGAGACATTTAGCTCTTGTATAAGAGATTACTGAACATGTTGTCTACAGGCTGAGCCTTGTGTGCTAATACTTTTTTTTGATCGAGATCCGTTGCCTTCTGCTTTACACCCCATCAGGTGTGGAGTGCTACTCCTGCTACGTCATTGGCTTTGAGAATGAGATGTCACGCAGCTGCCAAGGCGCACGTGGAGGCCTCCTTCCAAAAGGGCCAAATGACAAAAACTAAGCAAATGAAAGGGAAAATGACAGGCCAGGGAGACTGTTCAGGGGGGCTTGTGTGTGGGCTTTGCATTCGGGAGCTCAGGTTTGGTCCCTGGCATCCCACAGGACCCCTGGCAACCCTGAGCCACACATCAGGAGAAGCCCCTCATCACCACAAGGAACAAAATCCGGGCAGGGGTGTCACCCTGAGCACCACTGGGTCCGGCCAAACTGCCCTTTCAAATGGCAGAGGAGAGAGAGGCACAGATGCACAGACAGGGGTGGGGAAGAACCCCAGAAGCAGTGGGGGGAAAGGCCCCCCTGTGCTTCCTCCTGGACCCGCTACAGGTTAGGGACAGGCTCTGGCAGTCAGCAGCCCACTGCTTTTCTCCCCTTCTCCCCCCTTCCCTGCTGTCTCCTCTCTTCTCTCTTCCTCCTGGCACATCCCTATTTCTTTCTTATTTTTCTTTTCTCTTTTTTCCTTCTGTTGGTGGGAGCCACACCTGACTGTGCTCAGAGCTTACTCTAGGCTCTGCTCAGGGATCACCCCTGCGGAGCTTGAGGGACCATATGGGGTGCAGGGGATTGATCGTGGGTCAGCCACATCAGCATGACAAGTGCCCTACTTGCTGCTCTATCTCTCCCCCTCTCTCTCCCCCCTCTCTGTTTTTCACTGTCTCTGTCTCCCTTTGTCTCTTTGTCTCTCTCTCACTCTCTCTCTCCTCCCTTCTCTCTCTTTCTCCAGCTCTCCCAAACATCTCTTCTGCCCTTCAGATCAGTTAAAAGCATCAGTTTCTTGCAAATCCCTTGATCTGAGGCTGACGGACCCAGGAACACATCCTCCTGGGGCTCACTTGATCTTGAAGCAGGAGGAGAGGAAGAAATGGGGCTCCCAGCGCCTCCAACACAAGCCTCCTCATTACCTGTGGGTGATCTGAGGACCGCTGTCTCCCCACCCCCCCCAATCTTCCTCCTACACGGCCTTCTTTCAGGAGTAAGCATGGAGGAGTGAAATGTGAAACTGGGGTGGAGAGAAGGCAAAAGAGGAGGGCCTGGCCTCCTCAGGGGAGCATGTTCCTCTGCTGGCTTCCTTTCTCCTGTTGTTTTCCAGGAGACAGGGCCGCCTGAGGTGCAGAGTCCATCCAGTGCCTAAGGTTCAA
Organism: Sorex araneus; assembly: GCF_027595985.1. NCBI lineage: Eukaryota > Metazoa > Chordata > Mammalia > Eulipotyphla > Soricidae > Sorex > Sorex araneus. The sequence goes on from NC_073304.1 coordinate 202,591,237, forward strand.
GGTCCCTTGCTGTGTCTACACAGCCCAGCCTTGACTATCTCCAGCGTGTTCCACCTTTGCGCTACTAGTCCCAAGGGGCAGCTCAAGGGGGCTGGGCACAGGCTTTACACACAGGAGTCACAGATTCAACCCCAGAACCACATGAGCCCCCAAGCACCATCCCATGATGTCTGTGAGCACTGAGCCAGGAGTAGCCCTGCATACAAACACAAGCATAATCCAAGAGCACCTCAGGGGTTCCATGAATGCACCTCAGTGGTCGAGCACTCACTAGTGCAGACTATAAGTGAGTTTCTGGGATCCACCCTGTTACCCCATACACACAGAACTGAGACAGTCCCCTTTCCTCACCACGTCCTTGCCCCTGCGCCAGGAGCCCCACCCTGGGCATCTTGCCTGTGCCCAGCCGGCCCTCCTTTGCCCACCGGTCTGGCAGCTGAGCCAAATAGACACTCCCTGTTCTCACACTTTCCAGCCGCTGGCTATCCACGGGAAGCAGCCCTGAGACTTCTGCTGCCACTGGCCCAGCTGAGGGCAGCTGAGGCAGTGCCCATGGGGCTTCCACCTCATCAATCAGTGGGCAGCAGAGTCGGTGGGCTGGAGTAAAGGGAGCCCCGTTAGCGAACCTTGGTGACGAGGTTTGGCTGCCCAGACCCAGGCACCCTCTAGCTTCCCTGGAAAAGTTGCCTTTCTGCCCAGGAGGTAGCAGATCCTACGGGACACACACACACACACACACACACACACACACACACACACACACACACACACACACACACACACACACACACCTACCTTTGCCAGGGACACCAGCAGCCAGTCGAGGACAGGGACCCAGGCTGATGATCCCAGTAGCTATCCCTACTTCCTGGCCCACACTGCCCCATACAGCTCTTTTTCTGGGGGACAGACAGTGCCCACCCCCGTCCTACCCCCTTCCAGCTAAGAGTCTCCTGTCTGAGCTCTTGGCTTCTTCAGGTCCACTTTACCCTGGCCAGCGTGCCACTCAGCAGCTGTCTGGGTGGGTGGTGGGTGCCATGAGGCAGGGGGCACTAATGAGCAGTGTGGAGGGGGCAGACCCTCCTCATGGGCAGGAGGTACAGGCACCACAAGCTTCTGAGGCAGAGCCCCCCCCCCGCACGCCTTTCCTGAGAGAGATGAGACAGGGGTGCGGGTGTGCGTGGGAGGGGTGGAATGGGGAAGACAAGCCCCAGAGGGGACAGAGGCCCCCAGAACTGGGAGACGCCTGCCAGCTCCTCGCTCAGACACTAATGAACTTTCTGGGGCTGCCCTTGGGAAACACTCCTGCCCCTCAGGCAGAAGCTTCAGGTCCAGGGCCTGGAGGTAGGGCCGGAGCACCACAAGCGGGAACAGAGCCGGGACCTCTGGCACACGCTCACACACACTGACACAAACTCTCACACACGCTCTGGCACACCATCTCACATTCACACTGTTACACACTCAGTCTCACCCTATAACACACACACTCACACATCATACACACTGACACTCACATTCTCACACACTGACACTCTCAGTCTCACACTATCACTCACTCATACTTTTATTTTTTTTAATTTTTATTTTTTGCTTTTTGGGTCACACCTGGCAATGCTCAGGGGTTACTCCTGGCTCATGCACTCAAGAATTACTTCTGGTGGTGCTTGGGGGACCAGATGGGATGCTGGGAATCAAACCCGGGTCGGCCGTGTGCAAGGCAAACGCCCTACCCACTATACTATCACTCCAGCCCTCACTCATACTTTTATGCTCACACAGACGCTCAGTCTCACACACTGACCCACTTTGTCTCACACTATCACACACAGTCCCACATTCTAACACACTCACTCTCACCAGCACTCACACTCACACACGGTCTCCCATACTTTCACACACACTCACACAGACGGACTCTCGGTCTCTCACACTCTCACATATATTGTCCCTCACACTCTCACATACACTCACAATCACATACACAATTTCTCACATACTCACAAAACACTACCTCTCACACACTCACACTGTCTCTCACATACACTGTCTCACAATCACATACTATCCCTCACACATTCACAAACACTCTCTCAGACTCTCACACGCACTGTCTCTCACATACACTATCTCATACTCTCACACAGTCTCACACACACTGACACTCAGTCACACTATCACCCACGCTCTCAGAAACACTCACACACATTGACACTTACGCAGTTTCTCACATGCACACACTCACACACACAGACCCTAGCAGTCTCTCCCCTGGTTTAAGCCCCACATCAGGGTCCTAACATCACCTAAAGAGATACACAGGGCAGATACTTTAAGCCATTTCTTACACATGAGCCCCAACGTGCCAAAAGAGTGCCATCTACTCAGAGTCATATGCCCAGACCCTGCGACCATCGCACTGACAAACCTCAGCCCTCCACGCTCATAGCTGCCAGCCTGCCTGGGCAGCCCCTCCCAGAGTACTGTGAGGAGCTCGGAACGCGGCTCTGCTGCCCAGGTCCCAGGAGATGACGCTAAGATAAGCATGGCTAGAGGGCCAGGGAGACACGTGGGGCGCTAACCGCTTCACTCCACGCGCCTCTGTTTGGGTCCCTGTCTCCCGGGGCCTGGGCCACACAGGTGCTCAGGGAACATTTATAGCGACTGTTTGCTAATTGAACCCATGCTGACCCCATATGACCCATCACACAGAGAGCCTGCCTTTCTCCTGGCTCCTGGGGTATCTTTTGCCAACGCCTCTTGGTGGAAAGTTCCCCTCTCTCACAGAAGGCAGACGGAGAGTCAATTCAATACTTATTCCCAGATCTACCTGAAGGGATATATGGTTTGTCCCATGTGCCCTCGTGCCTCAGTTTCTCCACCTGAACTAGACAACAGGAGAGCATGAATGTAGACTGCTGGGAGGAAAAAGCTCTGGGGAATTCTTCCCTCCTTCCCCAAGTAGGTATAGGGGAACCCCTCCCTCTCTAGATCCACAAGGCCTCAGACAGGGAGTGAGGGGGCAGCCAGCTGGGAGACCCCGAGCACAGCTGGGTGCTGGGTACCAAGCCCAGGTGCACACTTAAAAACAGGAAGAATGCTGAAAAGGGGAGGGGAAGGGTGGGGGGGCACACAGACAGCTGCTGTGCCCTTGGCCTTTCAGCAGTAGGTGGCTGGGAAGAATTTGCTGGGCCTGAAAGCAAGAAAGAGGCGAGGGAGGGCCCCTCTGCAAACGGGCAGAGCCCCTAGTTGGCGGGTGCAGTGTCTGCCTCTGTGTGCGTGACCCCAGCAGCTGTCCACCATGCTGAGAAGTCCCACGATTCACCAGGAAGGAAGCAGAGCCACACGGCCTGCCCACAGCACAGAGCAAGACCCGCAGCTCAGCCCCGGCCTGGGGTTCGGGACCTGAGTACAAGCCAAGCTGCTCCCTCCTGGCCTCTGGGGGGCAGACGCCACCTCCAGGTGGGTTCAGGGCCACGAGCTTTAGGGGCCAAGAAGATGGACCCCTTTCCCCAGGTTCACACCCAGTTCTGGGGCACACCCAGGCCTCAAGGCTGTTCCAGCAGGTTCTGCTGCTGGGAACCCTCTAGCCCACCCCTCACCTTCACTCTCGGCCCCCTGGTTTTTCTCTCCCTCTTAACTGCTACTACTGCAGCTGACACTTTGGGGGCCCAGGAGTCACGCGTGGGGCAGTGCTGCTACCCTCCATAGCTTCTGGCCTCTCTGGGGTCCCCTGACTTTGCCTGAGCCCCCAGTGTCCCCTCAAAGGCACCGGGGGTGAAGGACTTGGAGGATTGACCAATGTCAGAGCGCCACCTGGTGTGTCCAGGGTGCCCCTGCCCAGGTAGGCATTCGGGGGCACGGCCTCTGAGGCAGGCAGGTGGGGGGGGTTTAGCTGGATCCCGCTCCTGCACTCCACAGCCACACTGCTGATGCCTTGTCCCTACGTCCCAGCGACCGCTGCTCCACTGCCCTGAGGTCCTGAAGCCAGGGACAACCTCACAACCTCACAATCTCACCAGGCAGGGCCAGAGCATTGCTAAGGTCAGGGTTGCAGGGAACTTCTGGGGGCTGGAGAAATAGCATGCAGGCACTTTCCTTGCATATGGCTGACCTGGGTTCAATCTTTGGACTCCATAGGGTCCCTTGAGCCCACCAGGAATGATCCCTGAGTGCAGAAACAGGAGTACAAGCTCTGAACACTGCTGGGTGTGGCTCCCGAAAAAAAAAATAAGTAAATGAATTGAGCTTTCTAGGGGCTGGAGAGATTGTTCAGTGGGTAAGGTGCCTTCCCTACATGAGCAGACCTGGGTTTGAGCCCAGCACCCTGTGCATCGCCGGGTGTGACCCAAAAAGCGGAAAAAAAAAAAGAGTAAGATATCCCACAGGCAGGGGGCCTTGGGGTAGGGATCCCCACCTCCCTCCTGACTATGGGAATGAAAACCAGGCCGACCAACAGCCTCTTTCACTGTATCACTGTATCACTGTCATCCCGTTGATCAACTATTTGCTCGAGCAGGCCCAGTAACGTCTCCATTCGTCCCAGCCCTGAGATTTTAGCAGCTTCTTTTAACTCATCCATCCCAATGGTGCTGCATTAGAGGCTCTTCAGGGTCAGGGGAATGAGACCCATCATTGTTACTGTATTTGGCATATGAATACAACACAGGGAGCTTTCCAGGCTCTCCCGTGCTGGCAGGAAACTCTCCGTAGCTTGCCAGGTTCTCCAAGAGGGAGAACTTGGCTATCAGATGTCGCACGGCTGCATTTGCAGCCAGGTGCTTCCAGGAGCTTGGTTTTACAATCTCTGGATGTTATAGGCTCGTCCAAACGTGTGGAGAGTGGCCTTAAGCCTGACTGTGGCTGGGTTCCGGAGGTCTTCAGCTGCTGGGGCTCTGATCGGGGAGGGGAGGGAAACTCAGTCCACCCACTCCGAGGGGCCCCGGCAGCCTCTTTATTAACAATTATTTTATTTGTGGAAAGGTAATCATCCTAAGTGAGGTCAAGGCGGGCAGCTGGCATGAGAAGGTCCTGCATGCGGCTGGCCCACATTACCATGGTGACAGAGCCTGCCAGCAGCTGCCCCCACAGACAGCAGAGGAGGACCTGGGGGCTGGACTGAGCCAAGGGCTGCAGCAATGACACAGAGGTGTCAGACCATGGTCTTGAACGACCAGGAAAAAAATGGGAGTTGGGGGTCCAGAGCGATAGTACAGCGGGTAGGGTGCCTTGTCTTGCACATGGCTGACCAGGTTCGATCCTCGGCATCCCATATGGTCCCCTGAGCACTGCCAGGAGTGATCCCCAAGCACAGAGCCAGGAGTAACCCCTGAGCATCACCGCATGTGACCCAAAAAGCTAAAAATGAAAACCAAAAAATGTGTTGGGGGACTAAAAAAGTTACCTTAGAAGCCAGAGAGGCCTGGGCTTCTCCAGCCTGTCCCTTCGCCAGCCACGCAGCAGGCCCCGCTGAAGCTCTGTACAGTCGGCCCCTCCCACCCGCTGGCCACCGGCAGGAGACAACTGCCATGTCCGCATCTGGAAATGGATCAGCATGGCCCCAGCCCCCCAAGGGGTTCCCATGAAATGGAGGTGCAGTGGGAAGCACTGGAAGGAACATGGGGTGGGGGTGAAATCGGAGTTGGGTCTCCCCCAGGGCGGGCATGGCCATGGAGGAAGAAGGGAAGGTGTTTCAGGTCATGCAAAACACCCAGTGAAAGTCTTCCAACTGGGCTGGAGAGAGTCTGGCAGGAAGGCACATGGCTCTCTCCCCTGAACATGGTCCCCTGAGTGCCACAGGAGGGACCCCTGAACACAGAGCCAGGAGCAAGTCCTGAGCACAGTCGAGGGTGGCGTAGCCCACTTCCACAAGGGAAATATGACTTGAGACAGGGGCGGGCGCACATGCTCCTCATGTCAGAGACTCGGGCACTCCCCCACCCACACTACTGACAGTTGCCCCCTTCCGACTGGCTGAGGGAGCACAGGGGAGGGTGATGTGTGGGGGTAGGGCTAGGTGAAGGACATGATGATGACAACAACGATGATAATGATGATGATGTGATGACAATGATGATGTGATGTGATGATGATGGAGATGATGATGGTGATGGTAATGATGATGGTGATGGTGATGATGGTGATGATGGTGATGATGATGGTGATAATGATGGTGATGGTGATGATGGTGATGATGATGGTGATGGTGATGATGAAGGTGATGATGATGGTGATGAGGATAGTGATGGTGATGATGATGGTGATGGTGATGGTGATGATGGTGATGATGGTGATGATGATGGTGATAATGATGGTGATGGTGATGATAGTGATGGTGATGGTAATGGTGATGGTGATAATGATGGTGATAGTGATGGTGATGATGATGGTGATGGTGATGATGTGATGGTGATGTGATGATGTGATGATGATGGTGATGATGACGGTGATGATGATGGTGATGATGATGTGATGATGGTATAGGAGCCCACACCCTGTGCACCCTCCTCCCTTTGGGCCACAGTTCCCTCCCTAGGTCAGAAGGAAGACACCAAGAAGGACAAGTTCCAGCCAGTTCAGGGATACCCACCTCCTCTCCCTACCCCATTTTCTTCACATTCATAGTGGGGGGAAAATTGACAAGATGCAGAAACCTCAAATTTCCGCGCCCTCCCTGGGGGTAAGGAGAAGTGAAATGCAGGGGCCCCCGAGCCCACACTACACTCAGTGCCTGCCCTTGAGGGGGCGTGGAGGAGCTGCCCACAGGCGTCTAGGTCACCTGCTCTGTGGGCCTCATCTGGATGTCACTGATCTGTGGGAGGCATGAGGCTGAGGTGCCCGCGCTGCCCACCTCTGAGAGCCCCTGCTTGCCTCCTCCTTTGGGATGCTGGGCCCCTCTCACTGCTGCACCCTGTTCCCAGCAGGCCTCTTGCAGACGGGTGAGGGTGCAGCGGGTGCCCACAGTGAGACCGGTCACCTGACCTCCCAGGTTCTGTCCACCAACTTCTTTGATCCCCGTCCTGGGCCCAGTGGTACTGAGCAGAGGCAGGAATGTGGGGGGGCCTTGGGCCTGCGCTGCCAAACCCCACCAGCCTTTGGGAACCCCCAGGGGGGGACATGAAGAGCAGAAGAACTTCTGAAGAAAAGGCAGATGATGAAGGGACAATTCTTGCTGTGTTTGGGGATTGTAGGGCCACACCCAGCAGTGCTCGGGGCTTACTCCTGGCTCTGCACTCAGGGATCATTCCTGGTGGTACTTGGGGGACCACATGGGATGGCGGGGATCAAACTCATGTTGGCTGTGTACAAGGCAAGTGCCCTACCCACTGTACTCTCTCTGGCCCTGGAGAGGAGAACCGGTAAGAGGCGACTCCTTGCTTTCACTGAGTCAGGCCAAAGTGCCCGTGGTAGGCCCTCCTCCAGGGGACCCAGCAAGGCTTGGGGGAGGCTTCTGGAGGATACAGAGGCTCTGAGGGCAGCTTTGCCCATCAGTGGGGTCGGGGTGCTGGGCCCCCTCCAGCCACACAGTGTCTGCTCAGGCCTAAGCCTCCCTCAGTGGAACTGAGGCCTGGTCACAGCAGCAAGGGGGACTCCAAATGGCCCAGAAAAGTAGATGAGGGTCCCGGGCTACAGGATGGCGGCTGCAACTGGCCAGGGTGGGTGCCACCAGAACCCCTCCACGGCCATGGAGTGGGGTGAAGATCAGAGAGGCAGCTGACCTGAATCAGCAGACACCACCATCACCACCACCACCACACAACACACACACACACAGACACAGACACACAGACACACAGACACACACACACACACACACACACACACACACAAAGCCAAACTAGACCCTGAAACTCAGACAGTAATCCTCACTGTCCCCCACAGTACCCTGGCAAGACACCACAAAACCTGGGCATGACAGGGCACAGAAAGCTCCAGATGTTCAAGCCATCCTTGGCTAGGGTTGGGAGGTGTCTCAGGATGAGGGTTAAGGAGTCCCCTGCTCCCCATCAGGCCAGGCCAGAGAGAGGGCTGGTCTAGATGGGCCCCCTTCCCCCCTCAGGGTTCTGGGACCCAAGTAGAGAAAGACCCCGCCCCCTCCATCAGCATAACGGATTAGCATCCAGGCAAGATTAATCAAGCCCAGAAACCTCGAGCAGACCCCTAATTAGCTGCTGCTGATAACTGTATTTGTCATGCTCTCCAATTATTCCACTGTAAATTTCAGAGTTTAATTGCACCTTGTTCTTCATTGAAGTGTCACTGTTTGCACACGCTCCCCTAATTCTTTAGCAAATTTGACAAAATTCAGCATTAAATATAGATTATCTTTAGATTTCCATAATTAACACAACCAAACTGTCTAAGGCCTAAATATTTCTCCCAGTACCATAAATCTGGCCTGTCCCAAGAACCCAGAGAGCCGATCCCAGCTCCCCAGCAGAGGCTGAGGGGAGAGCAGGCGTGCGCATCCTTGACATCTACACAGGCTGTGGAGGGCTGCGGAGTGGTCAGGAGGGGGGACACATGCCCACCCCAAGCCTGCTGGAGGGCCCACCAGGGTTGCTCCGTGCATCTCAGTAATCAAGAAGCTAGCTGGTTGGGACTGGATCAATAGCACAGCGGGTAGGGCGTTTGCCTTGCACACAGCCGACCTGGGTTAGATTCCCAGCATCCCATATGGTCCCCTGAGCATGCCAGGAGTAATTCCTGAGTGCAAAGCCAGGAGTAACCCCTGTGCATCGCTGGTTGTGACCCAAAAAACAAAAAAAAAAAAAGGAAGAAAGAAGCTAGCTGGCACCTCACAGACACTCCAGCCCGGCTCCAGGCTGCCTCGCCCAGGAAGAGGCTTTCTTCCCCCTCAGCCCAGGCCAGCAGGAACATCCCTGTGCCAGCGCACTGGACCACTCACTCACTCTCTGGGCTCAGGGACACTGTTCACGTTCCACACACACCCTCCTGGGGCTTCGGGAATTCGTGTCCCATCCCACATCCAGTTTGGAATTGTTTCTGCCCAGCCTCCCCACCCCCACAGCTGACACCCAGAGGAAGTCACCGAGGCGTGGCACTGCCAAGCAGGCACAGGGCCAGCAGGGCGGGGGTTGGGGGCAGACACCAGTTCTCCTACAGCAGCCCTGCAAAGAGAACCTTTGCTTGGGTTCATCCAGAACAAGTGCCTGCTCCAGGCTGCTGGTTCACGGGCAGTGGACAGCGGAGTTTCAATGCAAGCCAAGCTCCTGGCGGAAGCTGCATTCACAGACAGATCCACAGATCCACACTCCCCGCCACACACACACACATCTATACACACACAGACACACCAAGACACACCGGATCCAACACACACACACACACACACACAGACACAGACACAGATCCACACCAGTTTTTAAATTTTTTTTAATTGAATCACAGTGAGATACATGGTTACAAAGTTGTTCATGATTGGGTTCCAGCCATACAATGTTTCAACACTGGTCCCTTTACCAGTGTATATTTCCCACCACCAATATCTCCAGTTTTCCTCCCAGCCTGCACCCTCCCGTCTATGGCAGGAACCTTTCTTCTCTCTCTTTCTCTTCTCTCTCCACACTACTGACATCCCCAGGTACACAGGATCCATGCCCCCCTCCTCCCCACATACACATGGGATCCACCACAGCACATACAACAGATCTCCCCACATACACATGGGATCCACCACAGCACATACAACAGATCTACAGCACTGACAGCCCCAGACACACAGGATCCAACACACACACACACACACACACACACACACATGTGTGCGCGCGCGCGCGCACACACACACACACACATCCCTTCAACTCTTCAACTGAGCCTGCAGGGAGTGGGGCAGCCCTAAGAGAAATATTCCCAGAAATCATGGACATGTCCAGGGTATGCTATACTCAGACATAATGACTCTGAGGAAGTCCCCCAACCCCCCCAGCCCCCTCACACCCATATTGCCTGCCTAGCCTGGCACCTCTGTGTTTCCAAAACTACAAAGGTTCTTGAGGGGACAGAGGTGGGAGCAGACAATAATCTTAGATGCTGCAAAGAATCCTTGCAGCAAACTTGGTGGAGAATGAATGGCGTTTAATGAGGCTTGATTTTTCTCCACAATGGGTGGGGCTAGGGTTTCTGTGAGAGGATTTCTGGGCGACCCTGAGGTTCAAGCTGCACAACTCAGGGATTCCTTCCAGGCTCAATGCCCAAACGCACATTTGCCCCAGCAGAGAATGGGAACCTTGTCTGCAGCGACCCTTCCTGTCTTACTGAATCATGGAAACCAGAGATCATCAGCTGCCAGTCTCTGTCCGTGGTCCTTAGTGGGGAGCTCACTCTGCCAAGTGCCCCACTGCACCCTGGGAATCCTGCTTGACAGGGTTACTATTAGCCCCCTGAGCTCCCTCTGAGTCATTACTCTGCCCCTCGAAAGCCGGACCTCACCCCACCATCACGTAACGGAGTCATCTGAATTGTCAACAGCTCGGAGAATGGTTAAAATGCTACCACTCTGAGGGGCACTGCCATAATTTCCTGGCCCGAAACACAGGCAACAAAAGCAGAAATAGATCCATGGCATAGCTCCAAAATGCAAAACTTCTGTGCATCCAAGGACACTGTCAACAGAGGGAAAATACAACTGACACAGCAGACGACTAATCACTGGGGACATGCAAATTGAAACCACGAGGGGAAAGACCCTCACATCTGTTTGAACGCCCACTAGCAGAGAGCTGGAAAGCAGCAGTGCTGGCGAAGATGTAGAGAAAAGGGCACGTGTTTGCACTAGGGGAGGGAAAATAAAGTGGTGCAGCCACTACGGAGAAGAGTGTGTGGGTGCCTCGGAGCATTAGAGATCAGGGGCTGGGGAGACAGCACAGGGGGAAGACACTCGCCTTGTATGAGACTGACCCAGACTGATCCCTAAACCTCACCAGGAGTCCTGAGCACAGCTGTGTGTGTGTGTGTGTGTGTATGTGACAAAAGAAAAGAAGAGAAAAGGGGGCTGGAGCAATAGCACGGCAGGTAGGGCGTTTGCCTTGCACGCGGCCAATCCAGGTTCGATTCCCAGCATCCCATATGGTCCCCTGAGCACCGCCAGGGGTGATTCCTGAGTGCAGAGCCAGGAGTAACCCCTGTGCATTGCCAGGTGTGACCCCAAAAAAAGCAAAAAAAAAGAAAAGAAGAAAAAAGAAAAGAAAGAAATGAAGACAGAAAGAAGGAAGAGAGAAGAAAGAAAGAAAGAAAGAAAGAAAGAAAGAAAGAAAGAAAGAAAGAAAGAAAGAAAGAAGAAGGAAGGAAGGAAGGAAGGAAGGAAGGAAGGAAGGAAGGAAGGAAGAAAGAAAGAAAGAAAGAAAGAAAGAAAGAAAGAAAGAAAGAAAGAAAGAAAGAAAGAAAGAAAGAAAGAAAGAAAGAAAGAAAGAAAGAAAAGGGAGAGAGGGAGGGTGGGAGGGAGGAAGGAAAAAGGGAGGAAGGAAAGAAGGAAGGATGGAAGAAAGGAAGTGAGGGAGGGAGGGAGGGAGGAAGGGAGGGAGGAAGAGAGAGGGGAAAGGAAGGAAGAAGAGCGAGGAAGAAAGAAAGAAAGGAAGGAAGGAAGGAAGGAAGGAAGGAAGGAAGGAAGGAAGGAAGGAAGGAAGGAAGGAAGGAAGGAAGGAAGGAAGGAAGGAAGGAAGGAAGCCCCCAGGCTGCTCCTCTGGTCCCAGTCCTGCCAGGGAGACCGTGACAGGCACGTTGATCTGGAGCTCTGATTTCAACAGGATCCAGGGGGAGGCCAGAAAAATAGTACAAGGGTGACAGTGTGCATTTTCCCACCAAGTTCCATCCCCAGCACCCCATATGGTCCCCCTAATCCTTGCTAGAAGTGATACATGAGCACAGAGCCAGGAGCAAGCCCTAAGCTGTGACCTGAAATAGGTGTGACCCCAAACTCCCCATCCATCTCCAAATAAAAGCATCCAAGGCCACAGCGAGCACGCAGTGTGCCTGCTGGAGGCCTGAGCCCATCCCGCCCCACTGCTCCCTGACTCCCTCACTGCTCCCCCAGCACGACAGGGCGAGAGCCCCCGAGCACAGAGCCGGGAGCAGCCCCCAGCACTGTGGGCCGTGGCACTTCAAAGTAAAATGAGTCAATAAGTGAGATCCAGCCCACTTCAGTGCCTGACCCGCGGCTAGGGAGTGCCCCCACCCCAATCCATCCAAGGCAGGGCTGGGGGTTCCCACTGGCGTCCCTCCCTGGGCGCAACCCTCAGCCTCTGGGTCCAGACCCACAGAGCAGCTGTGTGGGGATCAGGGATCCGACAGCAGAGAATGGGGGTTAGATCAGTGCCGAGATTGGAGAAGAGGGGGTGACAGTGAGACCCCGCCCCGACACACACCCTTCATCTTTTGTTTTTATTTCTTGGTTTGGGGGTGTTGGGGGCCCACACCTGGGGATGTTCAGGCTTACTCTGGGCTCTGTGCTCAAGGGTCACTCCTGGCAGGGCTCAGGAGACCAGATGGGGTGCTGGGGACTGAACCAGAGTCGGCTGGCTACAAGGCCAGCCTTGCCCTTGTGCTTTCTCTGCATTGTCCTGTCTTTGTTGTTGCAGCGCTGACCGCGCCCAGGGCCGCACACACAGGAGGCACATCCCTACTCCCAGCCCACCCGGGGCCTCCCGGGTTTCTGGACCCCGTGAGCACAGGCTTGGCCAGAGCCTGGGGACAAGAGCCAGCAGAGGAACTCCAGTGCCAATGGCTGGAGGGGCCAGGGTCCCACCATCTAAGGAGAGGGGGGGCAGGGTCCCACCATCTAAGGGGAGGGGGGGCAGGGTCCCACCATCTAAGGGAGGGGCAGGGTCCCACCCTAAGGGGAGGGGCCTAGGGTCCCACCATCTAAGGGAAGGGGGGGCAGGGTCCCACCATCTAAGGAGAGGGGCCCAGGGTCCCACCATCTAAGGGAAGGGGGGGCAGGGTCCCACCATCTAAGGGGAGGGGCCCAGGGTCCCACCATCTAAGGGGAGGGGCCCAGGGTCCCACCATCTAAGGGAAGGGGGGGCAGGGTCCCAACATCTAAGGGGAGGGGTCCAAGGTCCCACCATCTAAGGGGAGGGGCCCAGAGTCCCACCATCTAAGGGAAGGGGGGGCAGGGTCCCACCATCTAAGGAGAGGGGCCCAGGGTCCCACCATCTAAGGGGAGAGGGGGGTTTCTGCGGGGACCTGTTGTCACTGGCAGTTAGTGGGGCTTAGGGCAGCGGCATATCCTTGCAGGGGTCCTCACCCTCCACCCTGTGCCCTGGTTTCGTCTTCCTAACATCTGTTTGTCTGGACCACACACCCAGCAGTGCTCCACCCCTGGCCCTGTGCTCAGAAGTGACCCCTGGCGCTGGGCATCAAGCTGGGCTCATTCTCCGGGGAGGAGGCGCCTTCCGCCCGCTCCCACCCCTCAGGCGCTGCCTCTCGGGAAACCGCTGGGCAATTGTCATGCAGTTGGGGTGACCGGGAAAGGCACAGCTTTTCGGGACCCTCGCTTCTGACATCTCACAAACCTGGGGGCGGGGTGGGGGGTAGAGGTGAAACGACAGCAGGAGGAGGCCAGTTCAGGTGCGGGGCGCCCTCCAGATGGGCCCCCGCGAGGGCAGGAGCGCATGCGCCTCCTTCCGACCGAGCGTCCCGTGTGTGCACGGTGCTGGTTCTGCCCTTGAGCCCAAAGGTGTAAAATCTCCTGGTCCCAATTCCAGGCCAGCCCCCATTCCTTTTCCCAGTCTGGGCAAGAAAGTGGGACAATTAACTGGGGCACAGCTCACACCCTCTCCTGCTCCTCGAAAAGTGCTAATAATGAGGGGCGCCACCCTCCCCCACCCTCCACCTCCCACAAGGGGCCCTGGGACTGGAAAGGCTAATCTGGGGTAATGGAGTGGCCCCTGTAAGCATGCATGGCTGCTGGTAAGTGTGCTGGCTGCCAGGGGGGCTCCTAGGTGGAGGGGGGACAGGACAGGGGGGCCCCCAAAACCACGTTGGCTTGGTACCCAGTCATAGGAGACTGGAAAAGAAGTGGTCAGGGTGGGGGTGCTGGGGGGCTCAGGGTGGGGCTCAGTTGTTGGGGGGAGAGCAAAGGAAGGGGCCCGTTCAGGGGGAGGGAGGGACCCCCACCCCCCAGACACCACACCCTCACTTTGTGTCAGACAGAGAACAGGCCCAGGAGAGGGGGCTGAGCTTGGGGCCGGGTAGGGGGTGGGCAGGACTTTGGGGAGCCTCCCCCAGCAGGATGAGCCAGAGACCACCGGGGAGGTGTTAATGAAACACGGAAGCTGTGAACAGCCTGGGGAGCGGGGAGCGATTCCAATCTGACACCTCGCCCCAGCCCCCTCCAGTAATGAGCTGGGACCTGCCCTTCTCCCCAGAGAGGGGGGCGGGAGGACAGGCCTTAGCCTCACTGGGGCTCCCAAGCCCAGACGAAGGCTCCTGTGTCATTGTTCCTTCGTCCTTGGTTAGTGTCACCGCAGCCCAGAGCTCGAGTTTATTGAGCACCTACTGTGCCCAGGCTCAGTGCTGCGTCCTTGGGGGACAGCTAGGCTGGAGCCTGCCATGATCCCCACTGACAGCCAGGGAAACTGAGGCCCCATCAACTTAAACTACTGATCTAAAGCCAAGCTAAGGTTTGCCTCTGACAAGGAGGGGTGTAAGCAGGGCTCTGGTGAGGCAGGGCCAGCAAGCACCCCCCCACACACACCCCCACCACCTCAAAGGCTCTGGAGCCAAAAAGGAAGCAGCACGGGAACCCCAGCCCAGCCCCCATGCCCTGCGTGCGAGGCGGGCGCTTGGATTGGGCGCAGGGCAGGGGTGCAGGGGAGGGGGAGCTCGTGTTTGTAAACATCATTAATCAGGGATTAGCAGATGGGCATGCTAATTGCACCTGTGGAAGCTGAGACCTCAAGGTTGATTACATTTACAAACTGTGGGGCTCCCTGGCGCCTGGCACCGCAGGAGGAAGGGGGGGTGTCTAGTTTAGGACCCCAGCCTGGGGAAAGGAGTTGGCAATTTAGCCTCCTACAGAAGAAAAGCAATGAGCAGGCCCCGGAGGAGGGCAGGTGGGAGCTCTGGGATCAGCCGCCACCCCCTCATGGCTGACAAAGCAGGGTCCCCTCCATGCCATCCCCCTCCCTCCAGCCTCTGGAGGGAAGCTGCACATTGCAATCTGCACCTGCAGGGCTCAATGCAATGGAGCCTGTGGAACCCACCGAGGGACTCAAAGCTGGGGCTGGGGGTGCTGTCCACCCTGGCTCTGGCCCAGGTACCCCGAGGCACAGAGGGTGTCCTCCTCTTGGCACTGGACACAGGCTGAGGGCTTCCCACCCATGACCCCGCTGACCACACCCCCATGCTCTCCCCAGGAGGAAGAACCAAGGGGTGTGGAGCTCTGGGCAGCACTGTCTGCAGCCGGGGGCCCCCTCTTACCCATGGCTGCACCTGCTTCGGCATCAGCTGGCCCCTGCCTGCAAGGGGAAGCACCCCACCCCTCACACCCAGCACCATAGCAACTGGCAACTTGCTGGCAGGGTGGGGGTGGGGGTGGGGTGGGGGCAGAGCGGGGACATGTTGGGCACCAGTGGTGACTCCAAGAAGAACAAGGCCCAGTGAAACCTTTGTTTGTTTGGGGGCCACACCCAGCAGTACTCAGGGCTTGCTTACTCCTGAGTCTGCACCCAGGGGTCACCCCTGGCAGGCTCAGGGGACCATATGGGCTGTCAGGAATCAAACCTGGGTCGGCCACGTGCAAGGCAAGTGCCTTCCCTGCTGTGCTACCCGGTGTGCTCCAGCTCCCCCAGAGAAAACTTCATTTCTACATGAGCGTCCTCAACCAGCCACCACAGTGGATAACAGCAGAAATGGGGGTTCATGTCGTGAGAGTAAGGGCCCAGCTGGTAATCATAATCAGAAACGGCTGAGAAGGCCTGATGGAGAGAGGCCGGTTTGGCCCTCACTGGACATCGCAGCCCCATGTGCCTTTCCAGAAACCAGCCAGCCTGCTGCCCAGTGGGAGAGCAGAGGTGACTGTGGACCCAGGACAGTGGCACCTCCCATTTTGACTGTGTTCCAAGGACCCACGCTGGTCTGCAGAAATTTCCAGCCCATTCTCAAAAGAAGTTACTATTCAGGGACAATATGGTGCAGGCATGGCCGGATTAAGTCCTGGCATTTTCTTTTGTGGACCAGTGAGACCCCGGACCCCAAGAAGACCCAGAAAGCGAAACAGCAAGCTTAAAGTGGGGTTCTGCCAGCACAGAGCATCTCTGGGCGGAGAGGTGGCCCTAAACCTGAATGCCCCGATTCCTTGGGGGTCCCATGGAGGCAGAGTGGGAAGCCAATCTCCGACAAGAAGGAGCAGCAGGACCCTGCAATTCCAAGTTCATTTGCATCGAGTCTGGGGGGCTCCAGAAAAACACCTGCATGGTGGGGCCAGAGCGATAGTACAGTGGGGCGGGCTCCTGCCTTGCGGCGAGACCCAAAGTCCGATCCCTGGCACCCCACAGGGTCCCCCAAGCACCACCAGGAGTGATTTCTGAGTGTAGAACTAGGGGTAAGCTCTGAGCATTGCCAGGTATGCCCCTCCAAAAAAAATAAAAGAAAGAAAAATACCTGGGGGTGGGGGGTCAGGGTTGTGGCTCAGTGGCAGGGCCTGGATTCAATTCCCAGCAAAAAAAAAAGAAAAAAGAAAAAAATTTTTCCAGAGCACTGAACTGGGAGTGGCCATTGAGCACCCCCCTCCCGATGTGACCAAAAAATTAAAACCACCACCACACACATACATGTTTCCCATGACCATGCTGACTTGGTGCAGGCGACACACACGCTGGCAAGCCCCTAGCTGTGCATGTGGTTGGGAAGCAAAGTCCAGGTGCCCCAAAATCCCAGCACCCAGGGATGATGCTGCCATAGCCCAGGGGCACCTTCATTGACCTGGGCCCCCTGCTGACCAGGGCCACCTGCATCAGCCTTGGTCTCGGTCCCAATCGTCGAGACAGAAACTCCCAGAACACAGGTTTGTACTAAGTCCGAGAGCACAGTCCTTTGTTTTATTTTGCTTTAATTGTGGGGGGGGGGGCAAGTTGCTCTCCAGAGGTGCAAGGGGGGAACCTGAAGCCACTCCCAGGGATGTCTGTCTGGTCCGTGGTTCTGTGCTCGGTCCAGTGATGCTGTGATGCGTGGGGCGTGGTGAAGGGGAGACCAGCTGCCCTCAGCCCTGCTCGGGGGCCACACAGGGCTGGACACTGACCGCGGGGCCTCGTGTAGGCCAGGTGTGTGCCCCAGCCCTGCAGCTCTCTGCACTGCAGCCTGGACAGCCTAACAGGACACCGTGTGAGCTGAAACAGGTCCTGAAGGTGCCTCCCTCTGTATGTGACACAGCAGAGACCAACACGCCAGCCACACAGAGAGCAGGAGTGAAACCTGAACCCTTTTCACACACCCCTCTTTTGGGGGGTGCTCCCAAGTAGAGGGCTAGAAGCTCTTCCCCCCGCTACCCCTTGAAGCGATTCTCAGTCAACCCAGCTGGGGTTCAATGCTCCAGCCCTGCAGTGCTGGGGACGCCAGGGCGACCCCGGCAGCTGTGCCCAGTGACGCTGGAGGGGCCCTAGCCTGGGTCAGGGGCACGCAGGGCAAGCGCTTTACCCTATGACCATCTCTCCGGCCTGTCAGTTCTCCTCTTAAAGGTTTCCGCGTGGCTCCACCGCCGTAAACTACCTCTAAGGTGGCTTCTGCGTCTTGGTGGGTTTGGGGGAGGAGGACCCAGTCTGCAGCGCAAGAGCAACTCTGCTCACCGCCACACGGAATCAAAGGCTCGAGGGTTCCTTCTGTGGGGGTGAACTGACTGATGAGTCACTGGCAGGGGGCTCAGGGGACACAAGGGGGTGGGAGGTATTTGTGGGTCTAGCGTGGAGAGCCCAAATCCACCCCGCCCTCCAGGGGGGCTGCCTAGGACTGAAGGGCCTGTGGACGGAAGAGCGCGGCTGCCACCTAGTGGACGACTGGGACACGACAGGCAAGGACGAGCCTTAGGTTGGGTTCGTGCCCACCCCAAGGGGCCAACCAAGGACAGCACTGGACACCAGGGAGTACAGCAAGACAAAGCCCCAGGCTCAAGGCCACAGGGCAGCGAGGCCGGAAGGAGCCTGGGATGGCACCTGTCTGTCCGACCGTGGGCAGCGGCCTCCCTCTAGGTGCTCATGCTCCTTGCAGAGGAGCAGACCCCCGGGGGACAGCACCCTGGGACTAGAGAGCAGGGCCCCGCCCCAGTGCATTCTGGGAAGCAAAGAGCAGCCCCCTGCGCCGTCAGCACAGGAGGCTCCATTTCCTGCAGCCTCTCCTGCCAGGACAGTGGTAACTCAGAGGGGCTAGAGACTCACAGTCCCGGTGTAGGCACGCAGCTACCCCTACACTCACCCCCACCCCGCTTCTGCTGCCCCCGGGCCAGGCTACTCGGGGCTCTTCAGAGTGGCCGAGGATTCAGGGGAGTCTTGGGCCGGTCTCCCTCTCTGCTCCTTTCTCTGGCTACAGATGGAGTGAAGCAGAATTCCTGCACAGATGGGAGACAGGGGGACAAAGGGGGGACAGGTCTAAGAGGAGGGCCAGGCCTGGGGCCTGCATGGGGCCCCACAGACAGAGAAGCTGGGCTCGGCGGCAGCAGCCGATCAGGCCCCCTTTAGACAGGAGGGAAAGGGACTCACCAGCCGCCACAGAGACGTTCAGGGACTCGAGACCAGGGGTCAGCTGGCGGCCTGGCAGGACGGTGAGGAGCAGCTGGCAGGAAGCCTGTGCCTCTGGGGACAGCCCGGCGCCCTCGTTCCCTGCAGAGTGGAGGGGGGGCGGTCTGGGGGTGCCCCCGTGTGTGCACGCACAGCTCAGCCCAGCCCACGGGGACAGCAGCTCTACACACCCAGCACCAGGAGGGTTGGCCGGTCCCACCGGAACTCCAAGCAGCTGGTGACAGGGATCTCGGGGCGGTGGGAGGTGGCTGGGGTGCAGCCCACTGTGCCAGCCACGAGCCAGCCCTGCCGCGCTTTGGCCTGAAAGGAAAGAGATCGTCAAACCGTCCTGGGGTGCACAGGTGGGGGGGGGGGCGGGGTAACGGGAGAAATTTTGGCCTGATGGCAGAGATTCGAGCCCTGGGAGATATGTTTGTTCAGAACAGACCAGAGCAGAAGGTGGTTCCGAGGAAAAGGAGCATCAGAACAACACGGCTGATTCCAGTGCCAGGGAAGGCCTCACTGAGTGACTTTTTGTTTTACTTTCTAGTTTTGGACCACACCAGGTGGTGCCAAGGGGCTATTCCTGGCAGTGCTGGGTAGGCACCGGGACCACTGGTGCCAGGGATCAAAGTGAGATCAGCCAGGCCGTGGAGACAGTACAGCAAGTAGGGAGCTTGCCTTACATGCTGCTGTCCTGGATTCAACCCCCACATCCATATGGTCCCCCAATCCCCACCAGGCGTGATTCCTGAACAGCCAGGAGTAAGGCTTGAGCCCCCAGGTGTGGCCCTCAAAATCTAAAAAACAAAACAAACACCTGAAATTGACCTTGTCTCCTGTACAGTCTCTCCAGCCACTGAGGTGAACATATTTTTTTCTTTTAATGGTGCCCACTCAAACAAATCAATGAACAATGGGACAACAGTGCTACAGTGCTACAGAGTTTTTATTTTATAGAGGTACTATTGCTTTAAGTATTATAAACCTTTCAGGTGTGTATAATTTCAAACTGATATATGAAGGTATTAAATTAAACTCAGTACTGAGGGCTGGAGTGATAGCACAGTGGGTAGGGTGTTTGCCTTCCATTCGGCCAACCCAGGTTCAATTCCCAGCATCCCATATAGTCCCCTGAGCACCATCATGAGTAATTCCTGAGTGCAGAGCCAGGAGTAACACCTGTGTATTGCCGGGTGTGACCCAAAAAGAAAAAAGAAATCCCCCCCAAAAAAAACCCCTCAGTACTGAAAGTTCAGTATTGTCCTTTGTGGCTGATCCCTACACATGAAACAAGGGGGCTGGAGAGATATACAAGCAAGTTTAGACACATGTGTTGCATGTAACTGGCCCAGGTTCAATTTCCACCACCACCACACCCAGCATCCCAGGTATGGCTCAAAAGGCTCCCCAACACTGTCGGGATGGCCCAGATAATCCCAGCTACACCATATCCTCATGCCCGTGCACTGAACCAGTGGCCTGATTTGTCAAGGACCACTGGGAGAGGCCCTAAGGGCCCACTTATATTGCTTAAGAGAGACCATCCCCCACAAAAAAATTAAGAAATGTGGACCCAGGAATGTGGCTGACTAGTCAGCATGCCTAGTATACTCAAGGTCCTGGGTTCAATCCCTGAACCAGAAAAAAGAAATCAAGCAAAATAAATGCTCACCCATTTGCACAGTATCCTTATGAAGGGGCTAAGGATGCTAATCTCTGTACCATCAGTATATGCTCTCAAAAGGAGCACTGAGGTGAGTCTTTAGTATAGAAAGGAGATTGGGAGCACTGTGAGGACATCTAGGTGTGGGGGAGGGGGCAATATTCCAGGGAGGATCAGAAAGAGACAGGAAAGGGGTTTCCCTGACACAACTAGAGGGAAGTGAGGTGGGGGAAGGGAGAGGGAAGAGAGGCCAGACAAATCAGGACCTCAGAGGCCATTGGAAGGACTTTGGCTTTTACTCTGCAAAGGCTCTTAGCAGAGGTCACATGGTCTAACTCACATTTCAGTAGACCCACTCTCCAAGCTGTGCTGCCATCAAATCACCGAAGCAAGACAAAGTAGGGAGTTTCTGTAGTAATGGGTGCAGGCAGAGGGCTGCTGGTGGCCGAGACCAAGGGGAGCGAGGGTAAGACTAGACAAAACATCAAGGGAAAGGAGAGGACCTGGGTGGGACAGCGGGGAGAATGATGCCATGGTGTTTAAGCATCTGAGGCTGTGAGCTGAGTCATCTGCGGCAGGAACTGGTGCCTGGCTTTGGAAATGTTTGAGATACCCTTCAGACCACACGATGAGCCATCAGATATGTGAATCTGGGGTCCAGAAGCAAGACTGGGTAAGGAGCTATGTTTGGAAGGCACTCGAATACAGCTGGTTTTCAAATCCATGCAACTGGGAAAGCCCATCCCCGAGCAACGGGTGTAAGTTTATATAAACATAAAAGAGGCAGTGCTGAGTGACTGGGGGAGTCTGGGGGTGATGGTCAGAGGAGCAGCCAAATACAGGGCAATACTGCCCCCTCGCGTCCAGCAGAGGAAGCACAGCTGGAGGCAAGGCTGGGGTTCCGGAGCAAGGCTTCCTAGGTATCTATCACAAGGTCATTTGGGCTTCTTGGACAAGCAAGTTTCTTTGCTTGCAGAAGGGTGAGGGGGCAGGCGGGGCGGGGGAGACAACTCCAAGAGCAATGCTGAACAATACTGGAGGAACCCAAAATCCCTGCCCACCTCAGGCTAACTGCATTTACATTCCACACATTTAATAAGCAACACGCAGGAGGGGCAGAGATGCGCCTGGGGAAAGAGACTAGGAAAGGGAGAGCTCCACCTGAGGTTCTTAAAACTCCAGGGCCCCTCGTTTGTAAGGGGGACTTAAAAGGAAGCAAGGAGCAGTGCCCAGATCGCCCTACAGCGGGCTGAGCGCCCCGGGGGGGGGGGGGGGCTGGGTTTGCTCCTTGAGCCCCCGTTGCACCCACATTACCTGTAAGAAGCCGGCCAGGTCGTCGGTGGAGAACACCGTCATCACCTCCATAGCCCCTGCGCTGGCCTTGCTGACCACGGGAGTGAGCGGGCAGCTGCGAAGTTTACCCGAGTCCTACGTGAGGTTGGGAAATCCCTGATCCCCTGCCCTCCCGGGGCACCCGAGGGTTAGGGGTGAGCGTGCGAGCAAGCGCCAAGCCCTGGCTGAAGGGGACCCCGGGTGCTTGGGGACTCGGTGTGCCTCCGAAAGGGGCCTAGGGGGGCGTTCGTGCCTGTTTTTCCGGCTGGTGATGATCTTATCGACTCCCAGGAAGTGAGCGGAGCGCAGCACGGCCCCCAGATTTCGGGGATCCTGGAGTCCCTCGAGGACGAGCCACAACTGCTGGGAGGCGTCCTGGGGTCTCGCGTCCCCGACCTCGGTCCAGGGCTCAGGCCGCAGCGGGCTCACCTCCATGCACACGCCCTGGTGCACCTGGTGGCGACACAGGGCGTCCAGCCTCTGCCTCCGGGGCCGCAGAACCGGGATGTCCCGCGCCTCGGCCTCCCGCAGCAGCTCGGCCCGCTCGCCCTGCAGCCCCGAGCGGCCGGCCAGGAGCAGGAGCCGGGCCACGCGGCGGCGGGCGGCCCGCAGCGCCAGCAGACACGGGGACAGGCCGTACAGCAGCTCCAGCCGCCCGGCCACCCCCGGGGCCGGCGCCAGCTCATCCCCGAGCAGGCGGCGCAGTTCGTGGCCGCCGGGCCGCTGGCCGCCGCGTGCCCACTGCGAGCAGGGACGCGCGAGCAGAACCCCCGAGCGACGCCAGCTCCCCGCCGCCCCGAACAGCGCCGTGGCCGTGACGTCACCCCCGGCACGGGCGCCGGGAACCCCGCTTTCACGCCGCTGCCCCCGGGCCCCGGCACCGAGCGCCCCCGACCCGCAGCCCACGTGAGCGGCTCCGCTTCCGCGTTCGCCGGCCCCGCCCGCCGGGCCGTCCCCACAGCGCCCCCTGCAGGGCAGGCTGGAAGGCGCCCTCGGCGGGCGTAGGCGGAGCCCACCCACGTGCCCGCGCCCCGCGTCCTTCCGGGGGCCCGGAAGCCGGAGGACCGCGTTCACCCCGCTTCCAGCAGAGGGCACCGACGGGGGAGAGTTGGCTTTGCTGTCCAGCCACATGGGTCCAGCTGCCTCCCTTCCCACAGTCCTCTCCAACGTGCTGGCCGGCCAGGGCTGGTTTCTGCTGCCTCTAGCCCTGTGTGCGCCTCCACCGCCCTGTCACACCAACCCTCAGCCTCTGTCAGCAGCTTCCCTGCGGTAACTCACCATGCCCTGGCCGCTGATGTCCCAAGTGACAGCTGTTATACCAGCTGACAAGCCAGCCCATGCTCCAGCCGGGCCTGTGGTACTCAGCACTGAGCCCTGGAGATCTGGGCGGGGGCCACTTTTTCATCCATCTCACTCCAGCACTACATTCGATGCCATTTGCACACGACACACTCTAGTCTGCACACTGTCGTTTTCTTTTCTTCTGTATCTTTTGCAAGCATGCAAAGCAAGTGCTCTACCGCTGAGCCCCAGCCCTGGGCACTCTCTTCTAGCTGGCAAACTTCTACAGAGTTTCAAAACCCAACGGAAGAACACTTCTGCTACCTAGGCGAGTCCACACCCCAGGACCGATGCCCCAACCAACCACGACCAAACTCAGAAACACGCATCTTCCCAGCTACAGAGAAGCGGAGAGCAGTGAAAGACACACCGGAGGCCAAAGTTGGTGGCAATTTTTCTTTTAATGATCCAGGGAAATCCACTGCGGAGGCAGGCCCGATACTCTGCTGCCACGGGGCAGAGACCATCCCGCTGAGGTGAGGAGCCAGCGCAGGGAAGGGGAGGGGCACCTGGGCAGCAGGCAGGGGGAGAGGGCCGGCTGGAGGCCTGGGGCGGCACTCACACACACACACACAGAGCTCTGGGCCCCCGCATCCCTCAGGAATGAATGGGGCGGGGTGTGTGTGCAAGAAATAGGGGAAGCCCCCCCCCCACCTTTGGGCCACAGTTCCCTCCCTAGGTCACAAGGAAGACACCAAGAAGGGGACCAAGAACAGGTTCCGGCCAGCTCAGGGACACCCACCTCCTCTCCCCACCCCATTTTCTTCACATTCGCAGTGGGAAAAAAAATCAACAAGATGTAAAAACCTCAAATTCCCCGACCCTCCCTGGGGGCAGGAGAAGTGAAACGCAGGGGCCCCCGAGCCCACACTACACTCAGAGGCAGTTGCCCGGCCGGGAGGGGCGTGGAGGAGCTGCCCACAGGCGTCTAGATCACCTGCTCCGTGGGCCTCATCTGGACGTCTCCGATCTGCGGGAGGCATGAGGCTGAGGCGCCCGCGCTGCCCACCCCTGAGAGCCCCTGCTCGCCTCCTCCTTTGGGATGCCGGGCTCCCCCAGGGGGGGAGGGGGGCGGACGATCGGGGTCAGACTCACCTGGACGTGGGGGGGGGCACTGAGGACGTAGATGACGGCCTCGGCCACATCTTCAGGTTTGAGACACTGAGCACAGAGGAAGGGGAGGGTGGGTGAGAATGGAGCCTGGGGCCTCCCACCACTGAGGGGCTCTAAGGTGTCCACCATCCCACCCCAAACTTCCAGGAGGGACAGAGTAACTAGCAGCTTTTTTTTTATGGGGGGGAAAGGGGGGGTTGTTTCTAAATGCCAGGGTGCCCTCTGCCCAAACCTGGAGCTCACCAACCAGAGGAGAGCCCACCTTTATGTTCTCGTAGGTGGCGGCCGCCTTCTCGGGGTCCTTGTCGTGGAGCTTGAAGGCGAACTGCGTCTCCACCAGTCCCGGGGAGATGCACTGGGCCACGAGAGAGGGGTCTGAGCAGCCCGGGGGAGTGTCGCAGGACGCCCGCCTTCTATGGGCGCCTTCTGACAAGCCGGGCCAAGGGCCCACAGAGTGCCTCTCTGAGAGGGTCTATCGTGCCCCTTTACACACGAGAATGCTGAGGCCTGAGAGGTGGAGGGAGTGACCCCAGCTCGACAGCCTCCGGGGGGCAGGAGGCGGCTGGGGAACACTTCGGGCCCACCTCTCCCCACCTCAGAGCCAGTGCCACGAGGAGACGCAAGCGGGGGCCGTGCCCCGGGAGCCCCAGCAGCACCCCTAGACCTGGGCGTGGCATCACCAGGAAAGCACGGGCCTCCCCCGGCCCTCACCGTGGCTCGGATGTGGGTCTGGGCGTCCCGCAGCTCTTGCCTCAGACCCTCAGTCAGCGCGGTGACGGCGTACTTGGTGGCGCTATAGAAATGGGTCATGGACTGCGGTGCCACGCGGTGGCCGGACATGCTGGGGGCAGAGAGGGGAGGGGAGAGGGGAGAGAATGAAGCCGTGGCGCCTGCTCACCCACCCCAACTGCAAGCTAGAGGGAAGCGGCGCTGAGCCCTCGAGAGGCCACCCTCGGGCGCACTGGCAGAGGCTCAGAGGTCCACTTTCCCTCAAGGCCTCCTCCCGGCGCTGACCACAGTGCCCGGCCCCCAGCAGGCTGGCAGTCGGAGGCTGGAATGGCCGCCACTGAGTGCATCGTTGGGGCCTTGACCCGGTTCTACTGAGAGATCTCTGGAGAGAGCAGCTACGTCTCCCCCCTCAGACTGGGATGAACCCCGCCCCCTTCCCGAGACACCGGTTCTCTCTGAGCCCGGTGGTGGCGCTCGCCCAGGCAGGCATGTGGGCGCTCCCAGGGTGTCCCTCCCAATTCCCCAGGCCCCGCCTCACCTGTTGATGTTGATGATGTGCCCGTCGTCCACCTTCCGCTCCCGCATGGACTGGTAGGCCTCCCGCGTGCAGATGCTGAGGGCCAGCACGTTCACCTGCAGCCAGGGGGGGCAAGGGCATGTCTCCAGCTCGGGCCCAGCTCCGCAGGTGGGGGAGCCACAGAGGCCACCCCGGGGTGCTGGCGGTGCCAGAGGTGCTGGCGGTGGGTGGCGAGCGGCATTCCAAACCCGCGTTCGGATCCTACCAGAGACCAACAACAGGTCCGGGGCACCTCGCCTTAGGGGTCCCTCCTCTCGAGACACCATCCCCGCCCGGATGGCAGCAGAGGCGGGTCCTGTCCCTGGGTGCCCCTGGCCCGAGAGCCTGCCAAGTGGGCATAGAGACTGCGCCCCCCAAAGTCCGAATCCAGGAGACGCCCAACCTCGGGTGTCTGCTCTTCTTCCCTTCCTTCACCAGACCCCTGACTCCTCACTTGGCGGGGGACGGTCACCTGCCCAGGCTCCAAAGCCACCTCCTCCAGCACAGATTGTGCAGCGTCTCCCCAAGGGTCCCCCCCATGCTCCACACACACACACACACACACACACACACACACACACACACACACACACACACACACACACACACACACACACACACTCCCCCCCACTCCCCTCCCTCGGCACCAGAATGGCGCGGGCCCCAGCCTTCCTTTAACCTTTGTCCTATCTGCAAGACTAGGGTTGGGTAACTTGTCATAGGATGGAAGGGAACCTCCAAGACCATGGGGATTTCCAGCTTCCCCCATCACCTACTCCTGCTGGCAGAGGTAACCTCTAAGTCCCCATCACCGAACACACGCCTGAAGAATTATCTAAAGAGGGCGAGGGCCCGCCCTTAGCCTCTGCCAGAGGGCGGGCAGAGATAAAGCCTCCGGAGGCTCCTCTCTCAGCCTGGGAGGCTCCTCTCTCAGCCTGCCGGGGAGAGGGCGGGGAGGGCGGTGGAGAGGAGGCAGCTGGGTGTCAGAGCCGCCTCACAGCCTCCCTGGCCGGGCAGGGAGCTCAGCTCCTGAGGAGGGACAGAGAAGTGACTCTTCTAGGGTTGGGGGAGGGGGGCAGGGCTGGGTGTTGAAAGATACCTGATAGGAAGGTGCTAATAGAAGTTAGCTCACAGGACAGACAGATGCCCGATAAGGGGCTGCCTACCCTTCCTATAGGGGGGGGGGAATTCCCGAGTGCAGAACCAGGAGTGACCCCTGAGCACTGCCAGGTATGGCCCCCAACCCCCTCCACACACACCCCTCCAGGGCCTGGAGCCGCAGCACAGCGAGCAGAGTTTCTGCCCAGCATGCCACTGGCTATGGTTCCCTGAGCCCTGCCAGGAGAGATCCCCGAGTGCAGAGCCAGCAGTAAGCCCTGAGCATCACTGGGTGTGGCTCAAATACCCAATAATAATAATAATAATAATAATAACAGTAATAACCACAGAGTGCAGCCTGCAGGGGCCTTATTTACGACCAGGCCCTCCTTCCACAGAGGGGCCAAGCAGAGAGACCCATTGGAAGTGAGTAGTGAGGACCCCACGGTGGGTCCCTGGGAAGACTGAGGGCTGGGCCAATGTTTCTGCTTCATGCCAGGCCCAAGACCCCAAAAGGGGCTAGATGGAGGGTGTATGCACAGAACAGACACAGCCTCTGACCTCTTGTGTCTGAGAAACAGCCCAGAGGCTGAAACCTCATGTCCTGAAGAAGACTCATCCCTGGACAGTTTGAAAACTTTTCTCTTTTTTTTTGGGTTGTTGTTTTGACCAGTTTTTCAGACTTTTAAACTCATTTCCAACATGAATGGGAAGTTTTCACTCATTCAAGATTTATCATGTATAGGCTGAGGGCACAAGAGAAAATGAAACAGGCAAAAACAAAACAAAACAACCAAAAAAACCTCTACCCTGTGGAACTGAGACTTTAGTGAAGGGACAGGGGGTCACATACAGACCCAGGCTCTGTGCTAGAGAGACCTCAAAGGGCTGAGTGCAGGTCTTACATATGGGACACCAGGGTCAACCCCCAGGACCACACAGTCCCCTGAACACAGCTCAGAATGACCCCCAAGTCCACAGCTAGGAGTCAACCCTCCCCCCGGCCAACATCACCAGATGTGGCCCAAAGACAAAAACAAACAAACCCAAAGTTAAACAAAACCCCAGGCTCCTGACTTCTGCAAAAAACCAAACGCATAACACCTGGTTACTCTGGGCCCACGCTGACCGACAGCAAAAGAGGCTGGACCTCCCGTTGCTGACCTCAGCCGTGACAGGAGCATGGCAAGCCCACATCCTGGCCCTGCAGGAGTGCTCGTTCCAGTCCGAGACAAGTCCGGAGCTCAGAGAGAGAGCCCCCAACGGCCTGTGCCAGAACAACAGTGCCAGAGCCAGAGCCAGAAAAACGCACCGCCCCGAGGTGCTTGTCTTCCTGCAGGACCAGGGACCCGAGGACGCAGCACACACGAGCAGCGGCTCTCTCCCCGCCACTCTTCCTCTAGTCGAAAGCCATCAGCAGAGACTGAAATCAGCCTCCAGAGGCTCCAAGGCAGACAAGATGCAGCCAGGCATCCGCAACTAAGCTTGGGAGCGGAGCAGCTGCAGCCGGCCAGTCCAGGGGCCCCCGCAGGAAGTGGAAGCTCGCTCAGGGGGGTCTCCACAGCCCTCTGGGTGCCCAGGCCCTGGCCGGGACCCCGCCGCCACCCTTCAGGCGTGCGGCCCTTACGTTGAACATGTCCTTCCAGCCGCTGGTGCTGCCCGCCAGCAGGCTGTCCGGGCGGGCCAGGCCGGCGTTGTTGATGCAGATGTCCACCCCGCCGTGCTGAGCGCGCACCGCCGAGAACATGGACAGGATGTCTTCCTCACTGGCCAGGTCGCATCTGTAGGGGATCAAAGTCCCGGGGTAGCCTGCACTCTTACATTCAGCAGCCAGCTCCTAGGAAACCCATAACTGGAGTGAGCGGCCGACGACAACCTCCCTCTGCGGTCACCCCGCTGGGACCCTCTTCCCAGCAGCCCCTTTGGGGGAACCTCCTAGGTAAACTTGGTGTGGGGGGCACTTTCCCGCCTCCCCCCACCCCAGCACAGAGACACCTTCTTGGGGCCTCCTACCTTGTCCTGCCCCATCCCCTCCTCCCCAGCTGTGTGGGAGGGGCCAGGGAGGGAGGAAAGATGCTTATCTCTAAGTCCCCAGTCAAAGCCCCTCTGGACTCAGTGAAGTCAGGCAACATGGAGCAAGGGAGCACAGAACTGGCTGGGGGAGGGGGGATGCAGGAGGCAGGAAGCTGGGGGCCAGGGGGGTCAGGTACTTGTGGTTTAAAACAAATTTTTTTCCCAGGGGGCTGAAGCAATAGCACAGCGGGCAGGGCCTGGATTCGATTCCCAGCATCCCATATGGTCTCCCTGAGCACCGCCAGGAGTAATTCCTGAGTGCAGAGCCAGGAATAACCCCTGTGCATCGCCAGGTGTGACCCAAAAAGAAAAGAAAAAATTTTTTTCCAGCGGTTGGGGTGGGGGTGGGGGGAGCTGGGTCATCCCCAGCAGTGCTTGGGGAATCACTCCGGACAGTGCTGCAGAACCACGGGAGAAAGGGATGCACATAAAGCCTGTGCTGCAGCCCTTGTGAAGGTGACTAAGTACATGCACAAAGGGAAGAGGGACGGGGGCTACAGGGTGCCCGAGCAGGAGGCCAGCTTGGCCAGCTCTCCTAGGCTGTCTTTTCTTCCTGGAAAGAAAAGGCTGGGTCAGGTGAGCCTACTGTAGCTTTCTTTGTGACTCAGAAATGTCCCCTCCCCGGATCCAGAGACTCACGAATGACTCTCGGAACAGAGCAGCTCGCTGCAGAGATGTCTCCAGACCCCCGTTATTTAAAATTTTAGAATTCCAGGAGCACGCAGCCACAAAAGCAGCCGCGTGACATCACATACTCTTTGTTTTTTGTTCTGTTTTGTTGAATCACTGTGAGATAGGCATCTCATACTATTCATAACAAGCAGTACAAACTACTAATGGTGGTGGGAAGGTGTAATGGTGGTGGGATTGGTGTTGAAATACTGAATGTCATCAATTATTGTGAACAACTTTATGAAAATAAAATTTGAAAAAAAGAAATGCCCTTTCACCTAATTTCTCATGAAGAGTTCAAGAGATAGGACCCAAACTGTCCCAGTCAATGAATCACACAGTGAAAGCAAGTATGAGCAAAAAAGTTGGGAATTTGCACCTCTCCTAGTAAGGCATTTCTCCTTTCTTCTCCCAGACACAAAGCCACTGCCTCCCCGGCCCCCACAGCCAGGATGGAGGGACTGCTGATAAATTGGTTACTCCCTTCTCATTGCCTCACCTGTCACCTTCCCTACCCTCAAAAATGACCAAACATAAAATCTCTCCTTGTGACATGGAGTCATCCTGGGACTGACAGTTTGGGGTAGAAGAGCAGGAAGGCAAGAGTGGCTTTAGAGGGGTTAAGACATTTGAGGTGGCCAACTCAGGTTTGATCCCTGGTACCACATACAGAGGGAGGGAGGAGGACAGAAAGAACGGAGAAAGGAAGGAAGCTGGGGAGAGCCCGAAGGAGCCCTGTGGATGTGTACTGAAAGGTATGACCCCAAAGCTAAAAAGGAAGAAAAAATCCAGTGTCTAATCCCTGACCTGATCTTCCGGGCCCAGCCCAGCCTCGTTAGAAAAGGAGGGGCAGAGCCAGGCAATGACGGGCCAGGTGACCTTGGGACTATCGAGGAAACTTCAAAGTGTCCCTTCAGGAGCAACAAGGCACGGGAGAGTCCTTCCTGTCCACCGTCTACCTCTTGCCCCAGCCCAAGTTTTTCATCCTTTGCTTGCCCAGGGGACTTTGAGCAACAGGCAATAAAGTTAGCAGATAAGCACCAGTCCAACCCTGAGTGCCACCTGAGTGCCACCTTGCAGGGCTGAGTCCAAAGATGGCAGAGGAGGAAAAGTTCCCTCTTCCCCCCTGCTCCCATATGGACAGGTCCACTTCGTTTTCCTCTCAGTTGCTACGGGTCAAGGGTGGGGCCCGGGGGCTCACACCAGCTAAGGAAAAGGTCACAAGCTCTAGGGGCCCCTTGCCTTCCCCACTCCCCTTTGACTGCAGGGAAACTAAAGGCCTCGTTTCTCCGTCTACCCAGCGGGCAGGGGGGTTCACCCTCCGACTTGGGCCAGCGCTGGGCCTCCCCAGCTCGATCACGTCCAAAGCATCCGCCCCTGCTCATCAGGCTGGCCCCTGGCCATATGGGCTTGGTGGGCGGGCAAGGTCCCGGCAGTCCAGCCCTCAAGGCCAGAAGGTCCTTCTCCTGGGTGGTCTTGCTGGACCCCTCCCCCGATCTCAGGCTTCCTCTGTCCTCTTCCCTCTATTTTAAGCTGGACAGGTGGGGGCAGGGAGAAAGATGCGGAGGAGTCAGAGTGGATGCAATGGAGAAGATCGTCGGAAGAAAAAAAGGTGCCTTCAAAGCTGGAACTTTAGGGCAGGAGCGATAGTACAGCAGCTGGGGCGCTTGCTTTGCACCTGGCAGTCCCGAGTTCGACCCCCGGCACCCCCATATGGTCGCCCAGGCACCTCCAGGAGTGACTCTCCCGAGCACAGAGCCAGGAGTAAGTAAGCCCTGAGCACCGCCGGGTGTGGTCCAAAAGTCGGGAAAATGAAAACAAAAACAAAGGGTGTAGGGTGGGTGTGGGTGTGTGGGGTGGGGGGATGTGGGGTGGGGGATAGAGAGGCCCTTCAAAAGCGCCGGCTGGTTTAACCCCCTCCCCTCCCCCACCGGGCCCGCTCCCAGGGGAAACGACGCCCGGCCCCGGCCCGGCCCGCGGCCCGCGCGGACCTTACCTCGATGTTGCTCACAGTGCGGGCACAGCCCACCACCTTCAGTCCCTCCTGGACCAGGGCCCGGGCCACCGCCGCGCCGATGCCCCCCGACGCCCCCGTCACCAGGGCCAGCCGGTCGCGCCAGCGCTCCATGCCGGGCCTGGCCGCCGCCCGCCCGTCCATCTCGGTCCGGGAGAAGTGCTCGTGGACCGGCGAGCTCCGGGGCCCGGCCGCGCCGCCGCTCTGGGGCCCGGACTCCACCCCCGGCTGCTCCGCCATGGCCCGCCCGAGGACGGCCTGGACCCGAGCGGCCCGCCCCTCGCGACGCCAGCCGCGCCCCTTCCGGCCCCGCCCGCGGGCGAGCATCCTGGGAGTTGGAGTCCCGCCGTGCCCCCCGCGCGCGGGCTGCCGGGGCCCCAGGGGGCGCGCGCACTCGCCCGCTCGAGCACCGGCCCCTGGGTCAGTCCCCCTTACTGTTCATGACCCTGAACCCGGTGGGAGAGACTACTGGGCGCTTAAGGCGACTCCAGGCTGGGTCACCTTGGGAGGGATCCTATCTTGGTTAACCAACACGTGGTTAGAACGCGAGAACTGGGCCGGAGCGAGTGCTCAGAGGGACTGCTTTGTATGTGGCAGGCTCTGGGTCAGACTCCGGGCACGGCCTTAATTGACTGCCATCCCCACAGGGGGTACAAGAGCCCAGAGCTGCCCCAAAGCACTGCTGGGTGTGGCCTCCAAACCACACACCCACCCGCAAGAACATATCTTCTGGGTACTGTAGCCCCCAAAGGCCTATAGACTCCGACAAAAAGGAGTAAAGCAGTTAACTAGTACTACTGAGTGCTTAACGTGTAAGAGGTGCTTTTAAGCACTTTGTAGTAATGTGTGCAGCAGCCATATGTATGTAACCTTAGTGATTTCTTCACAGTATTTACTGAAAGGGGATGAAGCATGGGAAATGTGTTCCTAAACTGCCTTTCCTGCATTCTCCCTTTTGTCTCCTCTTGGACTTTTGGTTGTTTTTCCATTCATCACAGCACTAAAATCTGCCTCACTTCTGCATTCTTAATATAGCAACCTTCCAAAGAAAAAGCGCCTATCAGCATATCTCCACTGCAAGCAATGGAATCAAGCAGTGAGGGAGGCTGGTTTATTTGCTCCAGCAAGCACTGGGGTTGGCCCCGAGGGCAAAGATGGAGACAAAATACCAGCCTTTGCTTTTAAGAAACTTCAAGAGATTACAACTTGACAGCAACAGGTGGTATAGAGGATGCTGGGCTCAGAGCCCAGGGATGAATTCTTTACAGATGCCTGGGTGAAAAGCAAGGGAGGGTCAGACAGGAATCAGGACTTCTGGCTCAATCCTTCCCTATCTACCTATAACTGCAAATTTTAAATCTCACCAAACCTCTATGCTGTTCACTTACAATGACTTGGGTCTGGCAGAAAGTCCATAGAATTAATTCCACCCCCACTGCACAGAGATATTAACTGTCCTTGAGTCAATATAGGTGGTGGCATAGTCTGCTGCCCACCAAGGATTATCAACATGCAGACACAAAGCTCTAAAGCACAACATCCTAGATGAACTATCGACAGAACCTCTTAAATGACAGCCAAATGCTACTTAGGAACTCTCTCCTTCAGTACTCAGAGAGCTTCTGAAAGCAGTGAATTATCATGCCACAGTGACTTTATTGTTGGAAACCAGATAAGGAACATGCACTTACACAGACCACAACGTGGTTCGCTTTCAGGGCTGACTTCTGATCCCTAGTTCTACAGACCAATTACTTAACAGGCAACCCTTGGTTGAAATTCTGACAATTTCGGTTTTCACTCTTTGACATCAATATAAACCTCTGGATCTAAGAAGCCTCTCTTTACCCACAAGGAGTTTTCAATTAAAAAAAAAAGTCATTAAAATTCTCATGAGAAAGATGATAGCCAATACTTATATAGGTATCACAGCAAATTTATTCTTTCAAAACAAGTATCTGGAAACTACTTTTCTCAGTAGTCAACTGTGATCAGGGAAGATTTCTGTCTTCAAATATCTGTATCTATCCTTATTTGCCCTTCAGTCTCTCTAACATCAACACTGACCAAGTATCAAGTCCACAAATGGCAAATATTAAGATACTGCCACACGGTAAGCAGAAACATGTACACCAAATTTTACTATGCATATTAATAAATATTCTTTATTTTAAATTTTGCACATTGCGCTTTTAACATTACATCCAAACATTTTGCAAGTGGATGTCTACTTTGTAAAACCATATATTCAGCTCATTGTCATTTCTGTACAGAAGTATAAGTACAACATTACTTTTTGCCACTAAGTTGCTTTAGTAAGTCTCACAGAAAGAGAAACATTTAATGAAAAGAGATGGCTTAAATCATAGGCAGGCCTGCACAGCCACACAACTAAAGACACAAGCCTGAAGAAAGAACTAATGAGGTTACCTCCACCGTCTCCCAAAACAAGAAAGAATCACATTGATTTAAGATAAAATTTGCCAGAAGTCACTAAATTAAGAGTTTTGTTTTTTTAAAGAGAAGGCGCAGTAGTCATCTTGAGTGTTTCATTGAAAGACAGAGCTATTTTATTTATTTAATTTGCTCCAGCTGTTGTCAACCAGCCGCTACAAATGGGCCTCTTGTGATCATTTAAGCGGCAGTACTTATTAAATTTCTCCTTCAGATGTTGTCGGTATTGTTCTCTATTGCTGTAGAAAGACTGGTTATTAGCCATAAATGACTGTATTTCATCTTGTGAGATAAAGATTTCCTCATCTGAAGTACATTCAGATTCATCCTGCAAATTAAAGCAGTAGTTAAGACTGGTTTAAAACTACAAAATGCTGAACCCTAGCCCCAACCCTCATCCTAACCCAAACCCTAATGTTAATCCTAATTCTGAGCCTGATTTTAACCCTACTCTTTTTTTGTGTGCTATTTTTGGGTCACCTGGCGATGCACAGGGGTTACTCCTGGCTCTGCACTCAGGAATTACTCCTGGCAGTGCTCGGGGGACTATATGGGATGCTGGAAATCGAACCCGGGTCAGCCAAGTGCAAGGCAAATGCCCTACCCACGGTGCTACTGCTCCAGCTCCTTTAACCCTACTCTTAATCATAATTCAAACACTAATGTTGAAACTCTCACCCCAATATAAAAAGAAAAAAATGCTACTATGAAATATAGCTAAAAATGATAGCAATCTACCTTTTTTCCCCCCATCAATTCAACCACATAAAGCTTTTAATCAAAATGTTTATAGAATAATTATGTCCTTCTTGGAAAGAATAAAAACCAACCCAGGGCCAGAACGATAATCTAGTGGGTAGGGCATACAACAGACCCAGGTTTAATCCAGATATGGTTCCCCAACCCCCGAGCACCCCATATGGTTCCCTAAGCCCTGCCAAGTATGGCCCCTGAATGAGACCCAGGAGTAAGCCCTGAGCACTGGATGTGGCTCAAAAACCAAAATAAATAAAAGGTCTGAAGCAACAGTACAGCAAGTAGGGTACTTGCCTTGTACGAGGCAGACCCAGGTTCAATTCATGACACCATATTATGATCCCCCAAACTCCACCAAAAAGAATCCCTGAGCAGAGTCAGGGGTAAGCCTTGAGCACCACTGGGTATGGTCCCCAAACCTAGTGGTAGTAGTAGTAGTAGTAGTAGCAGTAGCAGCACTGTAGCACTGTCATCCCATTGCTCATCGATTTGCTCGAGTGGGCACCAGTAACGTCTTCATTGTGAGACTTGTTACTGTTTCTGGCATATCGAATATGCCACAAGGAGCTTGCCAGGCTCTGCCGTGCGGGCGGGATACTCTCAGTAGCGCTTGCCAGGCTCTCCGAGAGGGACGAAAAAATTGAACCTGGGTTGGCTGCATGCAAGGTAAATGCCCTACCCGCTATGCTATCACTCCAGTCCAGTAGTAATAATGTAATAAATCAACCAAACTTGGAATTAAAAACTCTTGCTTCTATAATTAGTCAAGGAAAACCAATAAACCTGAAAACAGGTTTATTGTTAAAAAAAAAAAGAAAAAGCAAAAAACTGGAAAGATGCACATAACTCATTACTACATTTTAGATAACCAGATTTATTTCCAGTTAACCCTAGTTATGGATTCAATCTCTAAATTAAATAGCTTAAATCTCTTAAAAAGCTTATGTTATAGAGCCTGAGACACATAAGGCCACACCCCGCCCCCTGCCCAAGCCCTGCCCGGAGTGATCTCTGAGCACAGTCAAGAATAAACCCTGAGCACAGCTCGATGTGGCCCCCATCGAGATATATTTCCACTAATCACTAATAAAATAGTAAGGGACCAGAGAGAGAGTACAGCATGCAGCCCACCCAGGCTGAATACCTGGGACCCTGGAGCATTGCTAGATGTGGCCACAAAACCAAACAGACAAAATTATGAAATACTGAAAATTACCAATAGGATTTTATAAGCACATTTAAAAAAAGGGAGAAAAACCAGTAAATGATGTGGTCATGAGGACAATATTTACTAAATCAAAAATACCACGTTTCTCCTCCTGTCCCCACCCCCATTCATCCTCAAATCATGCACTAGACCACATAGAAACAGGCATAATTCATCTGACATAGCAAAATTTGTATCAATTACAGAAGATTTTCCAAATCAAATGAGACTTTTATCCTACAGGATAACTCATAACGAGGAGCCTGAGCTCCTGTCGGATTCTATACACTCTGCAAATCTAGAAGGGTGGCTATCGAAAAAGGCCATCAGCGAGACAGTTTGCTCATGAGAGCCCTCTTTTAAGAAGGGAGACTCCTGGACACAATACTAATTCTATTTCCTTCCCAACTGGTTTCTTCTAGCTTTGAGAAAGAGGAAGTGGGAAGTGCTCTGCTGCTGAGCTACATCTCTGGCCCTATTCTAAATTTCATAAACACTCCCCTACCCACAAGTTTAAACTCATAAATACTGTGCCCTCCCATATCTACCCAGGTGAACAAACAGCTATACACGACAAAACATAACAATTTACTTACAAGGAGTTCAACTAAGCTCTTGGCACCTTTTCCAGAATCAGGACCAAATGATGTTTCTGTGGGTTCTACTAACTGTGGTACAGTTTTCCTATGCTCAAACCACGGCAGAGGTTGCCCACCCTTTTCAGAGCTGCAACAGCTTTCAGGATGTGCATCTTTGGTCTTGTCTCGGTGAAACACTGTGTGCACGGAATTTCCTGAGGTCTCTCGATTACCTGGATCTGTAATACAGCTTCCAAGCTTTTGGATCTAAAATCACATTAGAGGATTTCCCAGAAAAATAAAAGCAAAGAGTAAGAACAATTATCCTTCAGAGATCTCTTCTCCCAAAGTATACCCTGAAAGCATGTTCAAATTTTTTTTCCCTTTGGTTTGGGGGCACACCTAGAGGTGTTCAGGAGAACTGAGGATTGAACGTTGGTCAGCTATGTGCAAAGCAAGTGCCCACCCACTGTACTATCTCTAGTACCAAAATGTTATATTCTGAGGGGAAATACTGAATAAAAGCAGCTGGTTATGCTAAGTCATCAATATCATTTCATTTCCACATAAGTAATTGTGACAGGGACGTTTTTCCATTTTATAGATGGGAAAACTATGTCAAGCAGCTTTTCAAGATCACAGACAATACAACTTAAAAGCATTATCAAAGAATTAAACTGCGGGCTGGAGCAATAGTCAGCAGGTTAAGGGGCTTGCCTTGCATGCTGCCAACCTGGGTTCAATCTCAGCACCCACTACGGTCCAGAAGGTATGATCTCTTGAGTGCAGAGCCAGGAGAAGCCCTAGGTACCCACAGGTATGGCCCCAAAACCAAAAATAATGAACCAATTTTTGAAACATAAACTGATAGGACAAATGATCACATCTCTTTCTTGCTGTCTCTCTCACACACCATGAAGTAAAAGTAGTATATTAATAAGTTATAGGTCTATGTAATGAGTAACTGATGGAACCGGATAAAGCACTTATTACTACAAATAAATTCTAGCAGGTAAACATGCACACTTGCCACTCCAAGGAAGACAATTGTTTTCTCAATAGCAAAGGTTTAACAATTAGGACAAGGAGTCAGAGAAATAGTACAGAGCTATGGCACTTTCCTCACACATGTAGCTGACTATAGTTGATTCCTGATGCCACAGATAAAAAGAAAATGCAGTAATTTCAAATTATCAAGTTAGATAGCTCAAGGGATGGAGCATACACTTGTGCATGTGGGTGCTTAGAGGCCCAATTCTGACCCACCTTTTGGTCCCCAACACTGCATACCCTAGCCCTCATGGTGCTGCCCAGTGGGCCTGGTGGGTCCCAGACTGCTGGGCCACAGCACTGTCTAGGGCTTGCACAGCCGGGTCAAATATCACCTGGAGGGGTCCCTGAACCCCCTGAGCACTGCTGAAAACAAAAACAAGCCAAAAAAAAAAAAAATCTCAGGGCCACACCTCCCACTGAAGTTTCAAGTTGTAATACTTACATGTTCATCACATTTCAACATCTTGCTTTTCTTTTTCTTCTTTTTATTTTTTCCTTTGGTGTTGTTTTCTTCCGAATTTGCCCAACATTCAACACAACTATCACCATCATCCTCTTTATCTTCACAATGATGAACACAGGAGTCATCCCCTGCAAAAATCAATCATCTCTTATTCGTGTGCCTTATATCAGCCATGAAAAAGAAGTAATTGGGAAGCTTCATCTGAACCTACCATGTTCATCATGATTACAAATGCCTTCAGTGCAGGCAACATCCGAACCCTCCCGAGAACCCGTTTCACTCCCTTCCATGCTAGATGAATATCCACAATCACTACCATTACAGTGTGGAGATAAGCCTGAGAATAAATAAGAGTTACAATTAATATACCAATAAATATATTGAAAGGATGAACTCACCACAAAAATCTTTAAAAATTGATAGCTTAATCAAAAGTAGAAAGTAAATTCGGCAATGAAAATAGGGCTAGGGATTTATAGGGTTTTGTTGTTGATGCTGTCAAATAATAAACAAACACCATAAAGTAAAAGTAGTATATTAACAAGTTATAGGTATTCTTGGTGAAATGAAACAGTTCTAAACTTCTATGTCACCAAAAAGAAATAAAATGCAAAATTCTGGGTCCAAGCCATAGTACTGTGGGTAAGGCACTACCTTGCATGTGGCTGGTCCAGGTTCAATGTCTCCAGCACCCCCACTGGTCCCTTTACCCCTGTCAGAAGTGATCCCTAATTGTAGAGTTAGGAATAAGCCTTGAGCACCTCTAGATGTTTCCTCCCTCTCAAAATGCCCCCAGAATTCTATGTTAAGAGACGTTATAAAAATTTTTACATTAAATAATAGTATCATTGTATCGCTGTCATACCATTGCTCATCGATTTGCTCAGCAGGCACCAGTAACGTCTCCATTTTGAGACTTGTTGTTACTGTTTCTGGCATATCGAATACGCCATGGGTAGCTTGCCAGGCTCTGCTGTGTGGGCAAGATACTCTCGGTAGCATGCCGGGCTCTCTGAGAGGGGCAGAGGAATCGAACCCGGGTCGGCCACGTGCAAGGCAAACGCCTTGCCACTGTGCTATTGCTCCAGCACATGTGAAATCATTACATCGTATGTCTGAGGCTAATATTGTTAATAAAGCTTCAATAAGAAATAATTTAACTATGTACTTACCTTTTTTTATTTTAGGGGACCCCAAAAGATTGCCACTGCTAGGACAGGTACATGATGTGTTTTCATTGGTAACAATTACTTCTACACAACTAGTACCATCTTCAGAGTTGCCACAGGCTTTGCAGCTGTTTTCAATGAAGTCTGTTTCCTTTAAGGAACAATATTAATAGATGGTAAAAAAAAAAACATTCTCTCCAGCCCATAATGGTGATATTTTATTTTTCCCAATATTAATCAGTGAGAGGTATCTCTAAAGCCCCCTGAAAAACATTTTGTCTTGCGTGCGGCCGACCCCCATCCCCCAGCACCATCAGGAGTGATCCCTGAGTGCCTCTAGTCGAGGTCCCAAATCAAAAAAAAAAAAGAAGAGTATACGGTCACAAAGATGGTTCTAGTGGCTGGAGCACAAGTTCTGCAGCACAACCAGGAGATACTACCAAGACCCAAAGGACATAGTCAAAATCAAGACAAAAAAGAGTAACTGGTGGGACTGGAGCAATAGCACAGCAGGGCAGGGCATTTGCCTTGCATGCAGCCGACCCGGGTTTGATTCTCAGTATCCACATGGTCCCCTGAGCACCTTTACTCCTGGCAAGGAGTAATTCCTGAGTGCAGAGCCAGAAGTAACCCCTGTGCATAAAAAAGAGTGACTGGTAACAAAGTGCTTATCCTGGAGAGTATATGCACAAGTACCACAAACTGATATGCAAAGTTGGGTCAGCATTATAGCAAAAAAATCTGTCAGTGCCACAGCCAGGCATGCATGAGACCCCAATCATTACAACAGCAAAAGAAAAAGGGAGGGAGGGAACTTTTTAAAAGAAAAAAATATTTTGTATTTTAAAATACCTATTTTAACTCATATAATATATGAAATATCCCTTTGCAAATAATTACATGAAAGTTAATGGTATCAGACAAATCCAAGATAAATCAGGTCTCATTTATTTGGGGGGAGGAGTTTGGACCACACCTGGCAGTGTTCAGGACTTACTCCTGGCTCAATGCTCAGGAGTCACCCCTAGTAGTGATCTGGGAATCATGTGATGCCCGGGATCAAACCTGGGCCATCCAGGAAGTCACACCTGGGGATGCACAGGGGTTACTCCTGGCTCTGCACTCAGGAATTACCACTGGCCATGCTCAGAGGACCATATGGGATGCTGGGATTTGAACCCGGGTCGGCCGCGTGCAAGGCAAACGCCCTACCCGCTGTGCTATCTCTCCAGCCCAGAGCAGATGGCTTTTTGAGAAGTATGTGTAGGCCTTTTGCTGCAAACCAAAGCACAAGTCTTGTCTTTAGAGAAAAGTGCTAGTGCAACTATTTAAATTGCTTTTTCATTTGTTTAGTCCTTGGGTTTCACAGTGCTCAGCGGCCACTGTTGGTGGTGCCAGGAACTGAACCAGTTACCAGCTATATGAAGGCAAGTGCCTTAACCCTGTATTGTCTCTCCAGGTCCCAAAACTATTTCAATTTCAAAGCCACCTAATTGTCTTCATCCTGAAATATCCATTTCATATAAATGAGAGAGGTCTGGAGAGATATAGTACAGCAGGCAGGGCAATTACACTTGCCTTGCATCAAGCCAAATCATGTTCGATCCTTGGCACTCCATATAGTCCTCTGAGCCCTGCCAGGAATGATGCCTGAGTGCAGAGCCAGAGTAAGCCCTGAGTACTGTCAGGTGTGGCCCCCAATCCCAAATAAGTTAATAAGACACACTATCATTATTTAAACTTGCGTATTTAAGATGTTTTCACAAAAATGAAGGTAGTGACACCTGAGTATATAATGAGTACACAGCCCCTAAGAACCACCCAGGTGTGACCCAAAAAAGTTAAATTAAGTTAAAAATAAAGTCAGCCTGCCAGCTCTAGGGGAAGAATGAGGATGTCACTTGGTGGAGGAAGCATGCTTCTCATGGCACGGCCCCGAATGCAATCCTAACGCCATGAAAAAATCCTTTCAAATACTGGTTAATGGGGCTAGAGACGACAGGCCTTGCACACAGTCAACCTGTGTGATCCCGGCACCATACATGGTTCCCAAACCATGCCAGGAGTGATCCCTGAGGGCAGAACCAAGAGCAGCCCTGAGCACAGTCAGGTATGGCCACCCACCCTGCCCTCTCCTAAACCCCAATGTTCTGTCAAGGAAGAAACTCAAAATTCCTAAATAACTAGTAAAACTCTGAAAATCTGTATACACCAGCACAGTGAGCCTGAAGCTTCCCTGAACCTCAGGCCCTTCCCAGGGTCCAGACTGTGGTTAGTGTCAAGGTGCCTGAACTGCAGGTGAGAAGCCATGAGTACCTCCCCACACCCCAGTGTGAGCCCCTGGCACTTTTGTGTTCCCTGGTGCACTACAGGGTGTGGTCTTCAGGCAGCTGCAACCAGGCATCACAGCAACAAAGAAGAAAAAAAATAGGTTAAAAAAAAAATTAAAGGGCCATGAGAGAGCTCCAAAAGCTTAAGTACATACATATGTGCTTTGCATGGGTTTGATTCCTACCACAGCCAAACCATGCCGAGTGATCCCTGAAGGCAGAACCAAGAGCAGCCCTGAGCATAGTCAGGTACGGCCACCCACCCTGCCCTCTCCTAAACCCTATGGGTTCTGTCAAGGAAGAAACTCAAAATTCCTAAACTACAACCAAAACCCTGAAAATCTGTATACAGGCATGGCGTGGCTTGACTCCAGTGCACCCAGTAGAAGTAGCCCCTGAGCACCAACCAGTGTTTCAAACAATTTAATCAAAACAGAAAACAAAACAAAATGAAAGGCCTCCCAGATGTCATTAGTAGTAGTTTTACATTATCATCTGCTCTTATAAAATAAAATGTCAACATCTGGGTAGATCTACAAGTCAGTAAACCATGTGACAAATATATGATGTTACAGAACCATGCATGAGTAAAGGATATACTCAAAATGCGAGACAGACAGACTTTAACAGAGTACTTTAAGGACATCTACAGGACGTCAGCTTCCACGATGAAACTGATCTTTAAAAAACTGGGGCTGAAGCAATAATACAGCAGGTAAGGTGCTTGCCTTGCATACAGCAAACCCAGGTTTGATCTCCAACACCCCATGTGGTCCCCTGAGCACCACCAGGACTGATCCCTAAATGCAGAGCCAGGAGGAAGCCCTGCACACAGCATAGTGTGGCCCAAAAACATAACAAAAATAACACAAATAAGTGGCTTATATAAACCACAGCGGGAGCATAGGAAAGTACACAGATCCAGACAAAAAAAAAAAAAACAAGTAACCCAATATTTCTCCCCAAAATAATAAAATGTAGGCATTTATAGTCAGTATTAATGAGTACTACCTTCTTTTGGCTTACTTCCTTTTCATCTGCTGTTTGTAAGGGAGTAGGAATATCACATACACATTTATTTTTTCGTCTATTCTTCC
This sequence comes from Sorex araneus, assembly GCF_027595985.1. Taxonomy (NCBI): domain Eukaryota; kingdom Metazoa; phylum Chordata; class Mammalia; order Eulipotyphla; family Soricidae; genus Sorex; species Sorex araneus. Next base: position 202,633,669 of record NC_073304.1, read on the forward strand.
GCTTTTGGCGTTTCTTTTCTTGCTTGAGTTCTCTTACTCGTTCCTCCTCTGAAAATTCTTCACAAAGTTGTTCCAATCGGCTAATACCCTGTACTTTTTCCACAGTCATCTATCATAAAAGCAAAATTCAGTCAACGCTAGTTAAAAATGTCTGTATTTTCTATGAAAATTCTCATGTCTCATGTTTACTCCAAATAATACCACACACAGAAACTGGTTTTGAAAAAAATCAGACACACACACAAAGAAAAAAATGCTTAAAATTTCAACTCCACAAAAGATGTGTTACAAATCCATCTAAGAGGGCTGGAGCAATAATTCAGCAGGTAAGACCTTGCCTTGCCTTGGACGGTCAATACGGGTCAACCCCAGCACCACATACTGTTCAGCAATCACCAGGAGTGATTGCTGAGTGTGGGCTGAGCCAGAAGCAAGACCTGAGCACAGCAGGGTATGGCCTATTTTTTTAATTTTTTTAAACTGGAGCTGAAGAGATAGTAAGTACATCAGGTAGGATGCTTGCCTTGCAAGTAGCCAGCCTGGGTTCAATCCCCAGCAACCCATATGGTCCCCAAACACACCAGGAATAATCCCTGGACAAAAAGCAAGGAGTAAGCCTGGTGCATTGTTGCATGTAGCTCAAAAATAAAAGTCAAACAAGACAAAACAGAAAGATATACTTATAGACACTTCTATTCCAAACCAACAATATTCTAGTCTGAAATTTCAAAATATTAACACAGCAATGTAAATATCAATTTATTCCCTCAACAAGAACACTATTTAACCTAACTAAATGATTTAAGCTTCTGGGTTGTTGTTGTGTTTTGTTTTTTTTTTTTGTCTTTCCTGGTACTGAAAGGTTAGAATTACAGCTTATATTAAGAAGGAGTGGAGGAATAGAACAAGATTTAGGCACACGTCTTGCAAATAGCAAACTGCTTCAGTGCCAGCAATAGAGAATTCCCTGGGCATCACTGAGAATAGTTCCAGAGGTTCCCTAAGCACTGCGGGAATGGCTCAGATAATGTCAAGCACCACAGGGCCCAGAAGCGTCAGATCCTCGGGCCCTCCCATTGAACTGCCAACCTGGGTGGATGAGAATAACCAAGAAGGACCCTCAGATCTCCTGTGCCCCACTTGGGAGCCCCCAATACCAAAACAAAGCATTCTGTACCATACTTTGACCAAAGCAGGGCACTCCCCTTACCTCAAAACTCTTGCGTAAAGCATCAACACCAAGATAGAAGAGCATCTGCCATGTCTGTTCTTCTGCTCGTAGTTTTTGCCAGATTCGATGCAGTCTTTCATAAAGATGAATCCCCAAACAGGTCAGAACTTCTTCTTGAGCTATATCTATTGTCTTAGCATGCCTTTCTCTTCGCCTAAAAAGAATAAATCATATTTCTAGTGCTCTTAACTACAACAGTAAAATATGGATAACACCTACGAATTTAGGTTTAAAACACAATCTGGCATAATTGTTTTTTACATAAGAAATTAATCATGAGAGAGAAACATTCAAACTCAATATGGGCATACATACATTGAGATTGAATGTAAACTGTTTATATGCATATATATAAAAAACATACATGTATATAGGTATATAACCAACATAAACAATGAGACATAATAGTAGAACATGGTCCTATTTTGTCAAAAATAAGGTAATTCAGGGCTGGAGACGGTACAGCATTTGCCTTGCACACAGCCAATATCCCTGGCACCATCAAGTACCATGAGGTCTAATTCCTCAGCACAGAGCCAGGAGGAATCCCTGAGCATTGTCAGCTGAACAAAACAAGTAAATAAGAAGAAGGTAATTCAGGAACATGTTGATTTCCTTGGCAAGAAGAAGTCTTAAGTGTCTGGGAGGGAGGCAAGGAAGGAAGGAGCGAATAAAGGGTTGCGGGGGAGACAGGGGAGGTTATAGATGGGGGGAGAGGGGGAGAGAGGAGAGAGAGAGGGAGGGAGAGAAGAGAGAGAGAGAGAGAGAGAGAGAGAGACAGAGAGACAGAGAGGAAGACAGAGACAGAGACAGACTAACACCCCAGTTCATAGCAAGGAAAAATCTTCAGTCCCATGTTTCCACTGGGGGAATGAAGGGTGGGGGGAGGTATTCCAGTTCATAGTAAATACGACACTTGCCTTCACTTTCCAATAATAGTAAATGTTTCTATTTTTCCTCGATTTTTCTTAAGTGTCAATTATTGAATTCAGGCAAATATTTTACCATTGAGATATATCCCTGTTTTTCCTCCTTTTTTGAGGAGAAATAGAGAGGGAAAATTAATAGAAGAGTGATTCCGTCGTGGGAGAGGCCCTCTAGGCTAACCTCTACTTGAAGTGTTCACAGAATGTCCATGATAAAGGAAGTCTGGGGGCGGGGCTGCAGCTCTCCAGCAGAGCACACGCATGTGTGTGCTGGACTGGGTTCCTAGCCCAACAGGGAGTAACAGTCTCTGTGCTCTAAGTATCTAGGAGAAAGCAGGCACTCAAGTTAGAGTTGGTACATCAAATAATTTATGTGAAAAACGCCAATTTCTTTGAGGACTACCTTTTTGTGATTTTATTTTCAAAATGAAGCCAAGAGCCAGGGAAATAGTAGAGGAATTAGGGCACATTCTTTCCATGTGCCAGATCTGGGTTTAATCCCTAGCACCAAGTGACTAGGTGTGGTTTCGGAGGGGCACAGCACTGCAGGCCCACACCGCACTACACTGGGCCCTAATACTGAATGGCAACACGAGTGGTCCCTGTCCCCTGAACACACCTGGGAGGTGGCCTCATGCTCTTCTCCAGTAACAACACCCCCCCCGCCCAAAAAAAAGAACTAAAGAAAAAAAAATTGAAGATAGAGGGGACTGGAGCCATAGCACAGTGGGTACAACCCTTGCCTTGCATATAGTCCAGCATCCCATATGGTCCCCTGAGCACTGCCAGGAGTAATTCCCGAGTGCAGAGCCACGAGTCACTCTGGAGTACTATTGGGTGTGGTCAAAAAACAAAATAAAGTAAAATAAAGGAGTGGGGGTGGTGTGGAGTGATAGTACAGTGGATAGGGTGCTTGCCTTGCAGGAGGCCAACCTGGATTTGATCCCTGGAAATCCCATTTGGTCCCTCAAGCCTGCCAGGAATGACTCATAAGCACAGAACCAGGAGTAACCCAGAATTCCAGTAGGTTGTAATCAATGTGTCCCCCCACTCCCCCGACCCCCCCCAAAGAAATCAGAAGTAATATCTTTCTAATAGGGCCAATTGCCAGCAGTGAGAATGGAACTTGGGGCTTTACAAACAAACACTCAGCACGGGCTCTACCACTTGACCTAGCCCCACAGAGAAACTTATTTAAATTTCTATATCATTCAACAATATACACAGCTCATAAGATTGCTTAATCTCTGCTGCAATGGTCACACTTTCCAAGCTAAAACTAAAATCAGGAACAAAATTTAAACATGGAAATGGATGGATGGAAGAGAGTACAATTAATTTTCAAATGAAAATGATCATTTGAATCAAGGAGACAGCTCAAAGAGCTGGTACACAAGTTTTTCATGCTGGAGCCCCAAGTTTGATCCCCGGCACCATTTGGTCCCACAAACACCACCAGGGGAGTGATCTCGGAGAACCAAGCTGGGAGGAGTCCTGAGCACTGGCAGGTGGAACCCAGAAAGAAAATGAAAAAAGAAAAAGAAAATCTATAATGCAAGCCAAAAAAAAAAAAAAAAAGCCTGCCTTCAAGCAACAAGAGCAACAGGAGCAAAGAGCTGAATGAAATCAACCCCATGGAGTCGTTTCCCTTTATTGCTCAGATAACGCGGATCTTAAAGCAATGCTTTCTATATACGTACATTCCGACTTATACTTGTATGTTTTAAGGCAAAAGGTGATGAAAATAAATTTTCAGTAATAAAATGAAGCAAAGCGCTAGATCGCCCATTCTAGCAAATTACATACTCATACCCTCCTGCGAACTCTGGCTCAGCACGACCCAAAAGATGTGCAATGAAGTCCGTCTCACAGCAGACGTGGATGTGCCGCTCGTGGGGACAGCAGCGTAAGCCTTCATAGAGCGCAGCACAGTAGCCCTTCTCTTTGCTGCAGTCGAGCTCACCAATAAGGATATTGTACGCTCGGAGCACTTTGTTTTTGCAATCAGTGCAAAACCTGTTGAAAAGAAAAACTTCAAAAGTAAGGACTGTGCAATGTAACACTACTAGAAAAATTACACTCTCCTCTTGTCTTATAAAAATTCTGAAGTATTTTAAAATAAAGGCGGATTAACTCAAAGGGCTGGCACGTATGCCTCTTGCTCAAGGCCCTGGACTCAACACCCAACACTTTACACCTCCCTGGAATTGTGCAGGGTAGCCCTGGTGGCTCCCATATTTCTGTAGAGGCCCCAAAGCCCCTTCCATCACACACAGAAAACAGACACTCGTAAGAAAGGAAACACAGCCTAAGGGAATACATGCGTAGCTAGACTTTTACCTACAAGCAATTTTCAAACTAGAGAAGCACAAAGTCCTAGATAATGAGGTAAATGAAGACATTTTTTTCACAAAGCATAAGGATGCAAACATCTTCACTCTGAGACTCATTTGTTCAGATTAGAAACAAAAAGGCTATAAACTAATGAATGACTCAGAATCCTCATTTCAGTGTCCAAAAGAACTGAAATCTTCAGCTCACAACCTTGAAACATATTTTATTACAAAATTTCAATACACCATTAGCTACTGGGTTAAGGTGGTAGCAAAAATGAAAAATGGGCTTATTGAATTTTAAAAGTGTCAATTAATTTCTTAAAAAAATTACATCTCAACATAAAGACCTAACATAAACAAAGATGTATGGCTTAAATTTAAATGTGCATAATGTGACAAAAGAGCAGACAGAGGATAAAAAATTTATTTCAGAAATCAAACAGTTATTAATTTGAAAGAAAAAATAAATAAAAGGACATGATTTGCCTCTGTCTTACCCCCATACTGTCACACTAGCATTAACATTTAACTTGTATTGAAGTTAATTTGTTGGGGCTGGAGTGATAGTACAGCAGGTGCACTTGCATGAAGCTGACCCAGGTTCGATCCCTGGCATCCCGTATGGTGGCCCCCTGAGCACCACCAGATTTTGGGGTCACACTCAGCAATGCTCAGGGTTACTCCTAGCTCTGTACTCAGAATTTTTACTCCCAGGGGTACACAGGGATCATATGGGATATCAGGGATCAACCTGGGTAATCTGCATGCAAAGCAAGCACTCTACCCACTTTACTAAAACACGGGCCCCAAGAAATTAACTTCAATACAAGCCAAATGTTGAGGCTAGTGAGACAGTCTGGGGGTACGGTATTTGCCCTGCATTATGCCAGCTCCAGTGTGCCCCACCCAAAAAATAAAAAGGTTGAATGTTATAGAATACCAGTAATAAAAAGTAGTTTAATAAGTTTACAGAATTATAAACAAGCAAAAAAAAAAGGGGCCGGAGCGATAGCACAGCGGGTAGGGCGTTTGCCTTGCACGCGGCCGACCCGGGTTCGATCCCCGGCATCCCATATGGTCCCCTGAGCACCGCCAGGAGTAATTCCTGAGTGCAAAGCCAGGAGTAACCCCTGTGCATCGCTGGGTGTGACCCAAAAAGCAAAAAAAAAAAAAAAAAAAAAAAAAAATTACATTAAAACCATAATAAATGATTTCTAAAAAAATTTCAATAGTGTAACAATAGTTTAACATATGAATTTTTTAAAATTTTAATTTTTTAAATTGTAGTCTTCCAATCTTGACTTATAAAATGAAATCTATGTGTAAATATGAAACATAGTCCCCCAAAAGACAAAAATATCTACAACCATTCATTATAAGAAAATCCAGTACGTCAGCTTTATAATTAGTCATTTAATGATAAATATAATTGATTTTATTTTATGTTGCCCAACTGATGTTGAGTAGAAGGATCAATTCCTTTTGAAATAAGCAGTTTCATGCTCTATCAACTGAGCAAACTGGGTGGACTCGCTCCTCTTGGAATAAGTAAGAAAACACCTGTACATTTCTGTTTCACATCTACAGTCTTCCTCTCATAACTCCAATAGTCAACATTCCTGCTCAAGTGTAATCAATCAAAATAGGCAAGCAACAAGGTTTGTAACTGTAAAAAGAAAATTTCCTAATAAATCTATCATTAAGTCAAGTTATTAGCACACTGTCATATAAAACTAACACCAGTCTTCATACTGTCAGTTTTTTATCATTCATATAAGGCTTTTTCTGGAGGTGTGAATATAATAATTTGTCCCCTGGTCAAAGAACATACAAACACAAATTTAACACGTGACAAATTTGTGTAAGTTCAAATTAGTACAACTCTCCTCCCATGAATACCATCTCTACAAGGCTCCCTTTCCAGTTCCTGTCCTACTGCACGAGCCCTCCATTATGAATTTCCAAATGTTAATGACACTTAGAAAACTCCTGTGGGGGTCTGAAGAGTTGGGGAAATGAATAGGGCATTTTCCTTGCACACACAAGATCAATCATTGGCATCCTATGTGGTCCCAAGCCACACCAGGAATGATTTCTGAGTGCAGAGCCAGGATTAAGTCCTGAGCACTGTTGGGTGTGCCCCCACCCACCACCCACCATCCCCACCAAAAAAAGGAAAAGAAAATTACTTTGCAAAGTAGTATTATAGAAAAAAAAAATCTAAAGTCACTTTTAGAAGTAATTTTACTTTTACTTTTATACGAAGTATGCAAATTCCATTTATTTTAGGGCCCTACAATTATAGGATATAATTAAAAGCCAATTTAATTCTGAAAGTGACATGACACGCTTCTATCAAAAACAATAATATAATTCCCAAAGTGATTAAATGCACATTACTTGATTCAGTTTGTTCCTGAAAGGCTGGCCTGAAACTATCAAGCAAAAAAATTAAAAAGGAAATGCTAGCTCACCACAAGAAAACTAATACCGAGTCACCCATAAATAACCTGCCTACCTTCTCATTAATCCCGCTTAGGACCAGGTACTGCGAGGAGAGCTGGAGTGCCATTCTAAGAAGCAGGGCAATGACCTGTACACTCACCTGTGTTTTCGCAGGTATGTTTCTAGTGTTTCTAAAAGACAGCTAGAGTCAATTAAAACTACTTCATCTCTGCATTCTTGGGACATTAGTTCCCACACATCCATCCAACAACCTCTGCAGAAAGAAACAAATATTAGCAAACAGGAGGAATATATAAGGATAAAACATTTTTTAAAAGCAGAGTAAAGGAGTGCTAGAGTTTACCTGGCTGTTCCCTGGAAAGGTCCATAATGGAAAATGATCCTACACTTGCTGTCCTTCCTGTGGTCTTCACTACTTCTCTTATCTGTACTTAACTTCTCTGAACTGACACTGCTACTGCTCCCTTCACTGTAGTACAGTACAAAGCTTAGTGACACTGAGATCATCTGAAGGAGTAATTTCTATGCTCTAAGTTAAAATAATATTCCTTACCACATTAAAATTAGGTTAAGTTAGCAAATTTGTACATCATTACTTACTTACTTTAACCATATTAAGATGCTAAATGTGCTCATATATTAAAAATGTCCTCTCTACTATTACATGTACTTAATACAATATTTACATTTATCAAGATAGCAATTGGGTAATATTTTAAATGAGCAAATCTAATGGGAAATATTTTCATGTTAAAAGAGCTGAAAAAATTAACTACATTATCACTTAAAAACCCACAAACAGAAAATACAAACAAGTTTTCATCTATTTAATGTGGTTTTAGAGTTAGCCCATCCACCTTCACATTTACCAGTGGGGCATTATCCATTAATCTAATAAATTTAAATTTATATTTACTAAAGTAAATACGCCATACTAAAATAAATACTTTACACAGCCTAAATTAATATTAAATATTATATAAATATACTTTAACAAACCTCCTAGGCTATCCCTCCCCGACAGGTTTCTATGTGGTGCTAGCCATGCATTCTGCTTTGCTGTAGATGTGTTTTCCAAGAGAAATGTGTACCTGTATTCCATTCAACATCTTGATTTTTCATGATTCTGAACTATTGGCTCCTGCCTGATCTTCTGTAGGTCTCACTATAGTCCTAGAAATTCAATACCTTGGATGCTTGAGACAGAAAAACCTCTGAGTCAACTTAACCTAGTTGATATAGCCAGAAATGTATTCTCATCCTCCTGCCCACCATACAAGATAATATTTCCTTACTCCCCTCCTTCAAGGCTACATAGCCGAAATTCAGTCAGTGGTCTTGAAGAAAAGCAACATCAACAAAAAAAGGTTAACACTTGCTTTCTACTTTTCATTTTGTATCATCCTTCTATTCTCCTTTATTTCCTTTTTAAAATTAAGCCATAATCTCATAAAACTTAGTAACTCTCAAACTCAAGTTTTCATAGCTCTCTCCTCTCGTATTTCTCTCTGTAAAACTATTTTTATATGGAGCTGGAGAGTAGTACAGTGGACAGGAAAGACGCTTGCCGTGCACGCAGCCAACCTGGCTTCCATCCTTGGCATCCCATATAGTCCCCCATGTGGTGCCAGGAGTAATTCCTGAGCGCAGAGCCAGCAGTTACTCCTGAGCATCGCCGGGTGCAGCCCGAACACCAAAAGAACAACAAAAGAGTGTTGAGGATTTCAGCACTATTTTTTACATTTATGAAAAAAAAAGAATATTTTAGGCTGGAGCAATATAGCACAGCAGGTAGGGCGCCTGCCTTGCACGGGACCGACCTGGGTTCGATTCCCAGCATCCCATATTGTCCCCTGAGCACCGACAGAGGAAATTCCTGAGTGAAGAGCCAGGAATAACCCCTGTGCATCGCCGAGTGTGACCCAAAAAGCAAAAAAAAAAAAAAAAAAAGTATGTCCTCTAATAAAGTAGTTCTGGTGGTCCCCAGTACTGCAACCAAGTCAGAAGGCTCGCACCACTAGGAGTTACTGCCAACTTGGCCCCAGACCCTAAACACCATAGAGGAAGCCAGTATTTTTTAAACGTCTATCTTAAAATTTTTTTTCTGAATCCCGAAAGAAAAAAGTAATATATACACACATATATACTACACACATATGTGTATATATAGCATACATGTACACATTTTCTACAATTCAATCCTTGCCTTGCTTGTGCCCAGCCTGGCACCACATGCAGTCCCCAGGCCACCAGGAGTGATCCCTGAGTTCAGAGGCCAGGGGGTTAAACTGCTAGATTTGCACCCCCCTCCAAAAAACAATTGTTTTCTAAAAGTGAGAAAAGGGGCTGGAGCGATAGCACAGCGGGTAGGGCATTTGCCTTGCACGTGGCCGACCCCGGTTCGAATCCCAGCATCCCATATGGTCCCCTGAGCACCGCCAGGGGTGATTCCTGAGTGCATGAGCCAGGAGTGACCCCTGTGCATCGCCGGGTGTGACCCAAAAAGCAAAAAAAAAAAAAATAAAAAAAAAAATAAAAGTGAGAAAAATTCTACAGTTCAAAATCAGTTATTTTATTCAAAATCTTTTAAACAAAACATCTTCATTATTACTATTTCAAAATCAAATTTTCTGGAAAAGATTTTCTTCTTACTCTATTCTAATGTCACACTTACCCCATTCAAAGCTTAATTTATTATAGCCCTACATGTCATTGGCCTATTTTTCCCCCAACATATTCTGACGTGAATTCTGCTTTCATCCAAGCATGGATCTGCTCATCAAGATCACCAATGACCTCATCAGGGCTGTATTCAAGGGACACTTTTGAGTCCTGATGGTTGATCAACACTCCGGCGGGAACACATTTTTCCTTGCCTCCTCCTACGTCTCGTCAACTTTCTTCTTTTTTTTTTTTTGCTTTTTGGGTCACACCCGGTGATGCACAGGGGCTACTCCTGTCTTTGCACTCAGCAATTACTCCTGGCGGTGCTCAGGGGGACCACATGGGATGCTGGGAATCGAACCCAGTTGGCTGCATGCAAGGCAAACACCCTACCCGCTGTGTTATTGCTCCAGCCCCAAACTTTCTTCTTTCTTTACTGAGTTCTTGTTTTAAACTGAAATCTGTTTTAAACTGCAATCCTCAACACTCTTCTCTTCCTCGAAGTGATCTTAAGTACCATTTCCTAAGAAATCATCATCTATAGGTCTATAACTCCAGCCTAGACTTCTCTTTCAGATCTCAAACTTACTCCCAGAAACAGTAACCTGGCATCACTTGATAAGAGAACAATCTCAAGAAGGCTGAGCTGCATTGTTCCTATTGATAGGTTAAAACTTAGTCTCTCCCTGTTTAAAGTATGAATAGAAAAAGACAGTAACAACAGCACACAATGATGTTGAACATTTGTAGTCAAGATGAATCAGCAATGGAGATTCTTTGGACTACTATCTATATGCATGTGTAAATAAATGAAGCTAACTTAGATACTGCTTATTTACTAATTCCATACTTACTTCATCATTGAACAAACAACTTCCTAAACTCTAGGCTCCCCCATGATTGGGCTGAAGTTGAAATGGGAAGTTTGTGAAGCTTTATATTTTGCTTTTAAGTTAAAAAGCTGGGGCTGGAGCGATAGCACAGTGGGTAGGGCGTTTGCCTTGCACGCGACCGACCCGGGTTCTAATCCCAGCATCCCATATGGTCCCTTGAGCACCGCCAGGGGTAATTCCTGAGTGAAGAGCCAGGAGTAACCCCTGTGCATCGCTGGGTGTGCCCAAAAAAAAACAAAAAAAAAATTTAAGTTAAAAAGTTAAGAAACACAGCTCATGTCAATAAAAGCAGGCAACCAGTGAAGAAAAAATATCACTGAGAATTAGAGGAAATGGAATCAAGAGATTAATCAGGACTGATATTTGAATGAAGGGGGTAATGAGCACCTATGTACAAAATACTGGTATATGTGCTGCTTCTAAGTTCCTCAACGAAGAATATTCAAAAACAAAAGAGAAGACAAGCTTTTTATTATGCAGTGTTCTATGTGGTTTTAGTTAATCATTCATTTAAGGACATTATTCTGTCTGAAGAGAAACTAAATTTTGCATTCAAAATGCCATATTTCTCTAAATTTACAATGTATGAAGCAATTATTGTTAGCCTCTTTAGGTAGTCTAGACTTTGATAATAACCCCTTTACTGCTGGGAGGAGAGTACTCCAGAATATACTTGGCCAATCAGATCAGAAGGTCAATACTAGGGCCCAGCAGAACTGGAGGTCACCACAGGCACCCGAGTAGTGCCAGAGCACTTTCAGGGCTCACCTAGAGATGCCTGGAGGGCGATACAGGGCTAAGTATTGAGCTTGGGTCCTTACACATACAGGTCATGTGCCCCTGACCCTAAGTTGTTTCCCTGGCCAGATAATGAACACTTCACTGGGTTCACAAAATTCTCACTTTAGATATCACAGAGTGTGGTTCTTATTTGGATTCAAAGAAATTAATGTAAGAGGTATTTTTAGAGGCATTTGGAGAAATCTGAATTTCAAGTGGGTATTAGATTATAAGGTTAAGTGTCAAAATGACAATATTATGAAAGAAGATACTCATATATTTAGAGACACGTAAGAAAATATGTAGGGCCAGGGATGTACAGTTCAGTAGTAAAGTGCTGACACCACATAAACAGAAAAAAAAAATCAGGGGTTGGAGTGATAGCACAGCGGGTAGGGTGTTTGCCTTGCATGCAGCCAACCCAGGTTCGATTCCCAGCACCCCATCTGTCCCCTGAGCACCGCCAGGAGTAATTCCTGAGTGCAGAGCCAGGAATAACCCCTGTGCATCGTCAGGTGTGACCCAAAAAGGGAAGAAAAAAAATCAGAGTTAAAGAAACTACTCGGGTATAAAATAACATGTCTGAGACTTGCTTCAAAATACTTCAGGGCTAGAGAGATGTAGTTCAGGGAGTTGGCACCTGCCTTGCATATGGCTGGCCCTGGTTCAATCCCAAACACCACATACGGTCCCTTCCCCTGAGCAGAGTCAGGAGAACTGCTGGCTGGATAGGGACAAAAAAACAAATACATACTTCTGCAAAGGAAGAAAGGAAAAAACCACTGGACTGGAGAGGCAGTACAGCAGGCAGGGCTTTTGCCTTACACATAGCCAACCCCAATTTGATTCCCAGCACCCCTATCCTTTTTTTTTTTTGCTTTCTGGCTCACACCCAGCGATGCTCAGGGGTTACTCCTCACTTTGCACTCAGGAATTGCTCCTGGCAGTGCTTGGGGTGCCGGGGATCGAACCCAGGTTGGCCAAGTGCAAGGCAAACGCCCTACTCGCTGTGCTATCGCTCTGGCCCCAGTACCCCTATCTGGACCCCAAGCACCCTAAGAGTGATCCTGAGCTCAGTGCCAGGAGTAAGCACTGAGTACCACCAGGTATGGCACTTAAAACAAAAATATGGCAACAACAGAATCTGGATGAAGGCTGTATGCGTGTGTATATATGTGTGTGGGGGTGTGCATGCATGTGTGTTCATGCATACTAAATTCATAGTATATATAATCTAGTTCTATTTTTTGCATGTTTGTATAATAAATTCACAGCACATAGAGTTCAACCTACTTTTCAATGTTTTTGACAATTTTGATAATAAATTTTAATTGTTCCTGAGTTTGGGTGAAGAAACCCAGCTATTATTAATATACCACCACCTGATCATACAAGTTTTTGTTTTTTTTTTCAGGAAATAGTGTCAGACTTCTAATAAGGTATACTTTTTTTTTAAAATAATTCAGAAGTACAATTTTACATGTCATTCTCAGCAAAACAAGTCACATATTTGAAACTCCCTCAAATTCTATCATTTAGTTTATGGCCCCAACCCTAGCAATTTTGTAGTAAGGAACTGTGACACTGTGCCTTAAGGGGGCAAAAAGATACTGTAGGTATTATTGAACCGACTTAAAAAGAAAACTGAATGCTGGCTGTAGAAATACACATTGCTATAACTAATGCATGGATCTTTTTGTTTAGTTCTTTGATAAATTATTAGGGAAAAATCAAGGGAAAGACAGAAAAAAAGTCTTTATGATTACTGCATGACATAGTATTCTAAAAACAATACTGGCTACATAAATCTCCAAAGATATAAAGTTCCTTCCTCTTAAACATATATGAGGGAAAGAAAAAAAAATTTTCTTTAAAAATCAAACCTACAGACTCTAGTTTCAATGCAAAAAGGCCTATTAAACCAGAAACATTTATTTTGACCTATGTTACAGTATAGCCTATTGATGCAACAAAACTAGCAATCTATTTTTTCTTTTTACTAAATATGATCAACTCTTACAACCTTAACAATGACAAAGGGTCTCAGTATTCAATTATACTTACCCCAGAGGTTTTGGTTTGTGTGTATCTAAGGAGTGCAACTGACATCTCTTGTTCTTTTTACTTTTTGGAATAGCATCTATCATATCATTTAGTTTGGACCTAAAAAATAAGTAAAAATAAGCCATTGATTTTTTTTAAATGTCTATTTACTACTTGTTTAGTTAGACAGTAAATACCTAACTCAGTTACAAATGCAACCCTTCGAGTATTTTTTGTCAAATTCTTTTCCCGTACATATCCAGGATGCTCAGGGGACCATCTGTCGTGCAAGAATGTAACTGGGGGTTGGCCCATGCAAGGAGGCTTCTACCCCTGTCCTATCTCTTTAGTTCTCTCATCAAATTCTAATCCCAAAATCTATTTGTCTTCCCATTTCATTTCTAATTGCCAAAATGTTGAAAAACTTGCAAATTTGACACCCAACTTCAATCCCAATACAAGGGGAAAAAAAAACTGAAAGAAAGCAACTTTCTTAAATGTATTCTTTCACTCAGATCTCAAGGATCACTCTATGCCTCCATGCTCCTTGAAAATAATATTCGGGGCTGGAGTGATAGCACAGCGGGTAGGACGTTTGCCTTGCACGCGACCGACCCAGGTTCAATTCCCAGCACCCCATATGGTTCCCAGAGCAATGCCAGGAGTGATTCCTGAGTGCAAAGCCAGGAGTCAGCCCTGAGTATCGCGGGTGTGACCCAAAAAGCAAAAAGAAAATAATAATAATAATAATAATAATAATAATAATAATAATATTCAAAGGGCTGGAGCGATAGCACATCGGGTAGGGCATTTGCCTTGCATGTGGCCGAACCGAGTTCGATTCCCAGCATCCCATATGGTCCCCTGAGCACCGCGAGGAGTAATTCCTGAGTGCAGAGCCAGGACTAACCCCAGTGCATCGCTGGGTGTGACCCAAAAAGCAAAAATAATAATAATAATAATAATAATAATATTCAAGTATTTTATAACTAATGCCTAATCCCGCAGTACCTTCCCTTATCCAAATATTAAATACTCCTTAATCAGAAGCCACCAATACAACTTTTGCACAAATATGTATCACCACTCTGTATGTAACTATAATCCAATCAGTAAAGTGTCCATCTAACTTTTAATGGATCAAATCATTTCTTTCTCAGCCTGCACTTCAAGCCCATGTTCTCCCTTGAACATGAACCTCGCTTGCTTGCTTACTTACTTCCGTTCTGGAGAAGCCTGTGTTCTCTCTCAAACATGTATTTCTGTTTTGTCTCTCCTCACATCTTTCTAAGTTTTAATAAAAAACTCCCTTGGTTCATATACACACTGAGTCTCAGGTACAGAGGGTAAAGTGTTTATCTTGCATGTGGCCAACCTGGGTTCAAGCCCTGGCAGCAGCTATGGTGCCCTGACCACCATCAGGGGTCACTACTGAGCAAAGAATAGTCCCTACTGATAAGGTGGTATTCCCTACACCCCCACCAAAACCCAAAGTAAACCACCTGTCTTTTTTGGTGGAGGGGAGGACAGTGGTAGGTGGGCGGGAAGGCTTGGGCCACACCCAGTGCTGACCTTACTCCTGGCTCTCCGATCACTCCTGGCAAAGCTGGGGAAGACGGGACCCATATATGGTGCCAGCGACAGACCAGGGGTGGCTCACATCTCTCCAATCCCCTTTCTAATTCATTAGACCTGAAATCCATCCCTCTATTTGCGACTGACCTAAAATTGCTATTGGTTCATTCCTCAAATACATCCAGGTTATAAAATTTATTTGTAGTTGATTTGATTTCTAGAAATCAAACCCAGAGGTGCCTCATACATTTGAGGTATTGTGCTCTATTGATGAGTACATCCCTGATCCTCAAAATATATCCAGGACCCAATCATTTTTCATTATTTTTGTGGTCACCAAACTGGTCACCATCATCACTGACAAGGATTACTAACTAGCTTGTCAAAGCCAAACTTCAAGACAAATAAAGGATACCGCTATCAAATAATACACGATGGAATCTTCCCAACTAACAAAGTAAATAAACAAACCCACGTAGGGGCTGGAGAAATAGTACAGTGGGTAGGACACCTGCCTTGCAAGCCCAAGTTTGATCCCCAGCATCCCACATGGTCCCCAGCACCTAACACTACCAGGAGTGTTTACTGAGGGTCGAGATGGGAGTGGCCTCTCAGCCCCAAATCAAAATAAACAAATAAAAAACCTACCTTGGCCAGTCAGAGATGTAGAAATTTGAGAGTAAGCTGCATAGGTTCAAATCCTGGGCACTGGCCACCCAAATCACCCCCTCCCACCCAACCCTGTCATAGAAAAGTGGCTGGAGAGATAGTACAGTGAGACAGAGCTTGCCCTGCATGCACCCTTACCTGGGTTTAACCCCCGGCACCACATATGGTCCCCCAGCAGCACCAGGAGTGAATGGGGACCATATATGCTAAGCAGAGAGCCAGGAGTAAGCAGAACACAGCCAAGTATGGCCCGAATCCCCAGTCCCTACTCCACCCCATCCCTAGACTACCCTCCATACAAGTTCTACCTAACCATACTCATTACTAGTTTTTCCTCTAACTTACCATACCTGAAAAATCTTATTTGCTTAGTGCCTGCCTCTCTAGAAGAGCAGAAACTGTAAGTCAACAGCACATAACAATTACTCAGTAAGTTTGAATTAGACTCATTCCAGATTCAAAGTGGCCAAATATGGAACGGGGGTAGGGGTGGGGGAGCACAACACTGCTACTGTCACCAAGAAAAAAATTTAACAGAGAACCAGAGAGCAAGCTCAATGGGCTGGAGCACATGGCTTGCATCTGAGAGGCCTGGTTCAATCCCTAGACCACAAGGTCCCTGCCCACACAGGCCTGCCAAGAGTGAGCCCAGAGCTCTAGCAGGCTAATCCTAAATGCCACTGGGTGTGACCCCAAAATGAAAACAAATATTTAAAATGACAATTACCAAGGCAGGGAGATAGCTCAGAGCTCACACACATGTTCCAGGTTCTAAGTTCATGAATGCTGCTAGGTTCAACCTACCTCCAGCACATAGTCGGGGAGTAGCAGCCCAAGCAGTGCCAGGTGAGGTCCAAAACAAACCTCAAAAGTGAACTCAAGACCCATTTCCCCCCTAAAAAGTTATTATACTTACCCATGTACATAAAATAGCGTATAAAGTTTCTTTGCATCAGTCATGCAGCTTCGAGTTACAGATAGGACTCCCTTGGGCCCTACTGTCAGGGGTTCAAGGGCTGGATTTCCAGACTCTACAAGCTGGGAAAAGAGGCGTTCTACACTGCGACGACAACCAACGCATGGGACGAGCTGAGAAAGTGCACTCAAGACTTCACGTGATGTCACCACCATGGCGATACTTAGATCTTGCTGTTTAAGCATACTGTGTCTCTGAGAGAAAAAGGAAAATAACAAGTCCTTACAAAAGACATAAATTCATTCTCGGCATTTCTCCTGTTCCTATCCTTGCACATTAAGTACAATCTGGGTCGGGCATAACAGCTCTATCTGCAACTGAGGCAGCCTTGTCCATGGTGTACTGATTTCGCTCCCAAAACTCCATGTTCCAAAATCTAGGATATAAAAAACTCTGCTTAGGATGTCAGGGCTTTATATGTGCCCAGCATATTAAAAAACCCTGAACCCAGATATTTAGTGCCTGGTCAGTGGTATTAAACTTAGTATTCTCACTTAAAATAGAAATTATTAAAAATAGACAAAAGAGGAAGACACAATGCAGCTTTACCGTGTTTTTTCTCAACTTTTAAACAACACAATATATGTTTAGTTACAGAAGTTAGGATGGTGATCATGTAAAGCTGCAATTCTCAACCTAGAGGTATGGACAGGTGTATTATGAATTAGTGGGAGACAACAAGGCCTATCTTACCTATGAAGGAACCTGTAGTAACTAACGCTGGTAATAATATTATCTGTGATGACAGGCAGAAAAATAACTTAGAAACAACTGAAGAGAAATGGGCAAAACTCTAACAAGAAACTTCTACGTAGACTTGACATAGATAACACTACAAAGTAAGAGTTCCAACTTGAAAATAAAAAGATGAAAAATTTACTTCCCAAGAAGGATTTTCTCTCTCTCTCTGTCTCTGTCTCTCTCTTCCTTTTTCCTTTTGTTTTTCTTGGGGAGGGGGCGGGAAATCACATCCAGCAATGCTCAAAGATTACTCCTGGCAGTGCTAGGGGACCAAATGGGATGCTGGGGACTGAAAGAGTTGGCCACGTATGACCTACCTGCTGTACTATCACTCCTAATAGTAACCTTTTAACTTTTCTTCAAAAGTAGATGCAGGATCTAAGTAACAATTTATCATCCATTACCTTCAATTTATCATCCATCACCTGACTACTAAAGTATTGTATTACTTAGGAATAAAAGTTCACAGTATCTAATTTTACTTGAAAAACTACTACAGAAAACCAACAAGTTTTGAATGAAACACTGTACATATAGGGGTTGGCGAGATAGTACAGCAGGTAAGCTGCTTGCTTTGTACACGGCAAACCCGGATTCCATCCCTGGCATACCATATGGTCCCCTGGTGTGCTCCCTGAGCACTGTTGGCTGTGACAAAAATAAAGCAAAACAAAATTGTACATATGACCTCTCTCTCCAAAAAGATGAAAAGATGGCCTGATGGAGTGAAGTTTATGGACATGCAAAAACACAATGCTATCACCTTTTAATCTGACAGGTACAGAAAATATATTCACTCCAGCAAAAGTAAAAGGAAGCAATTTCAATGAAAAGACCTTGAGAGCTTTATGTAAAACAAAAATAAATCAAGGGGCTGGAGCGATAGCACAGCGGGTAGTGCGTTTGCCTTGCACGCAGCCGACCCAGGTTTGATTCCCAGCATCCCATATGGTCCCCCCGAGCACCACCAGAGGTAATTCCTGAGTGCACGAGCCAGGAGTAACCCCTGAGCATTGCCGGGTGTGACCCAAAAGCATAAAAACAAAACAAAACAAAAATAAATCCATTATTCATTGCATGAGTAATATGTTAAATTTTCCATTATTGTTTAAAACATAGACACACAGACACAGACACCATTTAAAACATTAATTTCTAAGACTATTACCTGAATGAACTGCTTTAGCTGTGAACCATTATTTTGATGCCCATCGAGATTTAACACATTGTCAGGAAATTCCATCACCATCTAAATATGCAAAAGAATACTCAAAAAGTCAATTATTTTATCTTATTTGAACACACAAAACAGCCTATTTTATAAACTCCTACAACAGAAATAGATTACAAAAAAAGCCAGATTTGCCCCCCTACTTCACCCCATTCTCTGCATGCCCCCATTTTTTTTTTTTTTTTTTTATTTATTTTTAATTAGAGAATCACCGTGAGGGTACAGTTACAGATTTATACACTTTTGTGCTTATACTTCCCTCATACAAAGTTTGGGAACCCCTCCCTTCACCAGTGCCCATTCTCCACCACCTGTAAACCCAGTGTCCCTCCCACCCTCCCCAATCCCATCTCCCCCCCACCCCACCCTGCCACTGTGGCAAGGCATTCCCTTCTGTTTTCTCTCTCTAATTAGCTGTTGTGGTTTGCAATAAAGGTGTTGAGTGGCCGCTGTGCTCAGTCTCTAGCCCTCATTCAGCCCGCAACTCCCTTCCCCCACATGGCCTTCGACTACAATGTAGTTGGTGATCGATTCTCTGTGTTGACCTTTCCCCGGAACGTGAGGGCAGCCTCGAAGCCATGGAGTCAACCTCCTGGTACTTATTTCTACAGTTCTTGGGTGTTAGTCTCCCACTCTGTTATTCTAAATACCATAGATGAGTGCAATCTTTCTATGTCTGTCTCTCTCTTTCTGACTCATTTCACTCAGCATGAAACTTTTCATGCCCATCCACTTAACTACAAAATTCTTGACCTCCTTTTTTCTAACAGCTGCATAGTATTCCATTGTATAGATGTACCAAAGTTTCCTCAACCAGTCATCCGTTCTGGATGCCCCCATTTTTTTTTTTTTAATCCAAGTTATACAAGTTTTTAAAAAGATGAAAAAGAACTGAAGGCAGAAGTTAAGCACACATTAGTTCAAATCTCAGCACTGCACTTATGTAAGGTACTCAGCACTGCACTATGTGAGGTACTCAGACAGTAATTACTTGCCCTAATTATTAACAAACTGGATAAACGAAAATATTTATTAAATTACCAAAATTCATCGTGAGAGGAAAAGGAATATGAAGCTTAAGGGCTTAAGGACGTTTCAAGTGTGAAATAAGAGGGTATAATAACACATTTCACTAATCTGTGACACTACTGATTGCAAAATATGTATAACCAGGGAAGAGCTACAACTGCAAAAAGTCACCAGATGAGGGCAGGACCTCATTTGGTCACCCAGCGTGCTGGGAGGGGTGGGGGAGCTTTTGCCTTGCATGCAGCTGGCCATTCCATATGGTCCCCCGAGCACTGCCAGCTGTAAGTTCTAAGTGCACAGCCAGGAGTAGCACTAAGCATCACTGGGTGTGGCCCCAAAACTCAAAATGCCCCTGCACCTCAAAAAAGTCACCAAGTGGAAGAATCCCAATTTCAGAAATGATCAAATGTAAAAAGAGAGTATGTTTCCAAAACAGTGAAATGCAGCTTTATCTTATGTATATATAAAATGTAACACATTTGTATCTTAATTAGAACACTGTTAACAGGTTTCAAACACACTGTGCTAGGACAAACTTCTATTTCCAGATTACAAGGACCCTACACTCCTACACAGAGTGAACACAGCATAAAGAGACCTACATGAGGCAAACAATAAACAAAATACTCCAGTCAGATTAATGTATCATAAAAAGAAATCAACCTTCATCCAGTAAACTGCTTCTTTAATGAAGGTGACCGTTCATTACCTTCATCTTAGAATTGAGCAGCTTAAAACACAAGTTTACTAGGGGCTGGAAAGATAGTACAGCTGACAGGGCACTTGACTTACATGCAGTCAACCCGAGTTCCTTGCACCCCAGATAGTCATGAGTGGTTCCTGAATGCAGAACCAGGAGTAAGCCCTGAGCACAGCTGGGTGTGACCAAAAAAATAAACAAACCCCTCCCCATAAATTAGATGTTATTATCTCTAGGTGATAGAGGATTAGTTTTTTCTTTTCTTTGGTTTTGGGGCTACACCCAACAGTGTTCAGGGCTTACTCCCGGTTCTACACTCAGGTATTACTCCTGCTCTCCTGATGAGGCTTGGGGGACCATATGATGTGCTAGGGATCGAAGTCAGGTTGGTCACATGCAAGCAAGCACCCTATCCACAGTATACTATCACTCTGGCCCAGTTTTTCTTTATCTATTATATCATTCCAAATGTATTATATTGAACATACACAATTTAGTATGGGGAACAGTTCACAATCCTTGTTTTTAATACTATATGCATTCATGATACCAAGTTTAGAGACATGCTTCCACAGTTTCAAAGATCCATTATCTAATTTTCACATTTATTTTCCCTCTAGTTTTTTTGAATTTCATATTCCATCTTCCTTTTAGTGGTTAACAGCAATAATAATGACAGTGGAACGCTGAAAAGATAGCTCAAGGGGCTGAGCACATGCTTCGCAGGCAAGGGGACCTGGTTCCATGACACAAAGTCTGCCAGGAGTGACCCTGACGTCACTAGATAGAACCAAACAGGAGTTAAGACCCTCCCAAACAAACAAAAAAATCTTATCTTTGTTTCACTATGATAGGTACTTCTATCAGTACTACAGCATACTAATTTTACCAATACCAATTAAAATTGACCAGAAATAACCACTAAACATCCCCCCTCCAAATTAACAAGTTTTAACTGGCCTTTAACCTCCTTTAATAACGTAAAAGAAATGGTAAAGATGACAGAAAGAAATAAAAAATACAATTATTTAGACCCTCCATATATATATTACTTTTTGGTTTTAAGGTCACCTGGCTTTGTGCCCAAGGATTACTCCCAGCGGAGCTCAAAGGACCATCTGGGTACTGTGGATTGAACCTGAGTTACCACCTACAAGGCCACTTTAGTAACTCCCACCCAGCACTGCTCAGGGATTACTCCTAGCTCTGTTCTCAGGGATTACTCCTGGGTAAATTACTCCTGGGTAGGTGCTGGGGGACCATGCATTGATGGGGGACCAGGCTGCCAGGGATTGAACCCAGGTTCAGCCAAGTACAAGACAAATGCCCTACCCACTGGACTATCTTTCCGACCCCCCAAAATTGATAGCTTTGATGTTCAAATTCTCTAGGTATCTTAGAGAGCGGCTGTATTAGTAACACCTCGGGGTACTCTGGGCTTACTCTTCTGGATCTGTACTCTTGGATGACTCCTGAGCAGTGCTGGGGGTGGGAGGGACCATATGTGGTACTTGGCCACGTGCAAGGCGAACGTTTTAACCCCTGTACTATCTTTTCGGTTCCTTGTCCTGTACCTTCCTAATTAATGACTTAATAGTTAAATTTCTTTGGAGTTTAATTTTTATCTATTTTGAGCTTGGGGACACACCCAGCAGTGCTAGGGGCTTACTCCTGACTGCTCAGGAATTACTCCTGGCAGGCTTGGGGGACCGTATGTGGTGCCAAGGACGGAACATGAGTTGGCAGCATGAAAGGCAAGTATTCTTACTGCACTGTATCTTACTGCACTCTGGCCACATTTTGCATCTGTTTGGGGTCGGGGGGATAGGAGGTGTCACCCTTGTAATGCTCAGAGATTACTCCTGGGTTCTGCACTCAGGATCACTCCTGACAGTGCTCTGAAGACCATATGTGCTACTGAGGATTCAAACTTGGGTCAGCAGGATACAAGGCAAGCACCTTAACCTCTGTACTATGTCTCCAGTCCCAGAAGCAATCAATTAAAAAAAAAAACATTCCAAGGGGCTAAAGATAAAGTACAGTAGGTAAGGTGCATACATCTGAGCAGGGTTTGCCTCCCAGCACAATACTTAGTCCCCAAGCACTGCCAGGAATGATCCCTGCGAGCAAGGAACAAATCCTGAGTACTGCCAGGTATGTCCCAAACATCAAAATAAAATTTAAAAAAAGTTTAAACTAGCGTGGCTAATAGGCAAAAATCACAAGTTCTGACGGTATACAAATATTAAGCTATTATGCACTGTAACACTGTCCTCCCATTGTTCATCGATTTGCTCGAGCGGGCACCAGTAACGTCTCCATTGTGAGACTTGTTACTGTTTTTGGCATATCGAATATGCCAGGGGTAGCTTGCCAGTCTCTGCCGTGTGGGTGGATACTCTCAGAAGCTTGCTGGGCTCTCCAACAGGGATGGAAGAATCAAACCCGGGTCGGCCACATGCAAGGCAAACGCCCTACTCGCTGTGTTATTGCTCCAATCCAGTATTTTGTTTTTATAAAGTAGAAATCAAAGAATGCTTATCTTGAGGTCTACAAATTGACCTTTTAATATATGTACAAAATCTAGTAACACCTGCTTCAGAAATGCTGTTCATTGGAAGGGTTAGGGACAAGAGAACCTACATGTAGCAGTACTCAGTCAACTGGGCCAAGGGACCAGGGCTGCAGTGCTACTAAGACCCCGAGGTTCCGAGGAAGACCAGGATAACCCAGGCCATGCTTGAAAGCAACCAGGGCCACGTGAGCTCAGGGTTCCATGAAGTACCAAAGATGAAACTGAGTCAGGAACACATAATGCATGTTCCCTTACTCTGCTATCTTGCTATCTCTCCAGACCCTAGAATTCCCTTTTTAAGTCCTAAATACAGGAAGTAGGAGGGACTATGACGCTTGCCTGCACACAATCATTCCAGGTTCAATCCCTGGCACTGCTTATGGTCCCTTGAGCACCACCTGGAGTGATCTCCGAGCATAGAATCAAGAGTAAGCCCTGAGGACCACCAGGTGTGGCCTAAACACACCCTCTCCCCTCACAAAAGGCACTAAGGAACAGGGTTTAAAATTTAATAATGATACTATTTTTAAAAACTCACCAGATTTTTTTTTTTTTTTGCTTTTTTGGATTACACCCAGCGATGCACAGGGGTTACTTCTAACTCTGCACTCAGGAATTATTCCTGGCGGTGCTCAGGGCCTAGGTCAGCTGTGTGCAAGGCAAATGCCCTACCCGCTGTGCTAGCACTCCAGCCCTCTTACCAGATCATTTCTTTGGGGGAAGGGGGTATCTCACAAACCTTACTCTGAAGACCGGTGAGTCTTCCAAGAGATTCCAACCAGGCTGATAGTTCAGTGCAAGGGTCCAAAGATGCAGTGTTTCTCAGGCCCTGCGGTCTACAGATGACATGGGCCCCTTGATGTTCAAGGGGACAAGAGGGCCACACATGGCAGTGTTCAGGAACCATATGATGCCAATAATCATAATAGAATTGGCCATATACAAGGCAAACACCTTAATAACCCCTTTACTATTTCTCTGGACACAGATTTCAATTTTACCTAATAAATACGCCAAGATCAGATCTACTACAATATGTCTTTTGGGTGCTGTTTCAGTTTGGTTTATTTTTGGCAAGAGAAGCAGTGCTCAGGACTTACTCCTGGCTTTATGCTTAGGGAATCACTTTTAGCGGTTCCATGTATGGTAAAGACGGATCGAATGTGGGTCAGTCGTGTGTAGGTAAATGCTATACAAATCCCTGACCCCATGCTTGGATAATTCTCTCACTTATAGGCCGGAGTAATAATACAGCAAGTAGAGTATTTGCCTTGCATATGGCTGACCTGGGTTCAATCCCCAGCATCATGTATGGTTCCCGAGCTCAGCCAGGAGTGCAGAGCCAGGTATAACCCCTGAACGTCATCAGGTGTGACCCAAAAAGCCAAAAAGCAAAAAAAAAAAAAAAAGAAAAAGAAAAAGAAAGAAAGAAAGAAAACCAAAACCAACAACCAAACTACCTCTCACTTACTATCTACTAACCTAGTTAGAAGATCTACTTACAATACTCAACCCCTACCTTTAAAATACTTCAGTATTTTTTTAACTTTGTTATTTTCTGGTCAATAATTATATACTCTTTGATGGTGAATGATGACAAGAAAAGGTAGATAAAGGAAAACGGAAAAGCAAAGAGGACTGCAGCATCATTTTACCATCATTCTTTAAAAACACTTTCTGGACTTCCTCCTCCAAGTCTAGGTTACCTAGAATACAGTCATGTAAAATATTTTAGGAGCATTTTCAAAGAGGAATCATTAGTGTTTGGCTTGAAGTTGAGGCTACCTTTCTGTAACCACCTAAAAAATAGAGTGAGTCACTGTCCTGTAGTTTTTACACTTCATAAAGTTTACTGAATACACTGTCTACTTCCACTCTTAAAAGTATACTGTCTTGGGTTTCTCTGACCACAAATAACATTTCAGGGCATTTTCACAAGTTAGCCAATATCATTTACATTAATTAAAATCACTGGGAGTGGGATTATAATATAGTGGATAGGGTGAGTGTCATGCACACAGCCACTCAGAGATTGAAAACCAACATTATAATGGTCCCTGATCCCTGCCAGGATTAAGTCCTGAGCACAGAACCAAGAGTAAACACAGCTGTGTGTGTCCCAATGTTCCCCTTAAAAAAAATACACACACACACACACATATATGTCAAGTCATGGAGATAACCAAAAAGGGCTGCAATGTGTACATTGCATGCAGGAGGTGAGTTCCAGCCCTGGGTTCCACTCCCAGTCCTGCAGCAGTCCCCCAAGGGGACCCCTTAGCAGTCAACTCTCAAGTCAAGGTTATTCCACACCTTGGCCCCAAATCCCAAAAAGACACTAACACTTCAGTGTTAACTTTTCTATTTGTTTTTGTCACTCACTGGCAACCTGGGGGGGAGGCACAGCTGGTGGTGCTGTTGTGGGCAAGGGGACTGCCTCTGTGCTTGGGGTTGGGGGGGGGGGGGGTGATGGCGCCCACATGCAGAGCATAAGCTCAGTCCACTGAACTCCCAATGTGTTACTTTTTTATTCTATTTGTATTTGCAACATCTCATTTGATAAAACTAAATATTAAGTCAAGAGTTGAAAGAAAAGTGGTTAAGAATACCCAAAGATAATGGAAACAAAGGTAAGAACTGGTATTCAGTAGAGAACATACCACTGGAGGGGCTGGGGGATAGGACAGGGAGAGGGCAAAGCTATGGCAGACAGAAGTGTTCAACCAGGAGGAGGAGGTGCTGAAAGGTGGTAAAGTGTTATGTAGGAAACCCTATTAGCAACAGCACTGTAAACTACAGTGTAAAAACATATAAAAATGAAAATAGAAATGCCTCTTCTAGAAGCAAACTTGGTAGATAGAAAACAAATGGAGGGAGAGGGAGGGGCGCACTGGTGGAGGGAAGTGGATACTAGTGAAGCAATTCACATTGAAACATTGTATGCTTGAAACCAAATGAGTAACTTTGTAATTTCCATAGAGTACCTACCCACCACAGCAGGTAGAGCTTTTGCCTTGCACTCAGTCGACCTGGGTTACAGCCCTGACACTCCATTAAGGTTCCCTGAGCACTGCAAGGAGTGATCCAAGAGCACAGAGCCAGGAGTACACCCTGAGCATCACTTGTGTGTGGTCAAAAAAAAAAAAACAACAACAACAACAAAAAATAAACTGGGGGGGGGGGGCATAGGAGATAATACTATGGACAGGACACTTGCTATGCATTGACCAACCCAAGTTCAATCCTCAGCACCCCAGATAGCTCCCAAGCCCAGCAGGAGTGATCCCTGAGCATAGTCAGGAATAAACACTGAACCACTGGGGAAGAAAGAAAAAGAAAGAAAGAAAGAAAGAAAGAAAGAAAGAAAGAAAGAAAGAAAGAAAGAAAGAAAGAAAGAAAGAAAGAAAGAAAGAAAGAAAGAAAGAAAGAAAGAAAGAGGGGCTGGAGTGATAGCACAACAGGTAGGGCGTTTGCCTTGCATGCAGCCGACCTGGGTTTGAATCCCAGCATCCCATATGGTCCCCTGAGCACCGCCAGGAGTGATTCCTGAGTGCAGAGCCAGGAGTAACCCCTGTGCATTGCTGGGTGTGACCCAAAAACCAAAAAAAAAAAAAAAAAAAAAAGAAAGAAAGAAAGAAAGAGAAAGAAAGAGAGAAAGAGAGAAAGAGAGAAAGGAAGGAGAGAGGAATTTTATTAAAGGGTTCTTATCTTTAATCTAGTTAACTATATTTCCAAAGGACTGATTTTAAGGTCAGATAGAGTATAGGGGGTTAGAACTTGTCTAGCATGTAGAAAACCCTATTTCAACTCCCAGCCCAACATACGGTCCCCCAAACACTGCCAAAAACTCTTTAGCACAAAGCCAGGAGTAAGTCCTGAGCATTACTGGTGTGACCAAAAAAAAACCTTTTTTTTTTCTTTTTTGGGTCACACCCAGTGATGCACAGGGGTTACTCCTGGCTCTGCACTCAGGAGTTACCCTGGCAGTGCTCAGGGGACCATATGGAATGTTGGGAATCGAACCCAGGTTGGCTACGTGCAAGGCAAACACCCTACCCGCTGTGCTATCGCTCCAGCCCCCAGAAAAAACTTTTAATGCAAACATTTATGCCATGAAGTATATATTTTACATTACTATTCTTTTCATAGCAATACTATTCTCTTGCATCCAGCAAGTGAAAATATGACATGTCATATGAGAGTATTAACATATCTCAATTCTGCATCTATGTGTCTATGACCAACATTAGATCAAATGCTGCTATATTCTTAATATTTTAAAATTTTTAATATTTTAAAATATTTAAAATAATTTTGTGATGCCTGGACAACAAAATTAAATAACTGTTTGGGTTATTTTTCAAGACTGTTTTAGAGAGAACACACTTTGCCATTTTTTAAGGAGCTTGCCTCGTTTAAGGCCAACTCTGGTTTATTCAATCCCTAGTATAAAGTCCCCTGAGAACCACCAGGAATGATCTCTAAGCAGCCCTCCCAAGGGTGGCCTAAGACCACCTTCTGCCCTGCAAATAAACTCTCTTAAAAATTACTTTTTAGGAGGCTCAGGTTAGTACCCAGCATTACATGTTGCCCCTAGCACCACGGACAAAAGATTTCCAAGTTCAGCCCCCTACCAGCACCAAGATGTGTAACTCCCAAAGCAGAAAGACTAGTGAGCTCAAAGGCTAGAATGCTTAGCATGAGAGAGGAGCAGATTCATTCCCAGATCCACATGGTAATAAAGTGCATGCCCTGCATGGATGAGACTTGAACTTGAGTCCCAGCAGCACACAAAAATATTATTTTATATTATTTTTCCAAAAATGTCCTAAAATAAAATCTGTATTTCATTCATATGGTATCTTACAATTATATTAATAGTTAAAAGTATTCTGACTGTCACATGACCTTTCTAACATGCCATCAGTATACTGGTTGGGGATTTTCTCTAATATACCTACCTTAGTACTAGACTCAAGTACTCAAAGTTATTAAATTACCAATAGTGTTTTAAACAGGGACACAGGGATACAACATAACACATAAAAGGTATCTACTTCTTCATACATAAGCCTCTAAATGTCATTTTATAAATCCAATTTAAAATCCCCGTTATAACTAAGTCCAACAATTTCACCTTGTTATCAAAATGATAAACATTTGTAACTGATTCCAAGTACTGTAACCATTTAGAACCTAACAATTTTCTAAGCTAACTGGAAACAAACTTAACACTATGTTTCCTCAATGCCTTACCTACAAACTTTGGAAATAAATCAAATATTGACTTCAGCCAGATGCCATTCAACTATCATGGAACCAATGTAGAGCATAAACCCTCTGCCAGAGGAATCTTCCCTTCCAACAGGTGTTTGTTCTGTATTCTTCCTTTTAGTTATTCGGTAAAAAGACTCTCAAAGAAACTTATTTCTCTTAACATGATTCATTCTTAGAATTCTAACTCCAGTGGGTAGGTCTCTTGCTATGTACACAGCCTATCCAGGTTCAATCCCTGGCACCACATATGGTTTTCCAAGCCTGCCAGGAATGATCCCTGAGCACAGAGCCAGGAATAACCCCTGAGCACCTGCCCAGTGTGGCAAAAAAAAAAAAAAAAAAAAATCTGACTGAATACCCAGCAATTACTTTGTAGTGGTTCCAAGACAAAGCCAAATTCTGCTAATTCCCTAAGTAATAATCCACCGAGCAAAGAAAAATTACACCTTTTTCCAAATTAAGAAGCTATTTTGATATATTTACTTGGTTGACTGATCCATAAATCAACATAAGCAAAATTCAAAACAGGTTTAGCCAAATCCCAAAAGTTTAAATTTAATTAAGATTAAATTAGTACAATAATCACAATGCAAGATGACATCTTTTCTACCTAACTTTTTTTGGTGACATCCAGCCATACTCTGGGATGACTCCAAGCTCTGCACTCAGGAATTACTGACAGCAGTGCTGGGGGGAAGGGATGAGACGGAGGGGTAGAGTAAGGGATGCTGAGGATAGAAGCCAGACTGGGAACGTACAAGGAAAGCAACTTACCCACTGCACTATCTCTTTAGCCCCTCTATATAACTTTTGTAAGATCACTGTACAGGGGCTGGAGCGATAGCACAGCGGGTAGGGCATTTGCCTTGCACGAGGCTGACCCGGGTTCAAATCCCGGCATCCCATATGGTCCCCTGAGCACCACCAGTAGTAATTCCTGAGTGAAGAGCCAGGAGTAACCCCTGTGCATTGCCAGGTGTGACCCAAAAAGCAAAAAAAAAAAAAAAAAATTACTGTACAGAGCATAAGAACACCTGCAAGTTGGATATCTGAAGATGCTATGTGTAAGAGGGGCCAGGTTGTGGCTCGGGAACAGCACTTGCTGTATATATATGAGGCTCTGGGTTTGATCCCTGGCATCCCAAAAAGAACTACGCTGTGCTGAGAAAATGCTTCAAAGCTCTATTACATTAGAGAAGGGTTATGTGGGAGAATCAACAGCCTTTTAGAAGTTTGTAAATGCTCAAATTTATGTTAATTTTCCTATGTTTTGCTATTGTACACTCAATAGCAATTGTATATCCAGCCCTTTAGGATTTTATTTTCAAACATCCTGGAACAATAAACTTAAAAAGGCTGATAATAACTCCATACTATGGAAGTGTTGTTTATGTAGAAAGGGACATAAAGCATTTGTGGAGGAAGGAAATAAAAAATTACCAGCAAATGAACTAAGTTTTCAAACTGAGAAATGCATTATTTAATTTGTTCTGCATTAATTTCTTGAAAATTACTTAGAAGTCCACAGTTTTTCCACAAATGCAAAAAATGAAATCAGAACAAAAGCTTAAAATTAATGCTAAGGCACTGACAGAAAATCTATTTGCCTTTTATTAGGGTCAAATTATTCCACCTTTATCCAGGAAGGGGGGGGAGAAAAACACTGTGTAATTATAGATATATTCACTTAAAAAGTTCCAACAAATTAAGTCATTCAGTAGCTCTTCTAATCGTTTTAAAAATACTGCAACTCAATCAAGTCTTAATTAAACCTGGCACACAGAAAGGCATGTAAGAGTGGCAGTTCTACAATGACTTGCATTTTACATAAAATTTGAGAAAAAAAACAAGTAAATATTTGCGATAAAAATTCAGAAACAAAAAACACCTCAACGGCCTTTGAAAAGCCAAAAAAAAAAAAAAAGTATTCAGTAGATTCAGATACATCTTTTCAAAATAGGCAAATACACGTATAGCCCAAAGCTTCAGCAGTCACAAAATTCAGATTCCAAAAGATACTCATTTAAATAAACAGTGGCAAGTAGTGCACTCATTTCCTGTTCAGATTCAATTCAAATTTCTGCCATTTCCTTTTAAAGGAAATCGCAGAGCAAAACCGTGCAGAGTCGGCGATACTCCTCCAGGTCCCTGCACACACGACCTGACACCCGCTATAGAATGCAAAGCCAGCCAGCTCTGGGTCTTGACACTCCAGAGGAGCAAGCTGCCGCTTATGATCCTCTTAGACATTCACGAATTCTGCTTCCCTCCAAAGGAAGGGGGTGGGGGGGGTGGGGGTGAGGGTTGACGGAAAGGCTCCCTGTGAAATAAAAGAGTCGGCCGAGCAAGCCCGTTTTGAAGAGTCATGGCCTATAGCAAGCACGTCACTTTCAAGAGTTTTCATCCACCAGCTAACAGGCTACAATGAAAGCCACCCACTTCAGGGGCATCTTGACTGTGCGCGAGAGCGTGTCCTTCTGCCCTCGCTAACTACGTGCGCTGCGCCAGGGCTCGGGCGAGCCGGGAGGAAAGGGAGCGAGGGAGCCGTGCAGCTGCGACATTTCCAGATAATTAAGCCTCCCCGAGGGTAGGTGGTTTCGGGAAGGGAGAGGTCCCACACGCCCCAGCGCCCTTCAACCCCTCTCCGCGGCGCACGCTCGGGGCCCGAGCGGCGTCGGGGCAGGGCCGAGTGGAGAGGCAGGAAGGTGCGCCCGGGAAGGGAGCAAGCCGCGGGCGGAGGCGCCCGGCTCGGGGCCCGCGGAGCTTCCCGGGCGCCCCACTGCAGAGGCGAGTTTGTGGGGCCTGCCGGGGAGCAGGCCTCGCCTCGGAGTTGCAACACACTCTTGTCTCCAGTGCGCAGCGCTCGGCCCGGGGGAGCGGGGGGAGGAGGGGAAACAGCTGCCAGGGGAGCGGCGAGCCCGGCCCGGCCCCGCTCACCGTGAGGGTGTCGTCTATGTAGAGGGGGATCTGCCTCCGCTCGAAGGGGAACTCCTCCTCCCCGTCCCTGCACACCGCCACCAGTCGCGCCATCGTCCCCGACGCTGCCGTTGCCACCGTCACCACCTCCTCCCAGCTGCCGCCGCCGCCGCCGCCGCCGCTGCTGCTGCTGCTGCCGCCGCTGCTGCCGCCGCCGCCGCCTCCTCCCTGCTCCTGCCTGCAACAGCCAAACCCCGCGAGCGTAAGCACCCGCCGCCGCGCCGCACATTCGCCACGGGGGGAGGGAGACGCGCCGGCGGGGCAGGCTGCGCCGGGCGGCGTTTCCCATCACCCGATTCCACACGCGCGCGGCCAATCAGCGCCGGGCGGCGCCGGGACCCGCCCCCTCGCGCCGCGCTCCCGCCCCACCCCCACCGCCTCCGGCCTCCACTCCGGGTCCAAAGGCGAGGCGGAAGGGACCCGCCGGCCCGGGGGGCTTCCCCAGCCCGCCCCGCGGCGTCCCGGCTCCGGGAACCCCCCCCCGGGGCCCCGCCCTCGGTTGCACAGCGCCCACTCCTCGCCGCCTCAAAGCGGAGTGGTGGGGATGCGGGGGGGTTTACCCCCACGGCCCTCGGGCTGCTGACCCGCTCTCCAACCCCCCCCTTCCCGGGCGTGCCCCGCCCCATCAGTCTCCGGGGCTCAGTTGCCCAGCACGACCCCGCCCCTGGGAGGGGTCGACCCCGCCTTGGTTCTGCAGTCCGCCTGGGGCGGGGGGTGTTGGTGGGGTCAGGGTGAAGCGAGGTGGGGTGGGGTAGGGGCAAGATCCAGACCCCTCTTCTCACCCTTCTTGGAGGAGGCCTCCCGGTTCTGACCTTCACCGTTTGTCGTGGTCCGCCTCCCTGACCCCCAGCTCTGCTCCCCGTTACCGGCTGACGAGGCCCGCGTCAGGGCCGGCCTGAGCGGGAGCGCGGCTCCGAATGCCGTTTCCTGGCCCAGCTCAAGTCAGCCGCTCGCGCCACGGGGAGTGGGGGAGGGAGGGCGGGGGACGTGGGGAGGGTGGGGCAGGGAGGGGCCGAGCGCGCCCGGCGGGGCCCGCCTCCTCTCGCGAGACTGGCGGCGCCGGGGGCTCGGGGCTCGGGGGCCGGCGGCCCGGCCCGGCCCGGCCGGCCCGCCCGCTCCGGCGCCGGCCCCCGGTGCCCTCCTTCCCGCGCGTCTGGGGCCCCCCTGGAGTAAAGCCCACATGGGGCCGCTAGCGAGGGCGAGGCGCGCCGGGGCTTGGGGCGCCGCCGTGCGGGCGTGGGAGCCGGCTTGAGAGTCGGGGCCCCCGGGAGCGCGGGTGAGGACTTGGAGCGAGTGGGAGGGAAAGACGGGAAAGGCGAGGCTCCCGCGGGGTGAGACCGACTCGGGACGAGGTTTCCGGAGCCTTGACGCTGCCTTCCCCGACACCCCGGTTTCTCGGGAGGGAACCAGTTGCTTTGCTGCTGCCCAAACTGCGAGCAGCTCCCGCCCAGGGAACCCGACAGAAAGTGCTGACCGGTTTGGACTCGTGTCGATGTTACACCGGAGGCAAAAAAAAAAAAGAAGACTATAGAGACAGGCCGGAGAAATTTCTTGTCCCGGGTTAATATTAACCACGAGACTTAGGCTGGACACCGGTTCCCTTGGGCAAAGTACTGACACCGGCCAAAGGCCCTGCCCTTCTGTGGCTCCTAAGAAGCAGCTGCTGCAAAGGAAAGCCTTCTACACTCTCCGTGCCACCGGGAGCTCAGTTCCTGCGCTGAAGGCTCTGCAGGCCTGTAAGAAAGCCAAGATAATAGCGGGGAAGTTTTACTTAGGCTTCATGGTTTTAAGGAACCCATCCATTTGTTGCCCTTAGAACTCACTGCCCCTCTCCTCCCAAGGCTAAGAGCTGTGATACTGACCTTTAAAAAGTATTTTGGTCATCACATGAAGTCTTAGAGTCACAACAACAAAAGACCCCATAGTGCATCCTTAGCCATGTTGACTTATGACATTGTGTGGTCACTGTGAAGGTAGGTGACATAATAAACTGAAAGAACCATTATTCAGTCCCAAAGGTGTGATTATCCAGAATTTGTTTTTCAGGCAGTTGGAGCAGGATGCTGTGATCTTTAGCTTCAATCCAGTTCACGTAGAGGATGTGCATGCTGCTTCTGACAGGTCATTTTACAGAGCTCAAGTGTGGACATGTTTAGAGACTTTTTTTTTTTTTAAATGTAAAACCACTCCTAAGGAAAGAAAAGACTGCTGTGGCTTTTAAGATCTAATGGTGCTCCCATAAAGGCTCGTCAATTAATGTACATACCTATCTATGCCTTTTAAACTGGCTTTGGATTATAGTTGGTGATGAAGCACCTTGAAAATGACAAACTAAATTTATAGGTGCTAATTTTATAACTTTAATTACTGAGTACATACTGGCTGTTAGCAAAAAGAATATTCACTCTGGGGGTTTAAATCTCTTAGAAAAGTCACCAAGACCTGCATGTAAGAGATAATAAGATTAAAAAAAAAAACATGGTAATACCACCATATGAGAATATTTTCCCTAATGTTGAATTTGTCTTAGGTCTGGTAAGTACACTGCTTAGTAACTTTGGACAATATTTTACATACAACAAGTATTCAATAAGAGAAAAATAGTAGTTATTGTGCTAGGTAAGTTGCCCAGGGAAGTAGACATTTGGTGTGCGACAAATATGATAATATCAATAATGGAGGAAAAATACTTAGAATATCAGTTTGCACCAGAGAAATAGTGCAGCAGATAAGGTGTTTCCCATACATGCAGCTGACTTGGGTTCGATCCCCCACACTCCTTATGGTCCCCAGCATTATCATTAGTGATCTGGGTGTGCAGAGCTAAAAGTAGGCCTTGAACAACCCAGGGAGTGGCTGAAAAACCAAAAAAATTGAAAAATCATAGCAAAGCAAGAAATTTTGTACCGGTTACTCCTGGCTCTGCACTCAGGAATTACCCCTGGCAGTGCTCAGGGAACCATATGGGATGCTGGGAATCGAACCTGGGTTGGCTGAGTGCAAGGCAAATGCCCTACCTGCTGTGCTATTGCTCCAGCCCCAACAGTGACAGATTTTTGAAAAGACCTACAAAAATTTAAAAAATATATTGTTAGTGATTATTAAGAATAATAATTAACTAGAGGTGCAGCAAATATTTCCCAGCTGAGTAGTTTTTAGAAAGCTCACCTCTAATTGACTAGATAATAACATAAAAAAGACATTGCCTGTTTTCAAACCTATGTATTATCATTGAGAAGTGCAGGGTTAAAAGATTAAAAAACCAGGGGCTGGAATGATAGCACAGCGGGTAGGGCGTTTGCCGTGCACGTGGCCAACACAAGTTCAAATCCCAACATCCCATATGGTCCCCTGAGCACTGCCAGGGGGATTCCTGAGTGCATGAGCCAGGAGTGACCCCTGTGCATTGCTGGGTGTGACCCAAAAAGAAAAAAAAAAATTCCTGAAACTTAAAAGACCAGAAGACAAAACAGTCAAAATCAGAAGATATTTTGCTGGCATCTAATAAGAAATGGAGTGATGGAATCTTGTGGGGAAGAGGTGGAGAAATAAAAAATGGAGTGATGGAGATGTGATTATCAGCAAAATATCATTCTTTTTTTTCCTAGATAGCAAAACCCAGCAATGAATGAGATATGACTGTTCCTCCAGATCACCTAAATTTAAAGGAAAAGTGCCATTTTTGTCCATCTGTTATCTTCCTAGACTTTTCAGAAATGCCTATGGAGCAAAGGATGTGTTTGTGTGATTTACAAATTTATTGCACATATCAATGTGTTTATTAAAATCAAAGGTGGGGAGTCAGAGTACAGTGGTAAGTATCTTGTCTTGCACAAGCTGACCCACATTCAATCCCTAGCACCAGATTTGGTCTCCTAAATCTATCAGGGCCAGGAATGATTCCCTAAGCACACAGTCAGGGATAACCCCTGAGCACCACAGATGTGATCCAAAAAACAAAAGTGATTGCTAGTCACTATTTTCCCTGAGGAGGTTCACGTGGCCGATTAGTCTGCATAGCCTGAGATGCTCTGGCAGTGGTGCTCCAGAGTGTTTGCCTTGCACATTTGAGACCCTGGAGTTCACCCCCAACACTGCCAAAAAGTAAATAGATAATGAACACAGAGTTACCGATACATGTAATAGACCTGGTTTATAACTGCGTAAATTTATTAAAATTATGAGTCAAAACATCAAGGTCAAGATAAAAGATCCAGACCATATCATACTCTTCCCTCTTTCCTCCTCCTCTTTCTGCCCTCAAACTGATATGTGTGGACAAGAGACAGCGCAGTAGCCTGAGCATGTGTTTCGTGGCAGGATGTCTGGTTCCTTCCCTGGCACTGCATATGTTTCCAGAGCACCACCAGGAGTAACCCCTGAGTGTGGTAAGGCATGGCTCAAAAAACAAAAAAAATTATCACTGAGAGTCTGAGTTGATAGTACAGGGCTATCCCTTTCACTTGACTCAAGTTCAATCCTAGGCATCCCAAGCCCACAAGGAATGATCTCTAAATGTAAGTCAGGAGAGAAATGCCAGGTATAGCACCCCCAAAAAAGGAAAATTGATCACTGAAAAGAAAACTAATTAGAATACCTGCTTCACTGTAATGTTTTATGAGGTAATAAAGTCTGTAGCAGGATATTGCTAAGATTAGCACTGGAGTGGTGGAGAGATTGCTTAGGGGTCTGAGCTCATACTTTACATGCAGAAGGCCTGGGTTTGATCTCTGGCACCGCATTATCCCCCCACCATCCTTGGGTATGACCCAAAAAACAAAACAAAATTACCATGTTTTTCCAAGTCCCTACCTGCTGTGCTACCACTCTGGCCCTCTTAGTTATTTTTAAATCTATTTAAATGACACAATTTGTGAGAGCAATCTGGCTGCCACATCTGTCGCCCCATTGACTGCTAGAGCTGATTCAGCTAATCTGGCTGACTCAGCAGTGTCCCCTTCTTCCCAGTGTCTTCAAGGGACTGCTTGCTCCTTGAAGAGAACTGCCTTCCTCCAAACAAAAGAGACATTTTCCTCCCACTTAGGTTGCTTCGGAAGGGCCAGACCCAGCAGTGCTAAGGAACTACTCCACGCCCTCTGCTGGGAGATCGTGACACAGGGGACCATGCAGTGCACAAGCTCAAAGCCAAGGCCCCCACATGCAAAGCATACAGTCTAGCCCTCTGAGAGCTCTCTCCAGTCCTGAATTTAGATTTTTTTTTTTTTTGTTTTTGGGTCACACCTGGCGATGCACAGGGGCTACTCCTGGCTTTTGCACTCAGGAATTACCCTGGCGGTGCTCAGGGGACATGTGGGATGCTAGGAATTGAACCCAGGTCGGCCGAGTGCAAGGCAAATGCCCTACCCGCTGTGCTATTGCTCCAGCCCCAGAATTTAGATTTTAAATAAAACTATATTATGGAATACCTAGCCACCTCATTGGCCACCCTCCAGAACTCTTCTCCCAGAAATGAGGCCCCCATAACCATGCCAGGGTTGCCCCGGGGTGGGAGGGATGGGTGAGAGCCCTCCCTGCCCCAAGAGACCCAACCCTTACTTACCCACCTGAGTAAGGAGAGGCTGCTAAAATCTCAGGGCTGGGGTGAACAGAGACGTTATTGGTGCCCACTTGAGTAAATCGATGAACAACAGGATGACAGTGATACAGTGATACCTAACCACCATGAAATGTTTTATAACAATGCTGAGGCCAGCCAGATTGATAGTACAGCAGGTAAGGCATTTGCCTTGCATGTGGCCAACCTGGGTTCAATCCTCAGCATCCCATATGGTCCCACAAGCACCGAGTAATGGAATGCAGAGCCAGGAGTAACCCTGAGCATGGCTGGGTGTGACCCCCCCCCAAAAAAATAAAAGCTGAGACCAGAGAGAGAGAAGGTATAGCAGGTAAGGCACTTGCCTCACAGCTGACCCAGGTTCAATCTCCAGCACCACTCTGAGCAGAGCCAGGTATAGCCCAACCCTCTCCCACCCCCAAGAAGCAACCCCCAAAACTAATGCTAACAACATAAAATAATCACTAACAATATATTTTTTAAATTTTTGTAGGTCTTTTCAAAAATCTGTCACTGTTGGAGCTGGAGCAATAGCACAGCATTTGCCTTGCATGTGGCCAACCTAGGTTCGCTTCCCAGCATCCAAATGGTCCCCTAAGCACCACCAGGAATAATACCTGAGTGCAGAGCCAGGAGTAACCTCTGTGCATTGCTCTTTTTGGGTGTGACCCAAAAAGAAAAAAAAATCTGTCACTATTAATATTCAGGGTTTTTTTAGATGATATTTATTTTTTTTAAAGTTTTTATAACATATATTTATTTGGCAAAAGTTCACCTCACATTAGAAATTAACTGGGAAACATCTTTAAAATTCTTATTTCTTATTTCTAAGAAAAACAGATATAAAATATAACTCTAGAAACTCATGTTTTAAACTAAACCATTACTCTTTGAACCTGTTTTATGTACCTCAATTATTTCAACTCACAAGATTTTCTAGGTCAGATATTCTAATAATCCAATGCAGATACAAACAAATATGTACATTGGAATACCAGCATAAGAAAACCTTTGAACCATTAATTTTTTTAGAGCTAATTTTTTTTTAATTTTTATTTTTTTAAAAATTTTATCACCATGTGGAAAGTTACAGAGTTCTCAGGTTTATTTCTCAGTTATACTGTATTCAAACACCATCCCTTCACCAGTGCCCATATTCCACCACCAAAATCCCCGGTATACCCCCCGCCCCCCACCCCAACTGTATAACTGATGAATTTCACTTTATTTTCTCTTCACCTTGATTACGTTCCATATTTCAACACAAAACTCACTATTGTTGTGGGAGTTATATCCCCACACAAGATAACCCTAATAAGGAGGCATTTGATAATTAGTTTTCCATTAAAATATGGTATGTTTTCAGATTTTAGAAAAGGTCGCGCGGCCGCGTTAGCGGCCACTCGGCTCGGATGTGTCCCAGTCCCGAATCCTGGAGCCGTGTTAGTTGCTGCTCAGTGTCGCCAGGGTTCCATCTGGAGAAGGTGTAATATTCAGTTTTTAAATTTTTTAATTCTGGACCAAAGAGATGGTATTTGGGTTTAGGTGCTTGTCTTGCATCCTGTCAACCATGGTTTAAATCTCTGGTACTACTTATGATCCCCAAATAACACCAGAGGTCACTCCTGATCACTGAGCCAGAAGTAGGTCCTGAGCACCACTGGGTGTGACCCAAAATTCACAAACATTTCTTTGGGGGATATTTTCTTTGGGGGAGGTGGGGCCCATACCCAGCAGTGCTCAGGGCTGATTCCTGGCTCTGCGCTCA
Organism: Sorex araneus; assembly: GCF_027595985.1. Taxonomy (NCBI): domain Eukaryota; kingdom Metazoa; phylum Chordata; class Mammalia; order Eulipotyphla; family Soricidae; genus Sorex; species Sorex araneus. The sequence continues at coordinate 202,672,100 of NC_073304.1, forward strand.
GGAATCACTCTTGACAATGTTCAGGGGATCCTATGTGCCCGGGATAGAAGCTGGGTCGGCCACAAGCAAGGCATGCACCCTACCCCCTGTACTATAGCTCCATCGCCTCGAGTAGTATTGTAATTTTGTTGAAAGTTAACATGAAGAGGGCCGTAGTGATAACACAGCAGGCAGGGTTCTTAACTCCCATGCAGCTAACCTGGGTTCGACCCTCATCTGATCTCCCATGCCTGCCAGGAGCTATCCCTGAGCACCACTATGTGTTTAGCCCCTCAAAACACACACACACACACACACACACACACACACACACACACACAACCTAAGGACAGAAAAGACTCGATAAACCAGAGTACATGCTTTCCATGCAAGTTCAATATACTGGCTTGGTCCTTCAAGAGCATGGTGTGGGAGGCCAGAGGGATAGTACAGCAGGTAGGGCATTTGCTTTGCATGCGGCTGACCTGGGTTCAATCCCTGACATCTCATATGGTCCCCTGAACACTGCCAGGAGTAATTTCTGAATTCCTGAGTGCAGAGCCCATAGTAGCCCCTGAGCATTAATGGATGTGACCCCCCCCCCAAAAAAAAAAAGCAGGTAGCCCAGAAAGAAAAGAAATACAAGTTTGAAAAAGCAGAATTTTTGGGGCTGGAGCGATAGCACAGCGGGTAGGGTGTTTGCCTTGCATGCGGCCGACCTGGGTTCGATTCCCAGCATCTCATATGGTCCCCTGAGCACCGCCAGGAGTAATTCCTGAGTGAAAAGCCAGGAGTAACCCCTGTGCATCGCCAGGCGTGACCCAAATAGCAAAAAGAAAAAGCAGATGATGAAACAAAAAAATATAACTATTGCATATTCTCATATAACCATAATCATAAGAGTACATGCATTTAATTGAAAGCTATCTGGGTTGTTTGGAAAGGTTATTCCCAACACTTTCATCCTATTAGCTATGTCATCATGTTTTCTCTCAGATTATAGAAAACTTTGAGCCAGGGAAATATATGGGGGTAAGACCCTTGCTTCCCATGCAGCTGACCCCAGTTTAAGCCCCAGTACCACATATGCTCCTCCTGCACCACCAGTAGTCCCTGAGTACAGCCAAGTGTGCTCAAAACTGCTCTCCCAGCAGCATCAGGTGTATGGGGGGAGAGGGGCAGGAGGAGGGGATATAGGTGCCAGGGATCAAAGCTCTCTGCACGCAAAGAATGTGCTCCATCTCATTGAACTCTCTCTGGCACCTTAGTGTAATGCTGTTTGGTGGTTATTTAATGTGTTTCCCAACTAAATTGCAAAATGCAAGAGTTCAGGAAACTTTGTGAAGTTTTTTTCCCTACCCTGTCTCTAGAACAGGGTAGGGAAAAATATCTATTCCCAGGATAGAGGAGCTAGCTCAAGGGACTGGAGCACTTGCTTTGAAAGCAGGAATTCAGGTTCAATCCCTGCTACCAGGTAGTGCCCCAACCATCACCAGGTATGATTCTCAAGCAGACAACACTGGATGTGGTCCAAACACTAAATTTAACTATTAAATTATGTCTGCTGCCAGGGACCTAGCTCAGTAGTAAAGCACTTGCCTTGCATATATGAGGCCCCGAGGCCCTGGGTTCAATCCCTGGAGCTGCAAGGGAGGGAGTGGAAAATCAAGCCTAAGTAAACCTAGTGTCTATCACTCGGATAGATAAAAACAATGGCATATAAATCAGGCCTATGCACTGATTGGAACATTCAATTTTTCTACCATTTTTAGGGATGTGACTCCAGTGCTAAAGCACATGCTGGGTTCAATTTCAGCACTATCTAGTTCATGAGTAGTGCTGAGTATATCACAACAAAGTTTACAGCAGATTTAGCAGTAAAGAAGTGCTGATGGGGTGGGGTGGGGGGGGGAGAAGTTAGGGAAATGACTCACTAGGACATGGGGGAAGGCAAAGTGCCTAACAGGCAGGCTGGAGGTGGGTGGGAGGGAAACAGGGTATCAGTGGAGGCGCTGGTGAAGGGATTGGTGTTAGAACAATATATGCCTGAAACTCAATCGTAAATATCTTTGTAATTTTGTTATTCACAGTGATTCAATATAAAAGAAAAGTGCTGACAATTGCATAATTACAACCAAGATATTTAATACAAACTTTATTATAAAAGTAAAAGAATAAAAAAGATACAGGTAAGTAATATAATTTAAAAATCCTCTTTCCCAACCTTTGGTTAAGTTTCAAGTCTCAAGCATCAAGCTGGGAGAATCCCTTTGTACCACTGGGTATAGGCCAAATTACTCGGCCCCAAATAAAAACTGAAATTCACAAATATTCTAGTAGGTTTTGTTTCTTTTCTTTTGATTTGATAGTATAGTGAAAGACATTCAAATCTCAAGCACAATGCTGTTACAAAAGGCCTAGGGCATAAATACTTAACTTTTATAATTCAATATAGTTAACACTGGTTTGCGAGACATACTTTCTTCACATTCATTCTTCCTCATTAAAACACTCTTCACAGATAACATTCTACTCATATTGATCACCAAAATTTGATAGTCTTATCTTGCAAGTGTAGCATATATATAATAAAGCAGTTTATAAACATATAGAGATTGAGCACAAACAAGGCACATAAAGTACTGCTGTGTAATGTATCTAGAGACAGGTTGATCAGGCCAGTTGTTACATTTGACAGCAAGAAAAAAACTAACTGGTTTCTGTTCAGGGCTGTGATTAAACAAAGACTGGGTTCTTTTCTTTCAGTCTTAGACTCCAGAGATTCTATATTGTTTTTATGGGCTGCAGGCAACTGGGTAAGTTTCCAAGAACAGGGAACCAGAGCTTCTTTAACTAGAAACTTGGCAAAACTCAAAATTATATCGCAGAATAGCAAAGTGCTAAGAATGATCAAGCAAGAAGCAACTATCCAAATACAAAAGGCTAGGTTAGCCATCCTTCGAGATACTGCTTCTACATTTACCTGGACTATGGAAAGAGATATGAAGAGGCCAATAGCTACTAACAGAATACAACATGCCACTTGTATCCAGTCTTTGACTTGTGCTCTTTTTCTAAATATATATGAACCGGTTTGCACGCCAGCCATGTGAATCGCCACATACCCCACAGAAGATATTATTCCTTCTCTGTTGGCATTTAGTAAACCGACCCTTGTACCACTGCCATCAGTGCCATGCAAAATTAACATTTTCAGTGGGGTAAAGTCAAGAGCTAGCTGGTAAAATATAGTAATGCCAATGGCCACAATCCAGGATTTATTTACAGGGAAAATAACCAAAAGCAGTGATGTTATCAATTTCACAGCTATTAAAGTAAAGAAAAAATTCCAGTGAACTCCATATTCAGTTACATGTTCCTGATAGTCTATAGATTTTATAACGGCTAATCGTCCTATACCAAGGAAAATTAATGGCCAAATAGAGTATAATAACCTTATAAGATAATTAAATCTAAACCCTTTTGTATATTTTTTCCTAATCTCTGGAGAAACAATTGCAGCTCCAAAAACAAAACCTCCTACTCCAAAATCCATTGCTCCTATCCCATAGAGCTCTGCCTTAGCAAATCTTCTGGGAAAAATTGGGAAATCCACAGCCAAAATGGCAATAGCAGTGAATACACTGTTAATTACACGGAAACAGGTAATGGCTGGAATATATTCTGATTCTAGACTGATTTTTAAGAATTTTTCCAGGACTTTTTTAAAAGGCAATCTGTCAAAGCAAGTCCTTCTGCTGTATATGTGATAGAACAGCCCTGCCCCAAAGAGAATTAAAAGGAGGTTCTCCAGGAGGACAAAGGAAGCCAAAATAGTCAAAATGGTCACCATGGGAACAATTAGGACAACAAAGTCCATCAAGAATCGAGTTCTCCAGCTATGCGAAGAACACAAGTGCTGGGAGAGAATAAGCAGGAGTCCTCTGAGCAGGATACACAGGACTGGCAAGCACAAGCCCTCGGTGACTTCCAGCACACTGGTTCCATTGAGGTTACTGACAAAAGCTTCCTTCATCTGTTTTTGAGACATTTTTCTTACCTGTAAAACAAGAGCAAAGGAAGGCATTTGTGGAAATCAACATTGTCATGAAGCAAACTTGATTTTACTCTTGGTTCTGTTGCGTTTGTTTGGGGGCCATACTCAGCGGTGCTCAAGGATTACTCCTGGCTGTGAGCTCAGGGATCACACCTGGTGGATTCAGGGGACCATATAGGATGCTAAAGAGCGGGCTAGCTGCCTGCAAGACAAGAAAGAGCCCTACCTGCTCTACCCACTCTGGCCCGATTTTGCGGATTCCTAGGTTTCAGGACATTAGATCCCAGTGATTTCCAACCAGAGCAGAACCTACGTCTTGTGCTCCCCTTGCAAGGGCAGTATGTATCGGTATTGGTTTCCCTTCTGATACCAATACAGTAAGAGAAATTTTTCATTGGTTTAGGGACCTGGGAGATTTTTTTGGATAAGGTTCTTGTTTGGCTAATGAAGGCTTTGCAAACACCACATGTGAGCCCTCAGGGAGTGACCCTTAGCAAGAGGCTGGGGTGTGGTCCCAAAACTAAAGATAAAATGCCAGTCCTTCAGTGATCGGCTGAGCCCCAGGCTGCTCCTTAATCTATTTACAGGCAGGTGCATTTTTCAGGTTAAGGTGTCGGTTTAGATGTTAGGGTGAGAGCGGGAAGGCCACGGGAAGACACACATTTGTTGGTCAATCAAAAAACCCTACGGGGAGGGGGATAAAATGCACGCATGCACGCACGATGGCCTGCCGGGGCTCAGCAACAATACCTCAATCTAATCCAAATTGGCTACCGTTTAAAATAAGAGTCCTTTTCCCGATAGAGACGCGCTCACACGCTCCGGCGGGGTCCAGGCGGCCTCTCTCCCACCAGATGCCCAGTTACACCGCCCGGCGCGAGCCACTTCCGCCTCCCAGTCGCGCTTCCGGCGCCGCAGCGTCTGCGCGTCCCTCGCCCGGGCCGGCCGCTGCCTCCGCGCCCTGCAGCTCGCCACGCCCGCCCGCAAGGGTGGACTCCTCCCTAGCCCAGGTCTTCGCAGGCCGCTCGGCCTCCTGGCAGCCGAAACGGCCCTAAGCGTAACAGCTGCACCCCACGTTTACCCCCCAACGCGAGATCCTGCCCGGGTGGTGGGGTCCGAGCTCGCGGTGCAAGATTAGGGCTCGGCCTCCCCTACGGACGTACCTCCCTCCCGGGTCCCCCGAGGCCGCCTTTTGAACCCCTCTCTGCCACGCTCTCACCGTGCCAGTCGCGGAGCCTCCGGCTCCCAAGCGCCCGGCAGGCCACGTGCGCCCCGGCCCGCGTGTGCACGCCCCGCCCCGGGGGAGGAGCCGCGGGGCTCCGAGCCACTTAGCCGAGCGGCTGCCCGCTGCACCGAGCCCGCGGTCCCCGCCGCGCTCGCCTCTTTGGATCGCTCCCGCCCCATCCTCTTCCCTCCCTCCCCGTCTCCTTCCTGCCGCCTCACCCGGCCCGCCCGTCCGCCTTTCCCGTCTGGGGCCGCACGCTGGGCGGCTCGGGCCGGCCGTGGGACCGGTGAGTGCCATCCCCCCTAGCCCGGACCCCGAAAGGACGGGGGACGCCGATCTGTCCCAGAGCGCCGAGAAAGGGGCCGTCTCTTCTCCTCTGCCCCCAAAGCGCCTTTCCCTGTTTTTTTCGGACGCTCCTGTGTTCCAAGAAGGGTTATCCCGTCTCGTGGCCCTTGCCCTGGTCATGCTCCATCTCTCTACCTTGCCGGCAGGGGGCGATCCAGGGGGGAGGGTAAAGTCCCGACCGAGGCTGGGTCCGGCCCCAGTATGCCCGCCCTAGGAGACGGGAAGGGGGCAGTCGGTCCCTGGAGGCGCATGGGCCCATGCCCTTGGTTACGGTCACGTCCACCTTCCCGAGAAGGACACACTTTCCCCGTGCCAGGTGCTTCCGGAGCGGCACTCAGCCCTGGGCGGGCACCTTGTCGGGCAGGGAGTCCCCGGTTCCCGCAGGGAGCGTGGGGGCGGGGCTGACTCCCTCCCCCCCTCCCCACCACCCACCACCACCCACCACCACCGATCCTTGCTCTCTGCTCTGTAGTCCCTGCCGAGAAAGAATCCGAGTCTAGGAAGGAGAGAGTTGTTGATCAGGTTCCCACTTGCCTTGCCTCGGTGTTTCTTCTATTCATTACGTCTCACTCCTACCCACAGTGATCACACCCTTTCCAGAAATTCTTGGCTGGTAACCGGGAAGCAAGAGCTGGGAGAACTGGAGAAAACCGCTTGAATCTGACTTGACGCTGGCTGGAAGCTGACGCTGCGTGGTAATAGCCAACTTTGGCAAAGCGCCTTCAGAGGTACTAGCCCGTCTGGTCCTAAATCAGAATTGTTAGGTGTGCATATTACTCCCTTTCTTTGCAAATGCGGAAACACAGAAAGGCTCTTGTGATATATGGCCTTTGGATTCTAAACCCACACTGGAGTGTGCCCGACCCCCCTCCCCTAACTTTGTTTTGTTTTGCGGAGGGCTTTATTGGGTAACACCTGGCTATGCTCAGGGGTTACTCCCGGCTCTGCACTTAGGAATTACTCCTGGAGGTGCTCGGGGGATCATATGGGATGCCAGGGATCGAACCTGGGTCAGCCGCATGCAAGGCAAACACTCTCGCTGCTGTACTATCGCTCAGGCCCCCACCTCCCCTAACTTAAAAATGAGGCTCCAGGTGAGGAACTTTTACTTCAGAGTCAGTTGGCTGCTTCTCGTCCAGGAGGAGCAGCTGCCGGGCAGCACCAGGCCCACTGTCCAGTTACTGTGGATGATCCCCTAAGTTTTTTCAAAGGTCCGACAGATTCAGAACCTCAGGAAAGTCTCCACCAGGATATCTCTGTGACAGACACCCTCGTCCTTAATCCTTGCTCCTGGTGCCATTGAGACCTGGGAAATTCCAACATCTTAGAGTCATTTTTTCCCCCAGAGCCACCTAAGCACAGCCTCACAACCTCTCCCTGTCATATTCCGCCCCTCCCACCCCCTGCCTCAACACCTCCCATTGGGTTTTTGAGTTTTGGGGGCCACATCTAGAGATGCTCAGGGCTTACTTTCGATTCTGTATACTCAGGCATCACACCTGGTACTCCTCGGGGTCGGGGTGGGGGTCCAAATATGGTGCTGGGTGTCACAGGGTCAGACATGTGCAAAGGGAGCTCCTTAATCTCTGTGCTACCTCTTTGCTGCCTCCCTGCCCCTTTTCTTTTAATGTTCACACAGGAGTGTCCCTCTTACGGGGTCCTGCCCATCCTTCAGAGCAGGACTCACCACATTGTCCCCTCTGCCCAAGTTCTCAGGCTTGCCCTTTGTTCTGCCAGGACCTCACTGACCTTCACAGCCACTCATGTGAGGTAGGTTTTTTTTTTTCCTGGTTTTTTTTTTTTACTATCAGCATTTTCAAGGTGAGGCAATCAAGGTGGGCCACGATGGTGACGTGACTACGGGGCAAATGACTGAGCTGTGATTTCCCTCCCACACTCCAGCTTGTCTGAATCTGCGGGTGGGCGTTGTCTTTGCCCTCCCCGCCCACCAGTTGCTGGCAATAGGGAAGTAAGATCACCCTTTCCACAGGAGAAGGTAGGACACGCAGCTCCTGTCTGCAAGTGTCCTGGTCTTCATGGCACACTGACCCAAAAGATTTGCAGCTTCCCCCCATCCTGGTAGTAAAACTGATCCTGAGGAACCTCTGCGCTGCAGGCCCTTGTAAAAGTTTCCCCTCTTCCCTAATTGGCTGGGGCCACGACTGACTCTCCCTCTCTGCTCAGGCTCGTCCAGCTTCTCGTTTGTGGGAGTCACTGGAGTGAGTCACCTGAAGACGCCATCCTCGTGTCATCCCGCTCATGCCTTAGGCTCTGGAGACACCGGTTCTAGATTCTACCAGAATTAAGGCTTTTCTTGGACCCATGCTCCAGCCTGGACCCCCATGAGTGGGTGGAAAGCACTCATGCCTACAACCCAGCGCCCAGCTGGCCACACTGACGCAGGATGCTCCAACAGGTAAGGCCTCGCCCTTCCTGAACGTGGGTCTCCCAGCGCTGAGGAAACTGCCCATCTTTGCTTGCTTGAATGAAATTCTGGCTGCTTTGCTCTTGAGATAGTTAGGCCAGAGCTTCTCCTTCATTATTAACAAGCTCTTCCCAATACCTAATTACAATCTTCCCCGTTGGATTTTACTCAGATGGGTAATGGTGCAGGTGATTCATGTGTTGATGAGGGAAATGGGGAGTGAGGGACATGATAGCCTCAGGAGATAGAGAGTTCGACCCACCTCCCTCTCCCTGGGAAATGTGTGTAGCTGGGGTTTGGTCAGGTCAGCCACGAGCACCTGACCGGCTTGAATGTCACATCCCACCAGTCCCACTGGGTAGCCATCAAGCTGCACTTGAAGTCCACCTGATCTCCAAGCACGATTACTGGTCCCAGCACCTGAGTTTTCAGGCAGCTGTGACCTGAAGACAAAAAAAAAAACAAACAAAAAACTACTCTTTGCAGGAAAAGGGAGGCTAGACCTAATATCTGCCCAGGTCCCCAAGTCCTTCATGTGTCCTCCTAGAATAGACTGTCAGGAGACAGCAGCAAAGTGAAATGGTTTTATTTAGGGAAATGTGAGGGGAGAGAGACAGACCAGGAGAAATTCCTTAGTGCAGAGCCAGGAGTCACCCATGAGCATTGCCAGGTGTGGCCCAAAAAAACAAAGTTGTTCTGTTACGAACACACCTTATGTTCTATTATGAAATCATAGAGTCTTAATAAATATTTTTGAAAAGGGAAAAAAGTATAATTAGGCCATGTCATAAGGGGAAGCACCTTGCATTGCTGGTGGTCCTCTCCTGTTCTTCTTGCAGCCAGTTTCTTTCCCTTAGAAATTCTCCTTTCTCTAGGGATCCACCTTCTGCAAGTGGTGCCTCAGTTTCTACATGTAGAAAGGGGTGCAGCCTTCATGCCTTGGGGCTACTTCAGGGTATGACAGTTTCTCTAGTTCTTCCTGAGAAAACTCATCGCTAGGGGCCAGTTTATTTGCCTTTGTGCTTCCGGTAAAATGGAGTGGATCAGGGAATCCTGAGGGCACTTTGGTGACCTCCCAAGCCTGAACCAGTGAGGGCACTCTCCGAGATTGAGAGCCAGCCCAAATTACTAAGGCACAGTGAAATCCTCCTGGACCTTCCAAAGGGAGATATTCATCAAACGAGTAGGAATGAGCTAAGTAGAGACAATCAGCAGGCAGGCAAAGAGATCAGCCTGGGCAAAAATGTGTGAGGTGACCTAAGTAAACACATAGGATTCTTATTTGTTGGTTTTGGGTTTTTCTGGCCACACCCAGTGGTGCTTGGGTTCTACCCAGCCCTGCGATGGTTCTTGATGAATGAATACTGAAGTGCTTGTGGACCAAGGGATCCTGAGGGGACTTAATTGCTCCTATAGAGTGGAGAGATCGTATAGCAGGGAAGGTGCTGACCTGGGTCTGATCCCTGAGCCCTGCGAGGAGTGATCCCTGAGCACAGGACCAAGAGTGAGCCCTGAGCACCACTGGGTGTAGCCTAAAAACAAATAACCAAATAAACAAAAACCTGCTCTCACTACTGGTCTCTACTTCTGAAAGGGCTACCGTGGTCCCTCCTTCGTAGGATTCCAACCACTCTTTTTTGGGCCACACCCAGTGGTATGGGGGGGAAGGGGGGCAGGGATTGCTACTCAGTGTTCAGGGGTCCCCAGCATTGTGGGGAGCCATGTCCACTCCTTGTGCTCATGGAATTGTGCGATGCTGCCATGGATTCAGCCTTAAATCACAGGCTCCTGCATCAAAGCATTGGCTCCAGCCCTTTGAGCCATCTCCCTGGCTTTCCAAAACACTTTACTGACAAACCTCCCTTCATACTCATTAAATTGGATCGATACTCCTGGGCTAGGGAATGCTAGTAGGTATTGGCTGAATTTTTAATTTTTAAGTTTTTGGGTGTTTTACTTTTTCTTTTTTGGGTCCCACCCAGTGATGCTCAGGGGTTACTCCTGGCTCTGCACTCTTGGTAGTGCTAGGGGAATCATGGGATACTAGGGATTGAATCCAGGCCAGCTGCATGAAGGCAAACACCCGACCGTTGTACTACGCTTTGGCCCCTGTTTCTGTTTTTTTCTTAGGGCTTATTCCTGGCTTTGCATTCAGGAGATCACTTTTTTTTTTTTTTTTTTGCTTTTTGGGTTATACCTGGCTATGCACAGGGGTTACTCCTGGCTCTGCACTCAGGAATTACCCCTGGTGGTGCTCAGGGGATGATATGGGATGTTGGGAATCAAACCCGGGTTGGCCCCCCCCCCGTGCAAGGCAAACGCTCTACCCGCTGTGCTATTGCTCTAGCCCCAGGAGATTACTCTTGGTGGGACTCGAGTCCCACCTGTATGGGACTTACCCCCTCACCCCCCCCACCACACACACACCCTCCCTGGAATCAAACCCATGTTGGTTTCATACAAGGCAAGTACCCTTTCCATTGTACTACTGCTCTGACCCTGGAATTTTAATTTTCTAAATGTTGATAGTCTAGTTAGCTGAGACAGATGTTTGGTACCGTGTCTGCTTCTAAAGAAGTGGCCAGAGAGATAATATAGCAGGTAGGGAGCATATGAGACAACACTCTCGGTGATACTCAGCTCAGCAGTGCTGCTCAGGGCTTATTCCTGGCCCTGTGCTCAGGGATTACTTCTAGCGGGGCTCAGGGGCACATAAGAAGTGCTAGGGATCAAACCTGGGTCAGCTGCACACAAGGCCAGTTCTCTATCCAGCTGTACTATCTCTCTAGCCCCTATTTTTCTTTGTTTACACATAAGGAAGTTTCCCCCAGAGAAGTAAGCTGATAGGACTAGGAAGTGACGGAACTGATATTTGAACCAACCAGACTTATACTAGAGCAGAGGTTTCCAGACTCAGTTGGTATTCCACTCCCTTTTCAAAAACAAACAAACAAACAAAACCACTCAGGCTTCCCCTGAAAATCTGCCTTCTCTAAGCAAGCACTTCCCCAGTTGGGGCTGGAGAGATAGATAGTACAACAGTTAGGGAACGTGCTTTGCACACAGCCGCAGCACCACATATGGTCCTCTGAGCATTGCCAGGAATGATCCCTGAGCATACTGATGTGCCACCCACCCAGCCCCCCCAAAAAAAATCAAGAAAAAGAAAGCACTTCACCAGTTACTCTCAAAGCTACTAATGCCTCCTGCGATTGTTTTAGCACCCTGGGAGGTGGGGGGCGGTATCACCCACTTTTGTTGGGTGTTTTTTGTTTTGTTTTGGGGCCACACCTAGTGGTGTTCAGAGCTTACTCCTGGCTCTGTGCATAGGGATCACTCCTGGCGGGGCCTAGGTGTCCATATGGGATGCCGGGGATCAACCCAGGTCCGCCGTGTACAAGGCAGGTACCTCACCCACTGTGTTATCTCTTTGGCCCCAGTATCACCCACTTTGGAAGCACTGTAAGAGGGGCCTGTTCTCTTTCTGCAGGAGAGCCCCCCTCCCCTGCCAGCTGGTCAGATGTCCAGCTTCAGGGCCCTACTCTTCCCTCTGTTCTTAACCTCCTTACTATTTCCAGGATTATTGCCACAGTTCAGGCTCTGCTGCCCGAGGCGGGGAGTCCCTCCGGGAAGACCTGCAGGAGTTCCTGGGTGGGGAGGCCCCACTGCACCAGCTCGATGACCTCACCAAGGTGAATCCTGTGACACTGGAGACAGGTACGGGCCTCCCTCTCCTGGAGTGTGCCATGTCCATGAGGCAGCAGGTGATGCGGGCATTCAGCTCAGCTTTGGCCAAACCAAAGCAGGCAGGACTCCTGGCCTAGGGCAGCCGCTGGGCTGCCCCAGACCTCTGCCTGCAGCTATAGTCAGACTCCCTGGCACAGGTTTTGCCCCAGATTTGGGGCTCATCTTAATTAGATCTTGTAACTATTCATCAGGGAGCTGCTGGCACTTGGCTAATTGCATAGGGAGCCCTATTAGGCAGATGCGTGTCTGTGTGCACTTGCGTCTGCATTTGAGCCAGTTTGCTAAAGGCCTCTCTGCCTCAGTCCTGAGGTGTCTGCAGGCCCGGTACACAGCTGACACATTCTACACCAATGCTGGCTGCACCCTGGTGGCTCTGAACCCCTTCAAGCCGGTCCCTCAGCTCTACTCTCCGGAACTGATGAGAGAGTACCACGCTGCTCCTCAGCCCCAGGTAAGCCTCCGCCACGTCCTGTGACCTCATGGTATCCTGTCTCCCCATCTGTCTCCTACACCAGCCCGAAGTGCATCATTCTAAGCTGCCAGGGCTGAGGTCCTCCACAGCCAGCGGTCACTGAATTTTGGGTATGTGGCAGTAGGTGCAAAGTGAGAGATAAATGTTTATATAACCATGGGGTATTTTGGGGAAGGAGCTTGGGGTTTGGTTTTTGGGCCACACATGAAGCTCGGGGGTTACTCCTGGCTCTACATGCAGGCATCACTCCTGGCAGTGCTCACAGGACCAAATGGGATGCCAGCAATTGAACTCGGGCCAGCTACATGCAAGGCAAATACCCTACCCACTGCCCTATGTCGCTCTGGCCCCATTTAACTGCATTTTAAATCTAGTAGGTCAAAAGATATTTTCCTTGCTTATGAATTTATTGCTTGGGCAAGAACAGACCACTTTGGGGAGGGCAAAGTAAAATTATATGCAAGAAGGAAATGCTCAAGAAAGTAAGCATGTATTCCTCTCTGCTCAGGGGTTTCAGCAGCGCAGGCAGGGAACTGACTGGTTGATGTTAAAGTGCTTGAGGTCCTCAAGGAAGTCAAGCTTGTTGGCAGGAGGGGGACTGCTGGGAGACAGGTGGGTGAGTCACCGGAGGGAGGCCGACTACCAGGCCATCTCAAAGCCGACCTCTCCCTCCAGTAATCTCTGGTGAGCATTGCTTGATGAATAGTGCTAGGCTGGTCAGGTATTCTACAGTGCCTCCTCAGAAGCACAGTTCATGCCATGGTCCCTTCTAGTTTCTCAGTTCCCAGAACACCCTGGACAATTCATGTTTATTGACAGAAAAGAGAACACGCCCAATGTCCTTGAAATTTTAGTCACGTGCAGCACTTTCCTGCTGAGTTGCCTTAGGAAGGTGATTTAACTTCTCTGAACCTCAGATTTCTCACGTATAATGTTGCTATCTAAAGAATGCATAGAAGGGGCTGGAGCGATAGCACAGCGGATAGGGTGTTTGCCTTGCATGCAGCCGATCTGGGTTTGATTCCCAGCATCCCATATGGTCCCCTGAACACCGCCAGGAGGAATTCCTGAGTGCAGAGCCAGGAGTAACCCCTGTGCATTGCCAGGTGTGACCCAAGAAGCCAAAAAGTAAAATAAAATAAAGAATGCACAGAGAGGGCTGGAGCAATAGCACAGCGGGTAGGGCGTTTGCCTTACACGCGGCTGACCCGGGTTTGATTCCCAGCACCCCATATGGCCCCCTGAGCACCACCAGGAGTGATTCCTGAGTGTAGAGCCAGGAGTAACCCCTGAACATCGGCCAGGTGTGACCCAAAAAGCAAAAAAAAAAGAATGCACAGAGAGTGTGGTAATGGATAAGGAAGTTCTTTGCAAAACACAATAATATGAAAGAGTAAACAGCAGAGTAAGGAGCTGGAGAGATAGTACAGTGGGTAGGGTACTTACCTTGCATGCAGTGAACCTGGAACTTACCTTCCCCGGATCCCATATGGTCCCCAGGAGCACCACCAGGTGTAATTCCTAAATGCAAAGCCTGGAGTAACCTCTGAGCATTACTGGGTATGGCCCCAAAATAACAACAACGAAAAGCAAAAACCCACACCCCCCAGCAGAATAAGATGGAGGGAAGATGGGAAGGTACAGTGTTATAGAAGGGATGGGTCAACACTGCTGCAGACTTAGTGGAGACTGAGAGGGTAACGCTGCCATGGGCCGTGTCCTAGTTGGCCTAATACTCTATCTAGGAATCTTTCCAGACAGAGCATCCTTCCACTGCAGTTGACAGCTCCCTCACTCAGCCAGCCCTGGACCAGCCATTCCTTGAAAACCAGCATTTCCTACTTGTTCTTCTGTCCTTTGTGTTTCAGAAACTGAAGCCTCACATCTTCACTGTGGGCGAACAGACCTACCGGAACGTGAAGAGCCTGATCGAGCCGGTCAACCAGTCTATCATCGTTAGTGGGGAGAGCGGTGCTGGAAAGGTGGGGAGGCCTCTCTCCCACTGCGTCCATCTCATCCCTGGCTGGGTGGGCAGAAAGGCAGAAGGGCATTCCTTAGGGAGTCATTGGCTGCCTTGTAATTTCCAGACAGGCTGGCCGAAACAGGGAGTCTGTATGTGGTGGTGGGCAGGCAGTTAAGAGGCAAGATTCTATGGGTCGGAGAGGTAGTAAAGGGCGCTTTCCTTGCATGCAGCTGACTTAGGTTTGATCCCCGGCACCCCATGTGGTCGCCAAAGCACCAGCAGGAGTGATTCCCAAGTGCAAAGCCAGGAGTAAGATCTGAGCATCACTGGGTGTTCCCTGCCCTCTCCTGCCAAAAAAAAGGGAGGAAAGACTCTAGTCGAAGTTCTTCCATCACCTCTGATATAACACTGAACCTTCATTTTTCTCATGGGAGACTATTGGGAACAAATTATCAGCTATTAGGGATTCCAGGATAGTTGTAAAGAGCTCATCAGAGGGTCTGGAGCTATAGGACAGTGGGTAAGGTGTTTGCCTTGCACACTCATATGGTTCCCTTAAGCCAGTCAGAAATAGTTCCTGAATGCAGAGCACAGAGCCAGAAGTAACCCCTGAGCACTGCTGGGAATGACCCAAAAACCTAAAAAAAAAAAAAAAAAAAAAAAGGGGGAAGCATATTGAAGAGATATTAAGCTAGTTCTTTCTTTTGTTTGGTGCGGCGGGGGGGGGGGGGGCGTTCATCCCTGGCTTGGCACCGCAGATGGTCTCCCAAGCCACACCAGGAGTGATCCCTGAACACAGAGCCAGGAGTAAGCCCTGAGCACTGCTGGGTGTGGCCCAAAATCTGACCTGCACATTAAAAAAAAAAAAAAGATTAAAAGATGATATGTTTCAGACCAGAGACTTTGACCAGCTGAGTATGCTCTGCGTGCTGGAGGCCCAGGTTCTAAATTTATCATGAAGTGAATTCTAGGGCTGGAGAGTACAAGACTTAAGACACTGTCTCTTATGTGGCTGTAGCAGCCACAGCCTCAAGGCAAATTCGCTGCACCACATATGGTCTCCTGATCACTAGTAGGGGTCAGTCCCGAGCCAAAAAACAACCCACAACCAAAACAAAACATATGATCGTGGCTAACACAAAGCCCAGGGCAATCTCAGCACTGCCCAGTGTTACCCCCAAACGCAAACCTAAAACCAGTCAGTGCTAATTCAAGTCTTGATAATAAACAATTTGAAGTTGAAATGAAGATGTACCTCACGTCAGCAAATTAAAAACAAGACAAAAATGAATTTCATAATTAGATTGTCGAGCTACATAAAAATTGGAGTCCTGTCATTTACTAGATCACTGATTATCAACAAAACATTGTATTTTCCTGTGCCTTGGTTTCATTGTTTTGAAAACAGGTACATAGTTTTCCTTGCAATTTGAAGGTAGTTTGAAAATTCATAGAGCTCTGTGCCTGAAACAGATAGCGGGTCTGTCAGCTATGAGACCACAAATCTTGAGTAGCCTGCCCTGGTCAGAGTGAATTAGCCCTTTTCTTCCTCATCCCCCTCATTTCTTTGCATTTTTTTTTTTTTTGGTGGGGGGCATACCTGGAGATACTCAGGGGTTATTTCTGGCAGTGCTCAGGGACCATTGCGGATGCCGGGAATTGAACTTGAGTCAGCTGCATGCAAAGCGAACACCCTACCCTCTGTACTATCACTCTGGGCTCCCACTTATTTCTTAAATGTAGCCGCTGGACCTCCCAGAAGCAGAGATGGGCACCACCCCTGAGTCCTGGGGGCCACTGTTGAATTTGACTTTCACAGTTTGGGTCAGCAAGGGCTGCACAGAGGGTTCCCGGGGGTCCCCATCTGCAGGCGGGCTCTGAGGCAAGCAGTAGCGTGTCCGCCGCTCCCATGGGGCCGTCTCTGTTGCAGACATGGACGTCCCGCTGCCTGATGAAGTTCTACACAGTGGTGGCCACCTCACCCACATCTCAGGAGAGCCACAGGATTGCCGAGAGGATCGAGCAGCGCATCCTGAACTCCAACCCTGTCATGGAAGCCTTTGGTAAGCTCAGTGCGTGGCACCTCGGTCCTAGGCCCCCAGGTCTGCGAGCTGTAGGGGACAGGAGCAGTGAGACCCTCTCTCTCTCGGGAGGATGGGGAGGAGTGGAAGAATAAACATGTTATTCACTCCCTTGAACCTCTAACTCCCCAGAAAGGGGTGATGTTATCTGGGTGCCCCCTCCCTCCAGCTCGGGCGCAGGTAAGCGTGGTGCTCGAGAGGACCTTCATGGCCTCATTCAGTTTCCTGACGTGTCTCAGAGGGGCTTGTTGAGGGGTGCACAGTAGTTGGTACTTATGCTGGGACTCCAGCCCAAGTGATCATTAACTGTCTGCAGCCTTCAGAAGCCATCCCTGACCCCCTGCTCCTTCAAATTAATTGCTGAGAAGTTCTAACTCCCCTGAATTGTACCTGCTAAACCCCAGGTGTCCCTTTCTTAGTAACACGGAAACCAGCGAAGGGGCCTTTTGGGTGATGTGAGGCTAGAAAGGGCCCCTGTTAAGGGGCTGGAGATAGTTCAGCGGGGAGGGCGTTTGCCTAGTACATGGCCAGCCCGGGTTTGATATCAGCTTCCTACCTGGTGACCCCAACACCACCAGGAGTAATTCCTGAGCACAAAGGCAGGAGCAAGTCCTGAGCATTGCTGGGTGTGGCCCCAAAACAAAAGAAAGCAAAAGGGTGTTTGTCGACTTGCTGTCGCCCAAGAACGCGCTAAGGATATCAATTGTACCGGTGTGTGCAGGGAACGCGTGCACCCTGAGGAATAACAACAGCAGCCGCTTTGGGAAGTTCATCCAGCTCCAGCTGAACAGGTATACTCTCTGCTGCCACCCTGGTAAAGGAACGCTGAAGGGGGGCATCGGTAAGCAGGACCACTCCTCTGGACAACACCCCCCTCCCGCTGCTGCATGGGTATGGGATTCTTGAAGACCAGACAGGGGGCTGGAGAGATAGGACAGTGGGTAAGGTGCTTGCCTTGCATGCACCCAATCTGGATTCGATCCCCAGCATCCCTTGCAGTCCCTCAAGCACCTCCAGGTATGAATCCTGAGTGCAGAGCCAGGAGTAACCGCTGAGCATTGCTGGGTGTGATCCCAAAACAGAACAAAACCAAAAAACTTAAAAGGATCAGGCAGGCCTGTGGGTGATCACAAGCTAAGTGGAGAGCTTGTGGGGGGCTGCCAGGTTGTGGTCTGGCACAGAATGCCTGACGAAAGGCTGAGCACTGAACGGGCACCCCACGCCCAGGGCCCACCAGATGACCGGAGCGGCCGTCCAGACCTACCTCCTAGAGAAAACCCGAGTGGCCTGCCAGGCCTCTAGCGAGAGAAACTTCCACATCTTCTACCAGGTCAGTGCCCAGGGTGGGGTGGGGGCAGCCCTACCGCTGTCTGGATGGATGCTTGGTGGGGGTGGGGGAAGGGGCGGCGTCTGCCCTGCATTCACCCGCAGACCCTGGCCACTCTCTGCCCTGCAGAGGGCCGTGCTCCCAGGGGCTGTGGCAAGCGTCTGACTTGCCTTTCTGTCACACCAGCTGGTCACTGGACCAGAAACTGTCCCCCTTAGCCAACATGGCTCTCCTTGCGAGAGTGGCACCATCTCCTCCAGGGGGGTGAGGAGCTGGCTCTCCTCCTGGGGCATCCCGCGGTCACGGGGCAGGCTCTCCCCACCACCCGGCCCGCTGGCCTCCCGGGCCCTCTGGGGCTTTCTGAGGCCTTTTCCCTCCTGAGAGTGGAGACACCTAGACATGCACAATGGTGGTTTTACAACAGCCGAGCTGCTCTTGCCACCGGCTCCACCGGGGCTCCGCAGAGGGCCGCCTACCCTGTCATGTTGCTGCCGTGCCTCACGCCTCTCAGGCCTGCACAGACCTGCCTCCCCCCACAGATGTGCAAAGGAGCCAGCGCCAGGGAGAGGCTCCAGTGGCACCTCCCCGAGGGAGCGGCCTTCTCGTGGCTGCCCAACTCTGAGTGGAACCTGGAAGGTAGGGGGGCCCCTGGCCCAGTTCCCCCCACCCCTGCCCCCCGGCAGTTCCCACTTCCCCCCGTGGCCAGGGCCTGTGTCCCCTGCCCTGCCTCAGGCCTGACCGCTGGCCTCACTGACCTGGGCCTGACTGGAATTCCTTTTCAGAGGACTCCTTCGAGGTGACAAGAGAGGCCATGCTTCATCTGGGCATTGATGTCCCCACCCAGGAAAACATCTTTAAGGTCAGAGGAACAAGCCCCCACCCCACCCCCTGCCTCCACCTGCCAGTGCTGGGGGCTGCCCCGTTCCTCGGCCCCTTCGCCAGACCCGAGAGTCCGTTTCTAGAGCATCTAGGATCTTAGGCCCCACCTGGCGGCATCGCAGAGTTAGGCCACCACTTTGTGCTCTGAGCCTGGCCTCGGGACATCAGGGTTGGGGCACAGAGGGCCGTGAGGGGCACGTCCTGCTGCAGGCCCAGATGCCCAGGGGGGTGTTACAGGGGTTGGAAGAGAGAAAGGCGCCACAGCGCACTTATGTGGCCCCTTAAAACTGAAGTCATGGGCCAGAGAGTACAGTGGGTGAGGCGCTTGCCTTGCACCAGCCTGACCAGGGTTCGATCCCCAGCACCACATATGGTCCCCTGAATGCAGAGCCAGGAGTGAGCTCTGTGACCACCACCAGGTGTGGCCCCCCAAAAAAACAAACCAAAAAATAAAGTGGGCGGGAGGGAAGGAAGAGAGGATGGGGTGGGACAGAGGAGATGGGTCAAGGGAGATGTGTCCGCGGGCTAGAGCACATGCTTTGTATGTGGGAGCCCTGGGTTCCATCCCCAGCACCACATGATCCTCCAAGCACCTCCAGGAGTGGCCCTGAGCACCACTGGGTCTGGGCCTAAAAGGAAAAGATACGAAATACGTAAGAGGCCACTAAGTGATGAGGATAGAGTTCGCAGCAGACACCTGCTTCTGCATGACGGACAGACAGGCCTCGGGGGACAGCAGGGTGCCTCCGAGGGGGATGGGGTGCATATAGAGCTCTCTCCCTCCAAGATGGGGAGGGCAGCAGGAAGGGGATTGTAGCCAGCTTTGAGCACCAGCAGACAGGAACTTGGCCAGAGAGCCCGCCCATGGGCCTAGTGAGTGGGCCACACCAGGAGCCTCTCCCCACAACCCAGCCCCACCCTGCCCCACTGCTCCTGGAACTCAGCTGAGTGCAGATACCCCTGCCCAGAAGCAGGAAGGGGCTACGGGTGGCTCTCCTATTGCAAGCCCCAGAGTTTCCCAGGGGCTGGGCTGAGGACCTGGACCCCTGGGGGCTCATCCACGTGCAACCTCTATGAGACAGCAAGGTGATCGCTCCTTTCCAGGGCGGCGCCCTCCATAGCTGATGGAGATGAGAAGCCAGACCTCAGCCCCCTCAGACACAGGGAACGCACAGGGGCCAGGAGTGGTGTTCCCAGCTACACCGCTCCTCCTGCAGCCAAAGGCAGGAAGTACCCGTGCTCAGATAGGAGGCCCCCTGCCCTCGCCCTCAACAGCCGTGTGTTCGTAGGCCTGGGATTTTCTCAGGCAGAATAACACATCTGTCCTAGATCAGTGCTTTCCAGCCTTCTCCCACCTGCAGACAGACGGGCACCGTCCAAGCTGGCGGAAAGGAGGAAGCAAAGCATTGTACCCAAGGGGCTTGCACGATGCCGTCAGCCCGAACAGCCCTGTCCAGAAGACGCCACTCATGTCTGTTCCCGTCTGCTCTCCCCAGATCCTCGCTGGACTGCTGCACCTCGGCAACGTGCTCTTTGCTGACTCAGACGACGAAGCCCAGCCCTGCCCGCTGAGGCCCGATGCCCAGTGTAAGGGCCGAGATCTGCTCTCAGCCGGCCCATAGCAGAGCCAGCATGGGGGCGGGGGAGGGAAGGGGGCACCCAAGGTGAAAAGCTGGGAGCTGACGCTCTCAGGTACAGCACCAGCCGTGGGGGGCCCCAGTGGGGAGGTGGACAGGCCGTTTGCCAGGGAAAAGACTCGGGGTTTTGACAGCGATGGGTCCCACACATGGCGGTGCAGGCTGGTCACGGGTTCCAGGCCTGCCTGTGCCTCTGGCAAGCCCCTCCCGCTGCAGACCCCAGGGAGGACTGTTGGGATGGAGGCTGCTTTGTCCCTCTCAGGCTCCCTCGGCACCTCAGCCTCCCTGCTGCTGCTCCCGGAAGAGCCCCTGCTGGACACTCTGCGGATCCGACCCATTCGGGCCGGCCGGCAGCAGCAGGTGGTCCGGAAGCCCTGCTCCCAGGCCGAGTGTGACACCCGCAGGGACTGTCTGGCGAAGCTGGTCTACGCAAGGTGAGCAGTCACTCAGGGCCCACCCGCCCCCAGGGGCTCTGCCCCTGTGGGGCCCTGCAGGCGCCCCCACCCCCACCTGGGCAGTGGGCCCAGAGGGAAGGCTGCCAGGTAAAGCCGCCCCTGGGGAACACAGTCAGGTGCCCTGGGCTTCCCCCGAGACTCCTGAGGAGCTCCAGCGAGAAAGCGGCCACACTCCCGGCCCAGACTTTTCTCATTCTCATTCTGACCTTGGCCAGAGGTGCGGGTAAGCGGCTCTGCTCCCTGCTGCCAAGCCAGGCCCCAGAGGTGCTCCAGGTTCCGACCTTGGGTAAATAGGCTCCTGTCTCCGGGTGCCCTTGTCCTTTGTTCTGTGATCACTGGGGTATTTGCTAGGTGGTGCAGGAGCCAGAAACAGAGGCTGCAGTCTGGAACCACAGTGCTCAAGAGGGCCGGTGGGAGCCCAGAGCAGGGTGAGAGTGGCGAGTCCTCTCTGGAAGTGGGGGCATCATGTGTGCATCTCCACCCGCAGCCCAGGCCATTAGGGAGAGTTTCTCACCCTCAGTTCAGAGCTCTGTGAGGGTGTCCAGGGGCCCCGGAACCTCTAAAACTAGAATGGAAGGACTGTGTGTTTGTGTATATGTGTGCACATATGTTTGTGTATGTGCACACATGTACGTGTGTGGGTGTTTGTGCACATATGTACGCATGTGTGTACGTGGGGCATGTGTGGTCATGTATGTGTACATGTGGGAACTTCTATGCATGCATGCATACACACGTTTACACATGGGGGGTGTTTATGTACACGTCTATGTGTACACTTGGTAACTTGCGGGGGCACCCTTGCAGGGACAAAGTCTGCTTTCTGCCATGCACTCAAGAACCCATAAGCCTGAGATAACAGTGCTGAGACTTTATTCACGTTGAAAATGGGCTGAGATGGCTGGGCCCAGACTGGACCCAATTTGGTAACAGGCATCATTTTCTCTGCCTCAAAGATAATTTCAGGTCAGAATTTCAGGCCAAGGGATTCTCTAGATTTGATTTGGTTTTAGGGCCACCCCCTGCAGTTCTCAGGGGCTTTTCTTGGTCCTGTGCTTGGGGGTCATTCCCAACAGTGCTCAGTGCTCAGGGGGACCATATGGTGCTGGGGATTGAACCCAGTCTCTTGCATGAAAAGCGTGCACACAGGCTGTTGACTCCCAGAGATATCCCTGGCCCTTCAGGCTGAAGCGTTGAAAGCTTTGGGATCAGGAGTCTCCAAATGAGCAGGTGCAGTGTGACCGTCCCAGAGGATGTTTTTCACAGGTAAACGTCAGCTGATGGGATCACTAGGTCAGCTGGTTTTAGTACCTTGAGTGGGTAATTGATACCCTGCTGCAAAAATAGAAGGTAATTGCTGAAGTGAAAAAAATTGCAGAGCAATTACTTTAAGAAAAATTGTAGGCCAGGGAGATAGTACAGGGGTTACGGTGCTTGCCTTGCATTGCAAACCCACCCCACCTTGATCCCCGTCACACATATGGTCCACTGGGCCCCACCAGGAGTGATCCCTAAGCGCAGAACCAGGAGTAATTACTGAGCCATGTTAGTATGGCCAGAAGACCCTCACACAAACAAACAAACAAACAAACCTGTATTGAGGAAACCCATTCATAACCTCAGTGCTGGTGGTTCCACAGTGAGGTGTGCCAGTACTGGCTCAGGTGGCCCGGGGGACATGGCAGGACCTTGGACTCAACTTTGCATGGGAGACCAGTGGGTTCATTGTCTCCATCCCCCACCTAGACCTGCCCATCACCCTCCTGAAGTCAAGAAGCTGGCAGTCAGGCCCCGTGCCCCGGCCGGACACTTTCTTACTAGTCCTGAGTCGAGTTGGTTCTGTACTGGGAGGCCGGGCCGGGGTTGGGGGGTGGTGAGGGTGGTGGGGTGCACCTGGGAAGGTGCATGGCAGCTCCAGCCTGCATCGGGAGCAGGACAGACTGGGCAGAACAGGAGTTGGGGCTTCCCCCTGGGCCCCTCAGGCCCTCCATCCGGGCTGGCAGCAGCTGGCAGTCCTGGGACCCAGCCTGGCCCACCGCTGAGCTGCACCTCCTGGTCTCCACAGGCTCTTCGACTGGCTGGTGTCGGTGATCAACAGCAGCATCTGCGCAGACCCCGGCTCCTGGACCTCGTTCATAGGTAGCAGGGCTCACCTGGCGGGGGCAGGGCCCTGAAATAAGAGCAAAGCCCCAGCCCCGCTTCACGACCCCTCACGACCCTCACAGGGTGCAGAGAGCACCCTGCCTCGTCCACTCCCCACTGTTTGGGGGTGTCTGTGCCCACCGCTCTCCGGGTACCTTGTCTCGCAGGCCCCCTCTCCCGGGAGACCCCACTCTAGTCTCGGGGAGCAGAGGGATGGGGTTTTGAGAGAACTCGGTGATGTAGCACAGATGAAGCTTGGGCGGGGCCGTCAGTAGGGGTGGGCTCTCCAGGGGACGGGCAAGGGCTCAGAGAAGAGTGGTCTTCTTGATACCAGCTCAGCTCGTGAGACCAAGGCCAGGACTGGGCGCAGGAAATGTGCCTAGGACCTGTGCCCTCCCGGGCTGACCCCTCCTCACTTGGCCTTTCTGAGTTCTGTTGGGGCACAGGGTGGAGACCGAACCCACCATGAGGTGAGTGGGCCGGGCTGGGGGCCCTACTGGCCCCCTACCGCCCCCATGCTCACGCCATCTCACCCGCCCAGCGAGGGGCCTTCACCCAGGCTGGCATCAGCTCCTGGCCCTCCCCTGCTCCGTGCAGTGGCCCTGTGCGCTGTCCCCTCCCCCAGGCCTGCTGGATGTGTACGGCTTCGAGTCTTTTCCTGACAACAGCCTGGAGCAGCTGTGCATCAACTACGCGAACGAGAAGCTGCAGCAGCATTTCGTGGGGCACTACCTGAGGGCGCAGCAGGTGAGGGCAGCCGGGAGGGCACTGCCTGAGGTGAGGGCTGCTGGGACGGCGCGGAGGACCATGAAGGGGCTGTGAGATAGCCCCTCTCTGCCTCCTCCCACCTCCTGCCACCTGCTTCGCCCCTAGGAGGAGTACGCAGTAGAGGGCCTGGAGTGGACCTTTGTCGACTACCAGGACAACCAGACCTGCTTGGACCTCATCGAGGGGGCCCCCATCAGTATCTGCTCCCTCATAAATGAGGTGGGGAGCGGTGTTGGGGCTTCTCTGGGTCCTTGAAGACTGCCCCTGCCATCTCTGTGCCTCTGTTTCCCTGTAATGGCCTTGCTAGTGTCCCATTCCTTCCATATCAGTGCCACCATGGTGCCTGGGTGGGCCGAGGGTGGGGACTCTAAGGGTTCATGGGGGGACATTCTCTTAGGTGGGTTTTTTTTTGGGGAGGTTGGGGGGGTGGGGGCTTGGGGCCACCCAGTGTTGCTTGGGGCTACTCCCAACCCTGCACTGAGGGAATTCCCAGCAGTCCTCTGGAGACCATATGTGGCGCCGGGGATCACACCAGGCTTGGCCGCATGCCAGTGCCTCACTTGGGTGCTGTCTCCCCAGCCTGACCTCCTCTGTTACTGCTCTTAAGGGGCACTCTGGGGCCACCAGGGACACAGCAGGCAGTGCTCGGGGGGATGCTCAGCTCCAGCACTGAGCCCAGAGCCTGGCGCATGCCAGGTGTGTGCTCTGCCACCTGAGCCATGCCCTCGGTCCGAGGCGTGCTGACACTCCTGGCTGCCTGCCCTCCCGTCCCCGCAGGAATGCCGCCTGAACCGGCCGAGCAGCGCGGCCCAGCTGCAGACACGCATCGAGAGCACCCTGGCGGGCAGCCCGTGCCTGGGCCACAACAAGCTGAGCCCGGAGCCCAGCTTCATCGTGGTGCACTACGCAGGGCCCGTGCAGTACCACACGGCCGGCCTGGTGGAGAAGAACAAGGTGAGGGCCGGGCATGGCCTGCAGGTGCGGGGGACCCTGTATCAATGAGTCTCGGGCCCAGGACTGCCCCATCCTCTATCCTGTCTCTCCCAACATCTCTGTGAATCCAGAGGCCCCGAGTGTTACTCCTTGGATGCAGTCTGCCCAAAACCGCCAGGTCATGGGGTCGCGGGGTCCCTAGTTTCAAAGACCCCGTGGGCCAGCTCCTGTCTTGGCCCAGTACTCCCCCAGAAGCCCTTTGGGGGCCGGGCAGTCAGGCCTACAAGCTCAGGGACAGCCCTGGGTGTGCTGCACCTGTGCACACGCCCTGCCCTTCGCCTTTCCCCACAGGACCCTGTCCCCCCAGAGCTGATGGGGCTCCTGAAGCAGTCCCAGGACCCTCTGTTCCAAGTGCTGTTTCCTGCTGACCTGGAAGAGAAGCCCCAGGAGGTGTCCTCTGGCCAGAGCAGGGCACCTGTGTTAACGGTGGTGTCCAAGTTCAAGGTGGGTCTGGCGGAGCCAGCTCCGCAGCCTCATGACAATGGGGCCGCTTCTCAGGACCACTGGAACCTGGGAGTGCCGAAGAGTCAAGAGGGCACAGTTTCAGCACGCAGAGAGCTGGGTGGGGATGGAGATGCTTGTGGAACTGACAGGCCGGGAAGCCCAGGGCCTGCAGGGGTCACTGCCCTCGGCATTATGAGGAGCACTTGCTACAGGCGCCCCCATGACCGCCAGCCCCGCTTCTCAGCTGCCTGCTCAGACTCGGGTCCTCCTCCCGTCGGACCTACAGCTGCTCAGGCCCTGCGCTTCCCTCCTGGGCACTCAGCCCCTCCAGCACCCCACAGGCACCCAGAAGGGCCTGGGCTTTTGGTTGTTTGGGTCCCACCGGCCGGCTCCGGGGACTTTCCCGGCAGTGCTAGTCTCAGCCTGGGTTTCCTACGTACAGGGTTGTGGCCTACTGAGCTAGCTTTCTGGCTCCAGGGCCTGGGTCTGCTGAGCGTCCCCTGCCCAGCCTCAGCCGTCCCTCTCAGTGTGTGGGTGGGCGCCCAGGAGTCCTCCCCACAGCCTGGCCTCGGGCTGCTGAGGTAGGGGAAGCAGTAGGGAGCTCAGCCCCCGCTGATGTCCCTGGGCAGCCGTAGGCCCCGCCTGCCTGACCAGACGCCCTCTCCCTCCTGCAGGCCTCCCTGGAGCAGCTGCTGCAGGTCCTGCAAAGCACCACCCCTCACTACATTCGCTGCATCAAGCCCAACAGCCAGGGCCGGGCAGAGACCTTCCTGCGGGAGGAGGTAAGTCCCGCGGGGCCAGAGCTGCTCGCAGGGCAGACGAGGAGGAAAGCACCGCTCAGAAATCGGGTCCAGGGAACGTCAGGTTTGGGAGAGGACAGCCAGGGGAAAGCCGAGAGCGAGCTCTGCGGGGGCACAGGGTTGCCCGCTGCCCATCCCAGAGCCGTGTGAAACAGAAGCCAGGCCCGGAAGGAGGCACAGGTGTTGCCTGGTGCGACGGGCGTGGAGGAGTCTGGGACAGGGCCTGACATCGCCCAGGCTTGTCTCCCCGACTCTGACGGCAGCTGTGGACAGTGTTGTGTACAGGGCGCGGGAAGGGGAGTGGTCCAGCACATCTTGCCATGTGCTGAGGCTACCCAGAGGAAGGGGTGTCTTGTGACTAGCTAGAGGCCATGATGATGCTGGAGTGTTTGGGGGCTCTGGGGGTGCCCACAGTCAGCTGGTCAGTATGGCCTTGGGGTTGAGCGTCTGTACCACCCTGCTCTATGGGAAAGACCTTGGCTTGGGTTCCAGAAGCGTCTTCATATCCCTTTCCCTGCCCCTCACCCATGACTCACTGCCTGCAAAGTAGGAACTAACGCTCAGGGAACAGGAAGGCTGGGTTGTTTGGGGTCACACCCGGTGGTGCTCAGGATAACTCCTGGCTCTGTACTCCGGGATCACTCCTGGCGGTGCTCAGGGGACCATGTGAGATGCTGGGGATCGAACCTGCGTTGACCTCCCAACTGTGCTGTCACTCAGGCCCACAAAGGCTGAGTTGTCTTCACCGTGAGGCACTGTGCACTGCAGACCAGAGCCTGTGGGGGAGCCCCTGTCTCGGTGGCACTGGAAGCCCGTGTCCAGTAAAGACCCTTTCCAACAGGAGGGGTCCTGAGATCCCTCAGTTGCTCACTGCCCAGTGTTTGCCAGCCAGGCCACCGAGGAAGGGGGTCGGGACGGCAGGCAGCCTGCAGGGGCCCACCCGCCTCCCCACACTTGCAGGTCCTGGGCCAGCTGAAGGCCTGTGGCCTGGTGGAGACCATCCACATCAGCGCTGCCGGCTTCCCCATCCGGTGAGTGGACCGTCTGCTCACTTCAGCTGCCCAGGCCGGCAGAGAACAGGGGGCTTGGAGGTTATGGGTCAGCCACATGTCCAGCAGGACGGAGCCTGAGGAGTGCCCTCTTGTAAGGCGGCCAGCTGCCAGCCCTGCGGAGCCCTGGGTGTGGGGAGATCCGCAGCAGAGCGGAGAAGGACAGTCCCTGCTGGCCTCCTGTCCCTATCAGTGGCACAGCAGGCAGCACCCCACTGACTGGAGAGAGGGGCTGTGCCCAGCTCCTGAATAAGCCCCCTCATACTTTGGCCTCCAGGGTCTCACACCGGAACTTTGTGGAGCGGTACAAACTGCTGAGAAGGCTCCGTCCTCGACCCCCCCTCGGCCCCCGGAACCCCTCTGAAGGGCTTACAGGTGAGTGCAGCCCAAGAGCCCCTTGTTCAGCCAGCCGTGTCCCCCGAGGCCAACTCTGGGCAAGCAAGCAGGGGCCCCACCGTGAGTCAAGCGCAGCCCTGCACTTCTGGTTCTTGGCTCAGTGAGACAGACCACAGGAAGACCAACAAGGAAAACAGAAAGGCAGAGCAGGGAACAGGACACGGGGTGGACTCCCGGGAAGAGTGAATCAGGGAAGTCTTTCTGGAAGAGGTGTCTGAGGCTGAATGAGATTAGCCAGGTAAAGGACCTTCCACAACACAGAAGTGATGGATCAGCAGCCTGCAAGGCAGAGACGTATTGTATAAGGAACATGCGGGGGCAGAGTGGTAGTATAACCAGTAGGGCGTTTGCCTTGCACATGGCCGACCCGGGTTTGATCCCCAGCATCCCATATGGTCCCCTGAGCACCGCCAGGAGTGATTCCCTAGTGCAGAGCCAGGAGTGACCTCTGAGCATTGCTGGGTGTGACACAAAAATTTAAAAAATGAAAAGGGACATGCTGCTGGCTTGCAGGGGTGGAGGATGCTGGGAGCAGTCACGCCCTGGCCAAGGAGTAGAGGGGATTTAGAGGTAATCTTTCCAGCCCCATACTTTCTCCAGACCACTGTGGGGGCCTTGTGGCAGATCGCAGGAGCAGAGAAGTATAGAGATGTGGGGCCAGCCAGGAAACATCTGAAAGAAGTTTGTGAAACTCAACACACACTTGATTGAACTCCTCTTGGCCAGGGGCTGGAGAGATAATACAGAGGGTACAGTGCCTGCCTTGATTTGAGAAGGCTGGAGAACCACTTCTAACACTCAAATCCAGCTGACCCAGATTTGATTCTGGCACCACATCTGACCCCTGAGCCCCACCAGGAGTGATCCCTGAGTGCAGAGCCAGGAGTAAGCCCTGAGCACTGCTGGGTGTGGCCCCAAAACAAAAAACAAAGAAACTTGGACTGGCCTGTGGGGAGAGATGGGGGTAAACTGTTCGGTGCTGCCAGGGCTAACTTGAACTCCAGACCCCTGCTGTCATCTGATGGAAACCTTTGCAAAGCACTGGGCAAGTATATTTATTTTTATTTCTGTTTTTGCACCACACACAACAATGCTCAGGGGTTACTCCTAGCTCTGCACTCAGGAATTACTCCTGGCAATTCTCAGGGGACTGTATGGGATGCCGGGGATCGAACCCAGATTGCCACATGCAAAGGCAAGCGCCCTTCTCACTGTACCATCTCTCTGGCCCCAGCTCTGGGCAAGTTGAATGTCCAGGTCAGGGTCTGGCCTGTGACTCACGTGAAGGTTCTCGGCTCTAGAGGTCAGCGGCTGGGGACTGAGTGTAAGACAGGAGTCAAGGGTGAATGCACATGCTTGCTTGGTAGCCCCCTCCCCTCCACCTGGCAGCTCCGCTGTTTTTCCTTGCTCTTAGCCGTTGTATCACTTTGTCATCCTTTCTTCCCACTTCTTTTCTCCTCTCTCTCCATGGTTTGCTGTATTGCTCTGTCTTGCCCAAAGTGCCCCTGGTGCTTTGGCTGCTGTTTCTCGTCTGTGGCGTCACCTTTCACAGCCTCTGTTTCCCAAGAGGCCAGTGGGCGGCTAAAGGTGCCCGGCGCCGGCAGGTAAATGCTCCCTGCCCAGGAGGCAGCCCTGGGGGTGCAGGCCAGGGCCCTGTTAGGTGCCTGTGGAACTGGGAACTGGGATCACTTTTCCCTTTTCCTCGCAGAGGGCGTGGGGGAAGTCCAGCTGCGTGCTGGGCTCCGGTGTGATTGGGGCCATGGAATCAAATGTTGACTAGGCAGCCTGGGGTCCAGGCAGGAGGGCAGCCACCAGGCATTCTGAGCCACCCTGCCCAGAGAGAGCCACAACGGTGGAGACTGCATGAGGGACAACTGACTGGCCGCCTCTGGCCTCCCCTGCGGAGAGGGAAGAAGTTAGAAAGGGTCGGAGCCGGACAGCAGGGGAGCGGCCTTTTCTGTGTTGGGGTGACCAGACCGGGTTCTTAAAGGCACAGGCACTGAAGGGGCCCCTCGTCCCCACCCCCCAGAGCCCTCTCCACAGGTTGAGGACGCCATGCTGCAGCCTCTTCTCCACGACATCCTGTCAGCCCTGCCAGCTCTGGCTCGAGACGCAGCTGAGGGCCCCCAAGTCCCCGTGCGCTGTGGCAGGACCAAGGTGTTCATGACCGACTCCCTGGTAAGGCTGTGGGGGCGAGGAGCAGGGATCACGGAGGGCACACGGAGCCGGCAGGCCGAGGGGCGGCTGGAGCTCAGAGGATGCTTCTCCGCATTTCAGTTGGAGCTTCTGGAACACTGGCGGGCCCGTGTGCTGGAGCAGTGCGCCCGCTGCATCCAGGGTGGCTGGAGGCGGTACCGGCGCCGGCAGCGGGAGCGGCAGAGGCGGGCAGCCACGCTCATCCAGGCAGGTAGGGAGAGCAGGCCCCCGCCCCCTCCCAGGCACACACCAGCTCCGTTACAGCTGCGGCAACCGCGCAGACCCACCTGTGTCCCAGCCTCAGCACGGATGGCCCGTGCCAACGGTGCCCACATGACAGTCAGTAGGTGGCACCCCTGTTGGTGATAGAGGCGGACCTGTGCCCGGCCGGAAACTGCCCATTCCACCTTTTCCCCTTTGTCACAACTCAGACCATTAACCTGCTTGCCCAGCGTCAGGGCTTACAGGGAGTTTGCAAAAGTGAAAACTGGCGGGAAGAGACACGGGGGCATGTTCGCAGCAAGAGCCGCTGCACGGCCACCTGACTGGGTGGCGGCCGGAGTAGGGGGAACCCAGCTGCAGCGAGCAAAGCCTCTGGAGGAATACTTCTAAGTTGAAGGGAAAACCTCTGTAGGGGGCGGGGGAAGCTGGGCCACACCCACTGGCATTTAACGGGTTAATCCCAGCCCCCTGTTTGGGCTCTTGGTGGTACTTGGGGAATCAGGTTTGTCAAAGCCAGAACTGGGGACCCCTGGCGCAAAGCAGGCACTCAGCCTGTTGAGTCTCTCTCCAGGCTGGAGAACCACTTCTAACACTCAAACCTGCACGTCTGAGGTGCAAATCCAGGCGGGCCGACTTTATAGTTTTAGTTTTCTAGGACGCAAGCATATTAGTATTTAACGGAAACACCCTTTTTTGGAAAAAAGAATCCCAAAGTGCCGAAAACAGCGAGAGAGGAAGAATGCCACACGGCCAGCAGCCGCCCCTCTGTAGCCTCCCTTCATGGGGACGTAAGGCCGGCAGGGACTCTGTGCAGGGCGTCCCAGGAAAGCCCAGGAAAGTGGCCATCCTGAAGATCAGCACCCTCATTTCTGGGGTGCTGCAGTGTGTCCCCCCCCCACCCGGGTGGCCTCAGGGATGCTTCTCAGAGCAGTTCTGTGCTTGTGTTGACTTTTTTTTTCCTGAGGTGAGGCCATATTTGGCAATGCTCATGGCTTACTCCTGGCTCTGCACTCAGGGATGGCGGGCCAGGGTTCTGGGTTCTGGGTTGGCCGCATGTGGAAGCCTAGTACCCTACCTCCTAAGTACCCTATCGCTCCAGTCTCGTGTGTTGACTTTTGCATCATGGCACAAGGTACCCAGCCCTGGGAAAAGTGCCATTTCCAACACAGGGCTGGCTGCAGAGCCAGGCACAGGCCAGCCTGTGAACGCTTTCCTCTCCCTCTCTCTTTCCTGCTTCTGGGCACACCCCTCAGCCTTCCGTTCCTGGCGAACTCGGAAACACATCCAGAGACTGCACGAGGCCGCCACGGTCATCAAGCGTGCCTGGCGGAGGCAGAGAGTGAGTACGGGACTCAGAGTCATGGGGGGTGGGCAGTGAACCATGTCTGCAGGACCTCCCCGTGGTCCCAGGCTGGGCTGCTGGTCCTGCTGCTGCGTGATGGGAGGTCGATGGCTCCTCCGGGCTTGCTAGGTAGGTGCACTGCAGCGTGGCTGTGAAGGGACAGGAAGCTGCAGGCGGCGGGGAGAGGGCTCAAAGGCTTAGAGTAGGGGCTGAAGCTATAGCACCGCGGGTAGGGCATTTGCCTTGCACGCGGCCGACCCGGGTTCGATTCCCAGCATCACATATGCTCCCCTGAGCACCGCCAGGGGTAATTCCTGAGTGCAGAGCCAAGAGTAACCCCTGTGCATCACTGGGTATGACACAAAAAGTCCCCCCCCCCAAAAAAAAAAAAGGCCTAGAGCACATGTGTGAACATGGGAGCTCTGGACTCTGCCCCCAGGCATAGCTCCGGGCACCACTAAATTTCTTGTGGGCACCCCCAGAAGAAAAAACTGCCATAAGCAACACTGGGAGTTAACTCAAAATTGTAGTATGCTTTGGGAAGGTCAATTTTGTTTTGGGGCCACACCCGGTGGTGCTCAGGGGACCATCTGGGAGCAAGGGATGGAACCTGGTCTGCCACATGTAAGGCAAGTGACTTCTCCACTGTACTGTCTCTTTTTTTTTTTTTTTTTTTTTTTGCTTTTTGGGTCACACCCGGCGATGCACAGGGGTTGCTCCTGGCTCTGCACTCAGGAATTACCCCTGGCGGTGCTCAGGGGACCATATGGGATGCTGGGAATCGAACCCGGGTCGGCCGCGTGCAAGGCAAACGCCCTACCCGCTGTGCTATTGCTCCAGCCCCTGTACTGTCTCTCTTGCCCCAAATTTTTTGATGTTAGGTCTGAGTGAAGCTACTGAGCATATAGGTGCAGCCCAGGCAGCTTCCTTGGTTTTTATTTTGGTCGTGGGGCCATACCCAGCAGTGCCTGAAGTTCCCTAAGATGCATAGGCTGGGGGGACATGGATGCTCCGGATTGAACTCATGTCTGACGAGTAAGCCCTGGTGATGCCCAGGGAACCATACCTGGTGCGAGGGACTGAATGAACCAGGGTCAGCTGCATGTAAGGCAAATGTCTTAAAGCCCCACACTACCTGCTCCCCCTTGCCTTGGTTTCTGTATAAAGTTTCTGCCACAGGAAGACAGTCTGGTGGAGGTCATCCATTCACCTATTCACCACCAGCTGTTCTTTGGGTTCACCTTATTCATATGTGATTATAGCTTTTGCTTCATTCGCCACTGAAAGCTCAGAGCTGGAAAGGCAGTCCAAGCCCTGAGCTCGGGCCGAGCCCAGCACGTGCTCCCGGCAGCCCAGGCCCCAAGCAGAGCAGCACTGCATCCTTGGGTGTTGGCATTAAAACATCATCCCCTTGCCTCACACCTGGGTGCCCTGAGCAACACTTGGAAGTCTCCCCAAAGATGGAGCTAATAAGCTAGGCAGTTTCTTGACTGGTTGTTTTTGGTCACTCGGCGATGCTCAGGGCTTACTCCTGGCTCTGCACTCAGGAATCACTCTTGGCAGTGCTTGGGGGATCAAACCTGGGTTGGCCGTGGGCAAGGCAAGCACCTTCCCTGCTGCAGCAACGCTCCGCCTCAAGGGTAGTTAAGGTGGAAGTAGCTAAGGTGCTTCTCTTTTAAAGGTCCAGATGGCCTCCCTGGCTTCTGAGCTGGATGGTGTGGAAGAAAAGCACGCCCCTCCCACAGCTACCGGCTCCCAGGACTCCTTCCCGCTGCCCAAGATGCACCCCAAGCACTGGAGGGCGATCATTCGCCTCTGGCCCATGGGACTGGTCCTGGTCAATGCCACCGGCGGCATCCTCGGCTTTCAGAGGGAGCTGGTGGTCTGGGCCTGCCTCCAGCTCCCCCTGCCCGACACCACAAGCTGCACCCCCCGCAGAGCGCAAGAACAGGGAGGCATCACGTCCATCCGCGCACTGCCGCAGGTGAGTGGGGGGCGGGCAGCAGGCCTGAGGCTGGACGGGAAACCTGCCCGCTCTCCCCGGGTGGCCACAGGTTCGTGTCCCATCAGCATGGCTAGCATTTTCTGGGGGGGGGGAGGAGGTGGATGGAGGGCTGGGCCACCCACTGCCGTGCTCAGGGCCTACTGTGGCTTCCCTTTCACTTTTTTTAAAACCATCTCAAGAATTCTGGCATCTTCTGTGTCTCCTTAAATTAGTCCTAATTTCAAACACTTTGGGCTGTGACTACGGCCCCAATGGAGCACCATGTTTTTCAGCTTAATAATGCCAGCCCGGTGGGTGAAAGGTCCAGGTGCGAGGCTGTATGTTCACCTGGGCGGCGTCCAAGTGGGCTCAACAGTGAGGGAGTGAGCTAAACGCACGAGGCAGGGGGGAGGACACGGTTCCCTCGCATGAGGCTGTCCTGTCTGCCCTAAGCTGAATCAATCTCCTGTGACAACACACACAGGCTGGGCCAGCAGCTTATAAACAAGAGAGTCATTGTTGGAGCTCCTGGCTCGAACACTGCAGGAATGCCACAGGTGGCACTCCTGTATGGCGGTGACCGGGAGCATTCCCTCGCGTTTCCTCGTCCCCCCACAATGTGAAAGTCCATAAAAAAAAAAAAAAAACAAAGAGCCGGCTCGCTTCTGCTTCTGCCGCGCCGCATGCCTGCATCATTGCCCGCCATCTCCCGCCGCCGCTGCGGGCCGCGGCTGACCTGCTCCCCTCTCCTCCCAGGGCTCCGTCAAGTTCCACTGCCGCCGGTCTCCGCTGCACTACGCCGACATCTGCCCTGCGCCTCCGCCCGACAGTGTTACTGGTTTTAATCAGATCCTGCTGGAAAGACAGGGACTGGGCCACGTGTGAGCGCTTCTCACCTTCCACCCTCCTCTGGCTGGGCGATCCTTGGGGCCTTTGTTCCTGAGGCCCCTCCTGCCAGCGGCCTTGCCAAAAACACCGAGCTGCCAGCGACTCCCAGGCACTCCCAGGGTGGCTGAGGCACGGGGAGAGCAGCAGCGCCTGTCTGCGGGGGCTCCAGCCTACACCTTCTGCACTGACGGGTCAGCAAAAAGAACTCAAGGGGCTGGCGTGCGCTTCCGTGGGGTGCTGGAAGCTCAGGCTGGGAAACCCAGGACCATACGGTCCCCTGAGTGCGGCCAAGAGTGACTCACCCCCAACACTAAGCCAGAAGTAGCCCCTGGGCACTGCCAGGTGAGGCAGGCCCCCAACAATACCTCAGGGTAACTTAAAACTTCCGCATTTTCCTGCCTTCAGAGGTGGCACTCAAACAGGACCGAGTTTGTCCATCACCGGTGGCCTGTCCACCCCACCAAGAGCACAGGCAGAGTCGGTTCTACTCCACTTTGGGGGCTGGAGGAATGTTGCATCTAGTTCCTTCAAAAGGAGCCTTACTATTTAATATGTTGTTGATTTATTTAATGTGATTTCAAGCAATTATTAAATCCGAGGCCAAGGATGAGACAAGGCATGGTATCACAGAACCACCACATCCTGATTTTATTTAGTGACACTAAGTTTTAATTCAAACGGAGTGAAAACACTTGTATCATGTCTACCTTAGCACAACTATCTGAACAATTACCAAAAATAAAACATTTATAAGCAACTGTTCCCCTTCAGAAGGCTTTGTCCGCTCCGGTGCCCCACCTCTGACAGCCCAAGCCAGAGCACTGGGTGAAGCCTGACTTCCCCGGCTCAGCCGAGGTATGCCCTGGGCCGCCCCAGACTCGCCCAGGGACCCTGTAGCAGGTGTGTGTGTGTGTCTGGCATGTGCCTGCATGAACAGCTCTCACTCGTCCTCCTCCGGGGCAGGCTCCACGACCCGCAGGCAGCAGTCGGCGAACTCCACAAACAAGGGCTCCTGCATGCAGGCTCTCATGAGCTTTGCCTTGTCGTCCGCCTGGTCCAGGCTCACCAGGAGCTGTCGGAGGTGCGGATTCTGTAGCAAGTTCTTTAAATCTGCAGACTCCCCTGACAAAGCAACAACAGAGAGAGAGAGAGGGTCTGAATTAAAGTGGCAACTGCACAGAGCAGAGCGTTGCTGCTTCCAATAGAAGACAGCAAAGACCTTTGCGTCTCCTTCACCTTCGCCTTGTGTGCCGGAAATCTCACCTATGAGAAGCACGCACTACTTTGCCACTGAGCTGCATTGCCAGCCCTACTGATCGATCTTTGCTGCTGGCTTTTTTGTGTGTGTGAGGAGGGGGTTGCTGTGTCATATCCAGTGGTGCTGAGGGGCTGTCCTGGCAGTGGTGCCAGAGATCAAACTGAGGCTTCCCACACGCAAAGCATGTGTCTGTCAAGTGCTCTCTGCCCCCACCCCTTGCCACTGGCTCTTTCACCCCCCGGTTTTACCTAAGCCAGGAGAGATCAGCATAGTAAATTATTTCTAATCAATGCTTTATGCCACTGTATCTTACTGGCACAGACACAGAAATCAAAGGCATTAAGACGGTGGAGTGTCTCCTTCCTGCACACGCCTGAAGGTTCTCCATTGTGAGGACTATTACTCTAAAGGATGTTTAAGCAGGCACCGGATCCAGTCAGTAGTGACTTGGCGCGAGCATCTGTGTGACGCTTTGCAGTTTCTATGCCTGTCCACACCCATCCCCAGATTGACTCTAACCTCAGTCTAATTGCTACCATGGGGCCAGACAAAGCAGCACCTGTGAAACGGGACTGGCAATAATACCCTTTCCCTGACTAGAGAACTGCAGTAAAGGCTGACGAAGCAAAAATGCTGGGCACTAGAACCCTGTCTGTCTAAAATGCTAACTCTGGATTACCCAGCCTGCAGGAGGGGCTGGGAGGAGACAGCTCTGGGGATAGGGGAATAAATGCATCTTCGGGGCTGGAGAGAGAGTGCAGCGGGGAGGGCAATTGCCTTGCATGTGTCTGACCCAGGTTTGATCTCCGGCATCCCACATGGTCCCCAAGGCCCACCTGAAGCAATCCCTGAGCACAGAGGTAGGAGTAAGGCCTGAGCACAACTGGGGGTGGCCCCAAAACACAATTTTTTATTTTTTTAATTTATTTATTTATTTATTTATTTGCTTTTTGGGTCACACCTGGCGATGCACAGGGGTTACTCCTGGCTCTGCACTCAGGAATTACCCCTGGCCGTGCTCAGGGGACCATATGGGACGCTGGGATTTGAACCCAGGTCGGCCGCGTGCAAGGCAAACGCCCTACCCGCTGTGCTATCGCTCCAGCCCCAAAACACAATTTTTTAGTAAAATAAATTCATATCCCTGCCCTAGGGTTGGCATAAGAATGAATTACATTTAAAAAGTAGTGAGGTATAAATTAGAAGCTGAAAATGGCCCTAATTCTGAAAGACAAAAAAGGTCAAGAAAAGTTTAGCTGAGGAAAGGAAACTTGAGCCCACCTTGAAAGAGGAAATTATTCCCAACCCACAAACAAGCAGGATTCCAGGGCTTGGTGGCAGGCTGAGAGGCAAGGACATCTGTGAGTGTACAGAGTCCCGTGGCTGGAGGGAAGAACTCCAGATGACACTAAAGAGAGCCACGCCGAAGTGCTCGCTCACCTACAGAAGCCAGGGGCAGGAGAGAGAACCTGCTGAAGCACATTTTGTTTTGTTTTGTTTTTTTAGGCCACATCCAGTGGTACTCAAGACTTACTCCTGGCTCTGTGCTCTGGGATCGTTCCAGCCATGACTCAGGGGACCATAAGGGGTGCTGGTATGGAACCCAGGCCAGCTGCATGCAAGGCAAGCCGGGCCTGTCTCTCTGGGCCTATCCTATCTCTCTGGGCCCAAGAGAGCATATACTTTATATGCTGGAGGCACAGATTTGATTCCCGGCACCATATGGTCCCCTGAACACTGAGCAGGAGTATCCTCTGAACCCCAAAAGTGTGGGCTGAAACCTAAAACAAAAACTGGGGGCCAGGAAGTAGTTCAGTGGCAGCACACAGACTTTGCATGTATAAGGTCCTGGGTTCACCGGCTAGCACCTATCACTCCCCCACTCCCCAAACAAAAAATCTCAATGGATGACAAACAAGCACAACAGAAACTTCTGTAACTGTAACTGTCATCCCGGGGCTGGAGCAATAGCACAGCAGGTAGGGCGTTTGCCTTGCACGCAGCTGACCCAGGTTCAATTCCCAGCATCCCGTATGGTCCCCTGAGCACCACCAGGGATGATTCCTGAGTGCAGAGCCAGGAGTAACCCCTGAGCATTGCCAGGTGTGACCCCAAAAAGCAAAAATAAATAAATAAATAAATAAATGTAACTGTCATCCCCGTTGCTCATAGATTTGCTCGAGCAGGCACCAGAAACATCTCCATTGTGAGACTTGTTACCCGTGGCGTATTTGATATGTCAGAAATAGTAACAGTAACAACAGAAACTTACCTAATTTATTTAAATTCTGCAAAGAAACTCTGTCCTCCTCCTCATCACTATTGAGAAAATCAGCTATAGCATCGTCGTCATCATCATCGTCTAAGAAACAGCAAACCAACCAATTACTGATTAGAGAGCATGCTTAGGCCACAGACTACTCCAGTAAACAAGCAAAAATGTACATGAACACGCCAGACAGCAACAGGGATATACAAATAGGTAAAGACAAAACTAAACCACTCTCCTCTTGGAATCTGAGACTATACTAACACTGTGAAGAAAGGAGAGAAATGTAAAAGACAGAAAAATGTGACTTTGGGGGCTGGAGCAATAGCACAGCAGGTAGGGCATTTGCCTTGCACTCTTCGGCTTTGTTCCCCAGCATCCCACATGGTCCCCCAAGCAACACCAGGAGTAATTCCTGAGTGCAGAGCCAGGAATAATCCCTGAGCATCGCTGAGTGTGACCCAAAAAGCCAAAAAAAAAAAAAAAGTGTGACTGTGATGGTACAAAGGCATCCTCATGTGCATGCCAATTACCCGGCTTCACTGTGGTCTCTGGGCTTGAGGGCTGACAGTTCCAATTACCATTTCTCCTCCCCGGCCCTTGGCCCTAGTCATGGGCCGGTCAAAAACAAAAAACAAAAAAACAACCGCCTTGGGGTCTGTAAATCCATGAAGGCAAATCTATATTTTTAGCAAGGGCAGGAGTTGCTGACTACTGCATCTGCTGGAACACAAACAAACGCTTCTCAAAGAGTGGACACAGCCATCCCTCTGCAGTGAGCCCAGCACCTGTGACAGCACCTGGCCTGGCGCAGGACACCAGCGGGTATCTCAGGTTAGCTGGCAGCTGACACGGCACACTCCCACTGCACACAGGGAGCTGAGGCCAGAGCCAGCCCTGACCAGGCCAGCCAAGGGAGACTCAAAGCCCTGACCAAGAGAGAGCCACTAGCAGGATCCATCTCTCATCCCCAAGCCACAGTGGTGGCCTTTGCCGCCTCTGCCACCTGCCTCCATGCCTCTCTTCCCCAAGGCTCTGGGGCCAGGGAAGCACTGTGTCCCTGAAGCCACCTTCCTCTCGCCCAGCTCGGCCCTCTCCTTCACACTCAGCCCTCCCGTCCTCCTTTCCTGGCTTCATCCAAA
Source organism: Sorex araneus (assembly GCF_027595985.1). Lineage (NCBI taxonomy): Eukaryota > Metazoa > Chordata > Mammalia > Eulipotyphla > Soricidae > Sorex > Sorex araneus. The sequence goes on from NC_073304.1 coordinate 202,710,585, forward strand.
GTCAATCTACCCACCTTCACTTCCCACGGATTTTGTCATTATTGCAGGAACAGCTGATCTTGTGTTCCTCTCCGCAAGACTGGCTTTCGGACTGCACTTCTCTGAAAGAGACACAAACATCAGAGGTACAACAGCCCCATCTGAAGGACAAGGCTGCAGCTCCTTGTCCAGCCAGGTCCAGGAGGAGGGCAAGGGACAACGTGCTACGGAGATAAAAATGAGAGAGCATCAGAGCCAGAGCAATATTACAGCAGATAAGGCACTTGACATGTACGTGGCCGTCCGGGTTTGATCCCCCTTTCCCCCCGGCACTACAAACGGTCTCCTGAGCCCCGCCAGGAATGATCCCTGAGCAGAGTCAGGAATAAGCTGTGCGCACCACTGAGTGTGGCCCCCAAACAAAAATCAAACCACAGGCGAAAGGTCTAGGAAAGAGTCCCTGAGGATGCAGAGAAGGGCCCTCGTTAAAGAAAGACTTAAGCTGGAAACAAGGTTTAAAATTAAAAGCCCAAATGCCAGGGAGCAGAGAGATAGTAGAGCAAGTACTGTGCTTTCCTTGCATCCGACCAAACCCGGCTTTATCCCAGGTACCCCATATGGTTCCTGAGCCTGCCTGGAGTGCTTGAGTCCTCACAAAAACGAAAACAAGAGGCCAAAGGCGCTGCTGTGGAAGTATAGGGATCTATCTGCTTTAATATTTGGTGACTATGTCCAAAGAAGCATGGTAGGTCCTTAAAGAAGCACATGGGGCTAGAGAGATAGTACAGGGGGCAGGGCTTTTGCACGCAGCAGACCTGGGTTCAGACCTGGGTCCCCTGAGCACCACCAGGAGTAATTTCTGGGTGCAGAGCCAGGAGTAACCCGAGCATCGCCAGGTGTGACCCAAAAAGCAAAAAGAAAAAAGACACTTTTAAAAAAGGGGAGAGGGGAGGGGACCAGCACTTTACTCCCATCCACCAGCCCGACCAACACTGTCAACTTCACCACAGCACAAGTGATCCTCAGCAAGCCAGAATCCTGAGACGGCTGGAACTAGGTGGAGCTGGGGAAGACCGTCCCAAGCCTCTCCCCAGCTTTGAAAGGGGGGCGGAGCAGCCCGCGTAAACTCCCTTTCTGCCCCAGGGGCGCGCACACCTGGCTACGCTAAACGGATTCCAACGGGCCAAACTCTTTAAGGATCTCCGCCTGTATCCATTTGCAGATTCAAAAAAAAAAAAACTCTGACTCCGGGCCGAGTAATCCCGTAAGAGCAGCCTGGCATAACTCCAAAGAGAATGTGCTGCCGAACCTCACCCAGCGCGTCTGCCCTCGGAAGGAGGCGGCGGCGTCGGAAGGCGAGATGCCCAAGTTACCGAGGGCGCCTTTACGCGGAGCGGGCAGGCGGCAGGACCCGGGGGAAGAGCGGCCGGGGTGCTCGAAAGCCAGAGTCCCGCAGGCGCCAAGACGGGGGGTCTTACCTTTGTGCTTCCCGAAGCAGGCCACGGAGCAGCTGAAAGCAGAGAGCACAGGCCGCGTGAGTGCCCGGGGCGCGCGGACCCGCCCCGCCGCCCGCCCTCCCCCGGCCGCGGCCTCCAGCACTCACTAGGGCAGGCGACAGCTCGGGCAGCGGTACTTGGGCTTCTCCAGGCAGACCACGCAGACGGCGCCGCTGCTCCGAAGGGATGCCATGGCCCCTCGCCCCGCAGCAGCCCCGCAGCAGCCCCGCAGCCCTGCGCGCACGCCGCCCGTCCCACCCCCGCCGCACGCGCACGCGCGCTTCCGCTTCCCGGACCGGGAAGGCGCAGAGCTGCGCCGCGCCTGCTCAGGCATGCAGGCTCGACGAGCAGACAGCCGATGCCCTCGATGGGCACGCCCCGGGCCGAGCACTTTGTAACCCTCTTGCAGTTCCTGCGCGAGTTTACGACTCGGATCAAGGCAGCGCCGCTCCCCAAGCCTGCTGCCCCGTCTACTCAAAAGAATATGGGCAACTTATCTTGCAGCTGGGACTTGCCAAACCTTGCAAGAGAACTGTGTTCTCTCAGTCTAGCGCGAAGTCCTTCCTTCTAGCCAATGAGCAGTCCAGATACTGGCTTTGCAGAAAGGACTAGATCAGGTCACACACAGGGAACTTGTTCTTCACAGCTTCTACCATGTTGTTGGGGGTGGGGGGCTTTGGGACCACCAAGAGGTGCTCAGGGCTCGCTTCTGGCTCTGCGCTCCGAAATCACACCTGGCGTTGCTCTGCAGCCAGATGAGTTACAGGGAGCCAAACCGGAGTCAGCAGGGTGCAAGGCTAGTGCCTTAATCCCGTCCCCGTGCCTCCAACCCCAGCCTCAGCCTTGTCTCTCCAAAGGGGAAAGAAAGATGACGCTTTGCCACGACAGGTTCATGGACTTCCAACGGTGGGCCTTGCAGTATCCCATGCTGGAGACACCGGACAGTGATGAGGTCTCTGCCTTCTGGGAATTTTGAATTAGAGCTGGTCAGGGGAGAAGGAGGGAAACCTCAGACATAGTCTCCCACCACCACCACTAACTGACACTTGCAGGACCCCGGGATTGTGCCTCCTTCAGTTTTCACCCCCCGACTCTTCTCTCAGCGTCATCCTGGCCCTGGCCCTGGTGGAATCACAGGAGAACAGACTGGTTAGCTCTGGCCGAAGGCAGTGGTCCACACCTTGTGAGAGCAGATAGGTGCACCATGATGGACTTCCAGCGCCCCCTCCTGCTTGGGAACAGAAAAACTGGAAGTCTTTATTGGAAGCCCTGCCCCTCCACCCATCCTTGAACTTCATCCAGCCTAACAACGGCCCTCCTGGGAGCAGGAGTCACCCGCAGTCCGGAGATCCTCCCCCTCTGTTGTTTTTTTGTTTTCATTTTTTGGCTTTTTAGGTCACACCCAGCAATGCTCGGGGCTACTCCTGAATTACTCCTGCCAGTGCTCAGGAGTTACTCGGGGCGGTGCTCAGGGATGCCAAGGATTAAATCTGGGTCGGCCGTGTGCAAGGCATATGCCCTGCCCGCTGTACTATTGCTCCAGCTCCAATCCTCCTCTGAACTGTCCATCAGCCCCCCGGGATCCCACTTCCATAAAAGCCCTCACCAACTGTCACCATCTCCTGGGGATGAATCTGCTACAACCAAGACAGCAGGGTCTTGGCTCTCTCCTGCCTGGCTGTGTGCCAGGGCAATCAATCAGGCTCTCTGAGCTCACGCCCCTGCCTGCCTTCCTGCACTGTGGGGAGACCAGGTATAAACAGGAGCCCCAAAGGGTTATTTATATGATGCCTGACATCCATAAATCTCCCAGAGCACCAGCTCCCATCCCCCCACCCCCGCTCCAGCACAATCCAGGGCTCCAAACCCCTAGCTTGGATCCTCAAAAACTAGTTCTTCCCTCAGGCTCTGGGGGTGCCCTCAGAAGCTTTGCCAGGCTGTGCCAAAGATACTACCCATAGCTCTGGCTGCCTACCTGGCCCTAGTCCTGCCTCCAGCTACCAACTAGTGACCAGCCAGAATTCGAGGTGCATCCACACTCACCCAGGGACTCACAATGTGCAGCATCTCCCTTGTTAGGGCCCCTGCTGGTTTGAAATAGAAGTGATCCAGAGGGGCTGGAGTGATAGGACAGCGGGTAGGGCATTTGCCTTGCACACGGCCAACCAGTGTTTGATTCCCAGCATCCCATATGGTCCCCCAAGCACCACCAGGAGTAATTCCGAGGGTATGAGCCAGGACTAACCCCTGTGCATCGCCAGGTGTGACCCCCCCCCAAAAAAAAAGTGGCCCAGAAAGTCCCAAATCACCTGGAAAGGTCCAAAGATGTTAATGACTTGTCCGGCATATAATGGTAATCCACCCACATCCAGGCTGGAGAGAGCATTTAAAGGGCTGGAGCACATGCTTAGCAAGCAGGGGGCCCTTGTTTGATTCCAAGTTCCACTGAGCACAGAGCCAGGAGTAGCTCTCTAGCACCTCTTCATCCCTAAAAAAAGAAAGGAATTCACCCACTTTTCCTTTTACCACACCCAGCGGTGCTCAGGGCTTACTCCTAGCTCTGCAATCAGGGACCACTCCAGGCAGGGCTCAGGGGACCATCAGCAGTGCCGGTGATGTAGGTAGGTAGGTAGGTATGGAAAGGTCATGGACAATGAAACAGGTCAGCAAAAGTTCTGGGAGGAAAATTTCAAGGCTGATCCACTTTGTGTATATGGATAAGACCTTGAGCAGTGGACCCTGAGGAGATTGGACCCCTCCCCATGAAGGAAATTCCTTGAATTCCCTCAGACCTCTCCCTCAATCTGATTAGTTCAGCCCAAAGAAGACCATCACCACTCCCAACCTCCCTGGTAACCTCCTTAGCATCTGACTTTTACCTGGGAAGAAGCCCCATGAGGGGGCAGGTTGGAGAAACCCTATAAAGGCCACCTTGAACAAAGGAAGTGCGCACATATTCTGCCGGAGCCCATGTGCTGCTTGTGCCCATGTAGCCGAGCACATGTGGCACCTGAGTACATGTGTCACCCGCATCTCCCCTCTTGAGACGTGTACTTTCATGCTTTCCTGTCTAATGCTAAGAAGTGTGTAGGGGTTCTCTCCGCCCTTGGAGAAGCCTGTGTTCTCTCTTAAGTGTGTTATTCTCTCTCTCTCTTTCTCTTTCTCTCTCTCTCTCTCTCTCTCTCTCTCTCTCTCTCTCTCTCTCTCTCTCTCACCTCCACACCTTAAAAAACTCCAAATAAAATCTGTTTACTTCACTGCTTGTCTACTCCTGAAATTCCTTTCTGCGAGGCAAGACAAGAACCCAGTAACCCTGAGTCCCGGGTGGCAGAGGCGTTTGGGGAGAAAGTGACCATCTTTCTCCTCCCCTGCTTCATATAAGTCACCCGTGGGGCCCACCGATGACTCCCTGATAGGTCACAGGCAATGTACACATGATAGTACACACTATCATCCTGGCCCTAGAATTCAGCCACTTTGGACGTCACCACTGCCCAGCCCAGACTGTTGCTCTGAGTCCTGTTCAGAGACAGAAGCAAGGAAGAGTCTACATGATGATCAGGGTTTCAACCCCATCCTACCCACATCTGGACCACCCTGAATCCAGGCCCAGAGAGGGTGACTCCAGCAAGATGCGTCCTGTCAGTGTCCTTGGCACACATTTCACATAGTAAAGATACCCTGCTCTACTCTAGGAGACAGCGACCCCCACCCCAGCTTCCATGGACAGCCACAATTGTCCAGCTCATTGCGGGCAGGCAACTGGTGGGGGCGCACCTCGAAGAGGAGGGTCAGGGCTTTTTCCGAAACGCCTTCAACTAGACAGCCTCAGAGCTAAGACGACCGCACCTGCCCCTCAGGAGCCCCTCTGCTCGTTCGCCCCAGCAGCTCCTTGAGGTGGCCTACAGCCTGATGCGAGAGAAGAGAGGCACCGTGGAGGTCCAGTTTCCAGAGCTGTACCCACAGTGAAGGCGCTGAGACGCGAAGCTCCCGAGCGTGGCTCCCATCACCGCCAGAGGGCGCTCCAGGCTGAGATTGGGCCGTGTAGCTGCCGCTTAAGCGGAATTAGAACACCCAGTGCCCACACCGGCCCAGGAGACCAGGCTGTCTCATGTGGGCAGGTAAAAAATAAATCCCAGGCTGGAGAGATCGCTCAAAGGGCTGGGTGCGTGCACTGCGTGCAGGAGACCTGCGTGTGATCCGCAGATTGCATGGCCCCTCAGCCTTGCCCATCTCCAGTGCCACCTTCCTACCTAGATACTGGGTAGGCAGATCCTTCAAATAGAGCTGCCGTGCCTCTGAGATTTTGCCTTTCAGAGAAATGCAACCGTAAAGCCTGTCCTATGGTGGGGCGGGGGGGGGGGGAGGACAAAATCAGCTGTTTCTGTAACAGTGATGAAGCCAGTGGGAAGTGAAATGGGTGGGATGACTCCAAGAGAAACCAGGAAAGGATGGCAGGAGGGTTGAGTGTGAAAGAGAGGAGGCAAGGGCTGAGCTGGGAATGAAGAAGTTGGCTTCACCTGCCTCAGGTGCTGGGGGAGAAGGCAGTCGGGATAGAGCAATGACAGTTGGGAATGATCACTCTGGATAAGAACTGTATACTTTAAGAGTAGGTAAAGGAACAAACATGATAACCTCTCAACATCTGTACCGCAAACCATAACACCCAAAATGGGAAAGAAAGTAAGTGAGAGAGAGAGGGAGGGAGGGGGAAGGAGAGAGAGAGAGAGAGAGAGAGAGAGAGAGAGAGAGAGAGAGAGATTGAGAGAGAGAGAGAGAGAGAGAAGGAAAGTGTCTGCCAGAGAGGCAGGCTGAAGATGGGGGTGGTGGCTGGAAGGAAACTGGGGACATTGGTGGTGGGAAATAATACACTGGTGGAGGGACGGGTGTTGGGGCATTGTATAACTGAAACCCAACCATAAACAGCTTTGTAACTGTGTACCTCAATAAAAATAAATAAATTTTGAAAAGAAGCTGGCTCAGGGGGTGGTGCTTCCTTTGCCTGGAGCCCCAGGAGTGGGCTGGGTATGCTGAGGGTGGGAGCCTTTGGGAGGAGGCACCTGGAGATGGTGGTAGTGTTGGGAAAGGCACTTGCTAGGGTTTAAGAGTGAGGGGCTCATCAACTGCGGCAGCTTAGGGGTGATGAGAGTTAGTAATGCTCAACACCAGCCCAGCACATCTGACCTTCCTAGCAGCTCTTCTCCACCTGCATCAGCGGGCTGAGGTCATTTAACAATGGGAAAGGGGCCTGGAACGTTAGTGTATTGGGTAGGAATACAAACGCCTTGTATGCGGCTTCCAGGGTTCGATCCCTGGCATCCCATATGATCCCCTGAGTACTTTCAGGAGTAATTCCTGAGTGCAGAGCCAGGCCCTGAGCATCACTAAGTGTGATCCAAAAAGCAAATAAATAAATAAGTAAATGAATAAATAAATAAAAATGGGAAGGGGGCTTTCCCCTTCTGCCCATTTCTTGAACATTTCCGTTCTGCCCATTTCTCGCTCATTTCTTGGGTGTTGCTTGGCCCCAGTCTCTGACATTCTTAGATTGAAGTTGGAGTTGGGCTGCAGTTTTTCATGTGAGAAATACAGTGCATGCAGAAACTTCTGTGGCTCAGTGGCAGACTGCATTCCTTGCAGGCACCAGCCCTGCAAATAAACAAAAAGAGGGGCCAGAGAGATACTGAGTGAACGCTTTGCACATGCTGAGCACATGCTTTGCACACAGGAGGCCCCAGCACTGCACATCAATTCCTAGTGGTATTGCATAAGGTCCCCTGAGCACTGCCAGGAATGAATCCTGAGCAAAGAGCCAGGAGGAGCTTTTGAGTAGTACCAGGGGTGGCCCCCCCTAACAAATGAAGAAAAAAGAAAAAAAGAAATGTTTATAAACTGTTAATCACTATACAGTACTATAGATATTAATCCTACACAAAACTTGATTATTTTTTGTTTGTTTTATTTTGTGGTGCTGGGGATTAAAATCAGGTTCATTCATACATACAAAGCATGCTCTACCACTGAAACACATCCACAGCCAAGAAATTATTATTAGTTTGTTTTTTTTTTTAGGGTGGGTATACCTGGTGGTGCTCAGGGCTTACTCCTGGCTCTGGGCTCAGAGATCATTCCTGGCAGAGTTCAGGAGACCATATAAGTTGGCCACATGCCAGAACAGTGGGTAGGGTAGAACACCGACCCCAGAACTGATTACTCCTTACAGCAATATCTACCCTTTTGAGAGGGTGGGGGGAGAGACTTTGGTACTCAAGAGTGGCACCTGGTGATCCTGCAGGACAACATGCGGTTCCAAGAATTGAACTGGGCGTGGCTGCCTGCAGGCAAACACCATACGACCTGCACTGTCTCCCTGCTCCCTACAGCTTTCTATACATTTTTTTTAAGCATTCAAACTTTTCAGTTATACTGTCCCCAATATGAAAGTCCAGAGAAATTTCCTTTCTATAAAGAAAAAAATACAGCATACCAACAATCAAATACTCTTTGTCTCCATGTATTTATAGTGGCTGAATACAATTAAATATTTGTCTTCATCTGCAGTGACATAATGAGATAATAATTAGAAGAATTTATAAGCAGGGGCTGTAACCTCATTTAGCATGGAAATTGCTTTGTGTTAATGTGGAATGTGAGATGAGAAATGTGTTTAACTATTGAGGTGCAGTACAGACAATAGAGCAGAGAGGTGTCTGTTATTGCTGATTTTTTATCCCATTACCTCACCCAGCCATGCTCAAGGCCACTGCAGTGCCACATGGTGCTGGGGGACCATGTGGCACCAGGAATTGAACCCAGGCCCTTACTCTTGCAAGGCAAGCGCTCTACCATTGAGCCATATCCTTAAGTGTGAAATATTTCAAGAAAGTCAATCATTTCAAAATGAATAAATAATTTTTTTTGCTTGGGGGCCACACCCAGCTGTGCTCAGAGTTTATTCCTGGCTTTGAGCTCAGGGATCACCCCGGGTGGGACTCAGGGTAACCTATGGGGTGCCAGGGATATAATCCAGATCAGCTGTGTGCAAGACAACTGTCTAACTGGCTGTACCCTTTCTCTGCTCCTAATGTGAATAAACAAATATTAAAAGGCCTTAGTCATCTGAGAAACTGTTGAGTTGTTTACCCTGGAAGCACTACTCACCCTCTCTTCCACTGACTTGCCATGAAAAGCTGACATCTGTGAAGCCATCTTGAAGAACAGAGCTGGGGGCGCCAGGAAGCTAGTTCAGTGGTTAGAGCACAACCTTGACATTCCCGAGTTCTGCTGGGTACAGCCTCCAGGGGCCTGAGTGTCACCAGGTGTGGTCCTGGGGGTCGCCAAGCACTACAGGGGCAGTACTGGGGGTCCCTAGCACATCAAGCAGCACCTCTCCCTCAGCTCCCAGCCCTGAACTATTGGCCTGGTGCCTGAGGATCTCCAGGTGAGACCCTTGGGCCCCTGGAGTACCACTTGGAAGCTCCTCCCTCAAATAAATAAACAGGAACTGTGGATCCATTGCAGAGAAGCTGTATTACCTACCTCCTGGAACGGGGCCAGGGACCTCTGAACTGGGCCAAAAGCAATTGTTTTAAGAAATCATCAAGCAATTGTCTGAGAAGTTATCTGGATCCAAGAACCGATAACTGGGGATTTTTAGTAGGTACTTTTAAATTATTGTTATTTTCGACCACGCCCAGCTGTTCTCAGGGCTTACTCCTGGCTCTGGACTTGGGGATCACTCCTGGTCAGGTTCAGGGGACCATAATTGGTGCTGGGGGTCAAACCTGGGTCAGCCTTGTGCAAGGCAAATGCTTGACTGGCTCTATTATCTTTCCAGACCCTCAAAACTTGGGATTTTTAGCTGAAGGATAGAATTGATTTATTGTTTATCCTTTCTTTAAAAAAAAGAAAAACAACCAGTTAAACATAGTCAAAAGCAGCTGAAACTTAGGATGAATGACCTCGTTGGCTACTTTATTTTCTACTTTCCTCCCATAATACCCCTGACTCTGAGGACAGGGCACATTTTAAGTTTTCTGTGTATCCCAAAATACAATTATTTTAGGCCCACTAAATGTGCTTTCCCTTTTTTTGCCTTCTAAGCTATTAAGGTTAACAAAGTTAACTCAGATGCATTATATGCTATTGAGTGTGTGCATGTTTGTGCATGTATGTGTGTGCATGTGTGTGTATGCATGCATGCATGTGTGTGTATGTGTGTGTGTGTTTTCACATGTTCGCATGCATGCGTGCTCTCAGCTTACCCCTGGTTCTGTGCTCAGGGATCACTCCTGGCAGTGCTTTGTTAATCATATGTAGTGCCAGGGATTGAAATAGGACTAGCCCTGTGAAACACTAGAACTTAACCCCAAACATTTCTATGGTGCCTGTTTTTATCTTTATTCCATTATTATTATTTTGTTTTGTTTTGGGCTCATGCCTGACAATGCTCAGGGCTTACTCCTGGATCTGCACTCAAGAATTACTCCTGATGGTGCTCAGCAGTTCTAGGATGGAGCCCGGGTTGGCCGCATGCAAGGCAAGCACCTTGCTTGCTATACTATCTAGGCAGTCTGGTTTTTTGTTGTTGTTTTTTTGCTTTTTTGGGGGGGGGTCACACCTGGCGATGCACAGGGGTTACTCCTGGCTCTCTACTCAGGAATTACCCCTGGCGGTGATCAGGGGACCATATGGGCGTGTGGAGAGGGCGTGTGGAGAGGGGCCTGCCTGGAGCCCCACATAAGGAAGGTTATTTCCAGCTGACATGAGTAATTCAAGTTTTCACAGTTATGTATGTATCAGATGTGGGTGAGTGCTCAAGGTGGCAGATTCCTTGTGGAAAGAAAATTTGGCATTCAGCTGCTGCCAGACGTTTGTGTGTATTTTTGATTCTTTGGGGGTTACCTCTAAAGCATTGCTCAGGGACCAAGGCAGCCATTCCTGGAGAAACTCGGTCAGACAAGCTGACAATCTAGTGCCTGGGGTCTGGTGATGCAGTGCTGCTCTGGCCCAGTGGTGCTGGGGGCCACCAGGGCCACCAGAGAGATACTTGGCCACACCCGACAGTGCTCGAGGGGACCGTGTGTGGTGCCAGAGATTGAACTATGGTCCACCCCAAGAAAGGCAAGTGCATTACCCCTGTGTTCTCTCTGGCCTTCTTTCCTGCGTACTTGACCTCTTATGGGAAAATGAGCATTTGCACCCAGGTCTCTTGTCTGGCTATTTTCACTGCTTTCCTTGGGACTTCTGACATTGCTCTGAAGGAGTGAGGTTTTTTTTTCTTTTCTTTCTTTCTTTCTTTTTTTTTTTTTTTTTTGCTTTTTGGGTCGCACCGGCAATGCACAGGGGTTACTTCCTGGCTTTGCACTCAGGAATTACTCCTGGTGGCACTCAGGGGACCATATGGGATGCTGAGAATCAAATCTGGGTCGGCCACATGCAAGGCAAACGCCCTACCCGCTGTGCTATTGCTCCAGCCCCAGGAGTGAGGTTTTCACTGGCTGATTTTTGCTTGGTTTTAGTCTGAGGGGCTATTACCTGGCTGTGCTCAGGGATTCTTCTGGCTGTGTGCTCAGCGATCACTCCTGGTGGGACTCAGGAGACTGGGCTGCTGGAAATTCAAACTGGGCCAATTATGTATACAAGGCGAGGGCCTTAATCACTGAACTGTCTCTTTGGCCCCTCCCAGGCTGCTTTTTAGGTAAATCTGAAATGGGATCCATCATCTCACACCATGTGTCAACAGAACTCATTTTCTGTATCCAAGTCTATGCCTCAGTCTCCCCAAGATTTCAGTGGAATTCTGAAGTTCTGATGGGAAACCACATAGCTGAATGGAATTGAGGGCCAGGAAATGGCATGGGAAAAACTAAGTCCCCCTCTGAAACTCAAACCTCTGAAAGCAATCTGTACAGTGATTTAGAGACCAGAACCTCTCCCTCCCCCCACCACTGCCCTGCTGTCCCCTGGATGAATACTGTCCCTGGCACATGTTTTTTTTTAAAAATGTAGAAACCTGCCCAACAGGCTCAGGAAAATGAGAAGATAAGAACCGGGGATGGAGGCTCCCAGTAGTAATTCCCATTAAGTTTCAACCCTTACCTGCTGCATCTTAAATCTCCTTACCCACACTACAGGGAGCGAGCTGATTCCCTGCTTGTTCCTTCCAATGACCACCTGTTTGAGTTATGCAACTTCTCTGCAAATGGTTTGAAAACAATGATGACGCCCTAACTTCTATCCCAGTAACACAGAAATGTGTGTTAGGCCACTAGGTTCATCAGAGAGCCATTTTTTTTTTTTTGGTTTTTGGGTCACACCCGGCGATGCACAGGGGTTACTCCTGGCTCTGCACTCAGGAATTACCACTGGCGGTGCTCAGGGGACCATATGGGATGCTGGGATTAGAACCCGGGTTGGCTGTGTGCAAGGCAAACGCTCTACCCGTTGTGCTACCGCTCCAGCCCCCAGAGAGCCATTTATAAGCAAGTAATTTACAAACAGCTATTTACAGAATCTAGAAACAGCCCAAATGTCCCACAACAGATGTGTGGATAAAGAGACTGTGCTACAGGGCGAGAGACAGCACCTGGGTGAAGGCACTTGCCTTACATTCTGCTGACCCTGTTTCAAATCCCAGCACCACCAATGGTCCCCTGTACACCATCAGGGGTCACTCCTGGGCGCAGAGCCAGCAATAGCCCCTCAGCACCACCGGGCGTGGCTGAAAACCTAAAATAAATAAAAAGAAAAGAAATTGTGGTATAAATATACAATGGAATGCTATTCTGTTTTAAGAAAAGATAAAATCTTGCCTTTTGCTACAACTTGGATGGGACTAGAGGGGTTCATGTCAAGTGAAATAGATCAGGGAGAAGGACAGATGCCAGATGATCTCACTCATATGGTATATAGAGAAACAAAGCAAGAGAGTTGACAATGGCGAACAAAAACAAATCCATGTGGGACAAAAACAAACTCCTGAACTCTGACAATAAAACTGAGGTTATCACACCGGGCGGGTGGTGAGCAGGGAAGGAAGGAGCGGGGAGCAATAGGGTAGACTAGCACTAGCACAAGGGACGGTGTTCAGCACATTGGCGGTGATGGAGGTGTAGTAACTTTGTACACAAAAAGCATTAATATTAGCCATTGTAAACCATGTGATCTCAATAATACAAATAAACATAACAGTGAGGAATCAGAGCAATAGTATAGCAGTCAGGGCACTTGCCTTGCATGCTGCCAACTTGGGTTCGATGTCCGGCACCCCAAATGGTCCCCCGAACCTGCCAGGAGTGATCCCTGAGCACAGAGCCAGGAGTAAGTTCTGAACAAGGCTGGGTGTGGCCAAACAAATTAAAAAATTAAAATCTGCAGAATCCTTCACAATAGGGAACACTTGCTCTCCCGTGTCTGCCGGGATGTTGGAGGGGGAGGTCGTGGACCAGCCAGGGGAGTTGGGAGGTAGCATCCAGAGCAGAGGGACCAGGAACTTTGATTTGGGGGTTGGGGGGAGGTTGTTGTTTCTTTTTGTTTGACCCAGCAGTGCTCATGAGGTCACAACTGGCCTGGCTCAGTGCTGAGGGGCTATGCCTGGTGGACTATATACAGTGCTGGGACTCACCTAATGCCATGACACGGTCACTTCCTGTTGGGAGCCTGTGCTAGTTAAATATTAAGACAGTTCTTGTCCTGGGGACGTGTTGTCTAAAGGCTGGTTTATAGAAACCATTGTCTTGGGGTTAAACATTCTAAGGGCTCACTTTCTTATTTTTCTAGCGGGCTCTTTCCTCTTTCTGGTGACAGAACATGTTGCTAAGGTGTATCAACATATAACCAAGGAAAACATCATTGAAACGATGTAACTAGAAACCCAGTATATTCTAAACTTATGTATCCTGAACATTCCTGAGTAGTTTTCCAATGTATGCTTCCTCCTAGATACCTATAAAAGTCTGTTGCTTGTTCAATAAAGATACTGCATGAGCACTACTGGTCAGCCCTCCTTACCCCGTTGCCCTTCGCCTCGAGGACCCTGTTCGACTTAGCTGTGCAGGACACGGCAGCTTCCTAGACAGACACCTCAACATTTGTACTATTTGACCCAATTCTGAATATATTTGTGGGTGATTTCCAGTATTATCTAACTCCCTTGATCTCCATACCACTGGGTGTGGCCAAAAAGTAATAAAAATCTGCAAAATCCTTCAGCATAGAGGATACCCAATTTCCTGCATCTGCCAGATGTTAGAGGGGGGACTGTGGAAGACTCACAAAAGTTGGGTGGGTGCATCCAGAGTAGAGGGGCAGGAATCTTTGGTTCTGGGGGGTTCTGTTGCTGCTGTTTGTTTGGCACACTGGGCAGTGCGCACAGGGCCAGCCTGGCCTGGCTCTGTCAGGCCCGCTGGCTCTGTTTTTTTTTTCTTTTTGGGTCACACCTGGCACTGCACAGGGGTTACTCCTGGCTCTGCACTCAGGAATTACCTCCTGGCAGTGCTCAGGGGACCATATGGGATGCTGGGAATTGAACCCAGGTCGGCTACGTGCAAGGCAAATGCCCTACCCGCTGTGCTATTTCTCCAGCCCCCAGGCCTGCTGGCTCTGGATGCAGGTAGGAAGCATGGACCAAATTCCTGGAAAATGATTGAGCTCCGAGGCCAGCTCCAACCTCAAGTCAGCACAAGAGGAGCAGCTGGTGCAGAAGCTGATGTACACAGACTCCTGCGGGCTCCAGGCTGGGGCTCAGGCTTCAAGTCCCAGCCACCCTTTCCTCTTAATTGGGGCCAGCAATATTAAACTGCCCACCAGTGTTAGGCATCAGGGCCTCTCCTAGTGACATCCAACAGTAAAGTGCCTGGGTGCCACCAGAGCCACATCTGAAGGTGCTCAGGCCACTGAGGTGATATCTGGCAGTGCTGGGCACGATGTGTGGGAGAAGAAATTCAGGATGTCACACATGCCAGGCATGTGTTCTACCCTGGTCCCCATCTACTCTTTTTTTGAGGGTGTGGCCACACTCAGTGATGCTCAGGGGTTACTCCTGGCTCTGCACTCAAAAATCACTCTTGGCAGTGCCAGCAGGACCATATAGGATGCCGGAGACTGAATCCAGGTCTGCTGTGTGTCAGGAAAATGCCCTATGTGCTGTACTATCATTCCAGACCCCTCCCCATATGCTCTTTTTCATTCATTATTTGTATAGCTGAGCCACATCCAGTGGTGCTTGGAGGATACTCCTGGATCAGTGCTCAGAGATTGCTCCGCAGAGTACTCAAGAGGACCCTTTGGTGCTCTCCAGCCCTCCAAGCCATCTCTCTGCTCCCACCCCCCATCCATTGGGCCACGTGGCCCCTGAACATGCATTGGCCCTCCCTGGGCCTTCTCGGGGCACTGCAGACCTCTGAACGATTCCAGTTTAAATCTGGGGAAGCATACAAGCCTCCTGTGGGTTACTGGGCCTGTGGATGTGGCCTGGAGTTTGCGACTTGAGAACAACCGCTGCTGGCGGGGGAAGCAGTTTGTGCTTGGGCTGAAGGACTCATGATGCTTCAGCACTGGACAGCGCCAGGGTGGCAGCAGGCTGAGTCCTAGTCTACTGTCCCTGCCAGTGTTTCAGCAGCGTGGGCAAAGTGGGCAAGATTTCAGGAAGCCAGGAGCCTGGGGGTGCCAGTGTGACCCTGTCCCTGCTAGAGACCTGGGGCTTCCCAAAGAAGGGGATTGCAGAGATTGCAGAGTTTGCAGATGCTCGAACTGGGAAGGCAAGAGAGCCTCCATCACGGCTAGGGCTGGACTGAGGCTCAGAGCACCAGCAAAGAAGCAGTTTTGAGGGGCTGGGAATGCAAAGCACCTGCCTTGCATTCGTGAGACCTAGATCCCATCCCTGACACCTGGAAAAAAACAAAAGGAGTGGCTGCCTATAGGTGACCCTGATCCCTCGAGACCAGTCATAACGTGCCCCTCCATCTTTGGCTCTGAGCATCCCTGGGATCCTGGACCCACTCCTGGGATGGGTCCTGCCAGCTCTGGACCTAGTTGTGACCCCATGGCCTGGGTGTAGGGCACACTTGGCATTTCAGTGATCTTCCCTCCCCACCTTCAAAAAGGCCCCAGAAACTGCCTCGTGTTGCTCACACAGTAACAAGCAGCTTCACCATCGTTTAGATGACGAGGAAAGGTAATGAACCTTGCTTCTCCTTCCTGGAGAGGTTGATCCAGCTGGAAGTTCAGGGTCTGAGAGCATGTTCATGCACCAGCCCGGCTGGCAGCATCAGGACCAGTCACAATCTGTCTGGGCAGTGCCCGGACTAGCAGAGTCAGACTGATGTGAGGTGCCTCTGAGGGATGCTGATAGTCAGCTGGGAGGCCTCCTGCTTCTCTACTGGTTGATGTTATTGTTAGGTCTGGGAGGGGCAGAGGGTCACTGTAAGCCACACTTCATGGCTGGAGGAACCAAGACTGGGTAGGCACTGAGGCACTGGGCTGTGCTGGTACCTACACTGGACCTTCTAGGCCCTGCCATTCTCCAGGACCCTTCTGAGCATCAGTTGGGGCTCAGGACAGAAGACATGTGAAATACCTCATTGAGCAACTAATGGGGCTCCCTAAGGTTTTTACTGAGAGGACACCAGACAAGAATGGAATCTGTGTCCAGCTTTCTGTGTCTATCCCTGTTTCTCTTGTGTATCTCTCTATCTCCTTTTCTTTCTTTCTTTCTTTTTTTATTTTTTGAGGGGGACAGGTATTCACATGCCTGTCAGTGCTTAGGTTCTTTCTTCTTCTTCTTCTTCTTCTTCTTCTTCTTCTTCTTCTTCTTCTTCTTTTTTTTTTTTTGGTGACACCTGGCAATATACAGGGGATACTCCTGGCTCTGCACTCAGGAATTACTTCTGGTGGTGCCCAGGGGACCATATGGGATGCTGGGGGTCGAACCCGTGTTGGCTACGTGCAAGGCAAACACCCTACCCGCTGTGCTATCGCTCCAGCCCCTTAGGGCTGGTTCTGATCTCAAGGATCACTCCTGGCTGGGCTCAGGAGACGGCATGTGATGCCTGGGATCAAATGTGAATCGGAAAAAAAAAAATGTGGATCGGCTGTGTGCAAGGCAAGTGCCTTGCCAGCTGCTCTATCTCTCCTGCTCTTCTCTTTCTTTTTTTCTCTCTCTCTTCCAGAAGACTCAACTTTCTGCTGCAGGAATCAACCCAGAGTCTCACAGATGTGATACCAGTGCTCTACCACTGAGCTATATACCTCAGTTGGCCGTCATGTTTTTGAGGGTGGTGTTAGGCCACACCTGGCAGTACTCAGGGGCTACTCCTGACTCTATACTTGGGGATCACTCCTGGAGGTGCTCTGGGGATTGGATATGGTCCTGCAAATCAAACCAAGGTCAGATGCATGCAAGGCAAGCAAGCGCCTTACCTGCTGCACTCTCTGCCCCTCCTGGCCAGCTTGTGTTAAGGGGGAGATATCAGTTCATCCGAGATGCAAAAGAGAAGCCAGGTCCAGTGCTCATATTCTTCTTCATGCGATGGCAGGATGTCCCATGGCAGTTAGGGGTTCGTGCCAGGCCAGGAGCAGGTGGTAGACAGCATCAGAACTGTTGAACCATCCAAACAAGGATTTGTTGTAGTTTAGTCTGGTTAAGTTTGGGTCCATCCTTGCTGGGCTCAGGGGCTTGATGCTAGGGAAGCTGCTCCTAGCAATACTTGGGAACTCTGCAGTGCCAGGACTAAACCCGACATCCTATATAAATCCTATATACATCCTATATACAAAGCATGCACACTAGCATCTCCCTGGTCCAGAATAAGGATTCTTTTTTGGGGGGGTTGGGGGCAGGGGGTAGGGGCTAACACCCAGCTATGCACAAAAACTACTCCTGACTCTGTGCTCGGGGTGAACACTGGCAGGACAGAGGAACCATATGTGGTACTGGGGGTTGAACCCGGGTTGGCTGTCAGAATAAGGATTTTTTTTTATTTTTGGTCACACCTGGCGATGCACAGGGGTTACTCCTGGCTCTTCACTCAGGAATTACCCCTGGCGGTGCTCAGGGGACCATATGGAATGCTGGGATTAGAACCCGGGTCGGCCGCGTGCAAGGCAAACGCCCTACCCGCTGTGCTATCGCTCCAGCCCCAGAATAAGGATTTTAAAAACTGATTATTGGTTCATATGAATCAAATTACTTGGCTTGAAACCCATGTTGGGTCCTCTGTTAAGGACTCCATGAAAACAGACTAATCACAATTAATCTATCAGTTGCAGGGATCCCAAGAAGCATAGCAGATGTTGGCAACCCTAGCAGGCATAGAAAGGATATGAACTACCAAAGCCTTAAGGAAAGCCCCAAGACCAACTTCTGTTCAGCCCCCTGAAACAGTCCCCTGGGACCCCTGCCCTCCACTTTACCAACCAATGCTGATGGAGACCCTTAGTCAAAGCTAAGCATTACTGAAGGGATCCAGAGGGACAGCACAGTGACTTGGGACATTTGCATTGCAAGCAAAGAGTCATGAGTCCAAATCCCCTGTGTCCCTCACACGCCAAGCATGATTTTGGCAGTCCTGCTGTCTGTGCCCCTGAGATGATTTTTGGTTGTACCATCTCAGCACCTTATATGGTGTCAGCACCATGAAATAGGTATGATCCTAGCAGGTACTGAAACTAAGAAGATGTCTGAGAGTCAGAGCAGGAAGAAGAACTGGTGGTGAGCACTGTGTGAGCACCACAGCCATAACCTGTTAAGAGTGGGCGTGTCTGGGGGCTGGAGCGATAGCACAGAGGGTAGGGCGTTTGCCTTGCACTCGGTCGACCCGGGTTTGAATCCCAGCATCCCATATGGTCCCCTGAGCACCGCCAGGAGTAATTCCTGAGTGTAGAACCAGGAGTAACCCCTGTGCATCGCCGGGTGTGACACACACACACAAAAAAAGAGTGGGCGTGTCAGGGGCTGGCTCCAGGGCAATTGTCACTGCGGGATGAAGCCTGCAGTCCTCATCCTCTACCCGAGATATCAGGGCGACTCTGCGGGGGAATGGACGTGCAGTGAGGCTGCTGGAGGGAGGAGGCAGAGCGGTCTGGTTACAGCAAAGGAATTTGGGCTGCTTTTAGGAATCACGTAAACAACCTTCGATGGGGTTCAGATTACATGTGTGGCAGAAGCCACGGTCCCCTGCAGCGAGGCTTTGGTTGGGGGTGGGGTCCTCCCGGCTGAGTGGAGGGGCTGCACAGGACAAGGGTTGGGAGAGGGGTGTTTGTTTGGGGGCCACACCCAGCTGTGCTCAGGGCTTAATTCCTGCTTACTCCTGGCTGTGCTCAGGAATCACTCCTGGAGGACTGGGAGGAGAGTGGGGGGCGTGGCATATGAGATGCCGAGGATCGAACCCGCATTGGCTGCGTGCAAAACAAGCCGCCTACCCGCTGGTCTAGGGCTCTGGTCCGGGAAAGGGGGTCCAGGGGTGAGCAGCCCTGGCTCTGGGAAGAGAAGTTCAGGAGGCTGAGAGCCAGGCCATGGTGCCCCACTCTGCCTACCCACAAGGACCCCGCAGCGAAGGCGCGTCACACTGTAGGGCTGTTGGTCGTGTCCACAAGCAGGCATCCCTGGGGGCCGGTCCGGGTCCCGCCTCTGCCCAGCTTGATTCCTCTTACCTGGACGTCCCGCACACTTCCGGGAACGCTGCACTGGCCCTCGGCCCTTGGACTGCAGCGCTCAGTTCTGGGGGCGTCTCTCCTGCTTTGGGGAAGAGTGGAGTGGGTGGGTGCTTTGGCTGCCAGTCATTTGGCTGCCGGTTTCACCCTCCCTCACCTTGACCTTGGCTCCAGACTCCCTCTCTCCTTTAGGCCCCCGCGTGTCCACATCCTCATTCTTTCCCCCTTGGTGTCAGAGCAGTAGCGCAGGGGGGCAGGGGGGCAGGGGGGCAGGAGGGCAGGAAGGCACCAGGCGTAGGGTGCCTGTCTCCAAGACGCTGCTCCCCCACATTTCTGCCCACTTTTCCCACCCTCACTAGCTCTGGGCTTCTGCCTCCAGTCACACTCCTGTGGAATTTTGCTTGTTTGAAATTCACCCCAGGGTGCTCAGGGCTTACTTCAGAGGGTGGTTGGGAGACTGGACATGGTGCCTGGTATCCAACTCTGGTCTGCAGCTCGCAATGCAAATGCTGTACTATCCCAGCAGGCCCATCCCCCCGCGTTGCCCCTAATACACAAACACAGGAACAGGAAACATTCATTCCCCTGATCTGTCTTCAGCTGGAAAGGGAGAAGCATTCTAGTAAAATAAATAAATAAATTAAAAGCTGGGGAAAAAATAACCAAATCTCAACAAGAAAAAGCACGTTACTAAATGCAGTATCATTTGAGAGGACAAGCTGTCATCAAAAATAATTCTCTGGAAAGGAAATTAAAAATGCAGAGCAGATGCCAGAACAGTGAGCTTGCAGATTTAAAGGAGTACAATTCCTAGTTGCGTGTGCAAGCTAGAATCTCGAAGAGCAGGTTAGGGGCGTGCCCGTCCCAGCTCCCACCCTGCTCTCTCTGCGGTGCGCAGAGGCCTGAGCACCGCCTGGTTGCTGGGGCTTCAGGCCCGTGTCACCCTGGCTGCCCCCCGGGGATGAAGTTGGGTCACATCCCCTAGTGCTCAAGGTCTTTACCACCTGGGTCAGGGATTAAGATTGACCCCAAGCAAGGCCAGGCCTCAGCCACTGTACTGAAGCTGGCAGGTAGATGGGCACCAGAAGTAGGAGTAGGGAGGGGGGGGGGACGTGGGGTAGGGGACTCCCAGGCAGTGAGTTCTAGGGATGTAATCAAACCAAGAAGGGGTTTGAAGGTTACTCTGTCACTAGCTCTAAGGCAGTTAAAAGCATCATTGCTGGACCCCCTTTGTGGACATACTGAGGACTGATAAGACTCTAAGTGGTACGAGTGTTGGCTCACGATACACCTGGGACCCCTCTGTTCCCCATCCCAGAAACCCCATCAGGAGCAAAATGTCGTGATGAAAATATGAAGTTTCCAGTCCTTGACAGTACCAGAGCAAGGAACTCTTATCTAGTGGAAAGCTCCACATGGGGGCAGCTTTGGGGAGAACCCATGAGATCAACTTTGCAAAGGCAAGCAGGGTGCTGCCTCATTGTGAGGACTGGCCGCATCTAGGGCATCTCCACTGAGATGTGTACTCTCAGCTCTCTCTTTCCTTCCTCATTATCTCTTGTCTCCTCCTGAAATTCTTTTCTTTTCTGCGAGGCAAGGACAATGGACCTGAAAAACCTGGGTGAAATTTAGGACTTTCTTTTCCTGCAAAGAGCAATTCTTTGCTCCAGCCTGAGTCCATGACTCCCAATAAATCAGTAGCAGGGATTATTTTCCACGCCACATAGAGCAAGTGGATTTCAGGGGCAGCAAGAAAGGGCAATGGCTGCCTTGCAGGCCTGTGAGACGGAAGGTCTGGACCATAAGGGAGTTCATCTCAGACTTTCATCTGTCTAGATTTCTCCAGTCACTTCCTGGGTGACTCAGGTGGGTAGAGACGGAAGTGGTAGCTTCCCTTCTCCCCACTTCACATAAGTCACCAGCAACATTACCAACTCTCTGCCCATCCCCCGCAAAGGACACATCCTTGGGGTCAGGGAGATGGCTCAAAGGACTGAAGCACATGCATATGCTGTGTTGCTGTGTTCGTGCTAAACTAGGACATTAGGACGAGCCTCTGGACGTTGCCCTGCAAGCAGGAAGCAGAACTGAGGCCCTACTTCACGCTAAGTGGGCAAGCTAAAAACTTGTGAGTCCGATGACCTGGAGAAGTACAGCATGCTCTCATACACCCGCCTAGTCATATATTATCTTGGCAGTACAAGGCAGCAGTTTCCCCCTCTTACACATCCTTAATCTGGATTGACCTTCAAGTATCAGAATGAGCCTTCTCTCTGCCCTATGTGTAACCAACCACAAGGATGTGGGGGACATAATCTGCAGAGCCTATGTGTCCAGTTCCATATCTTCCTCTGACATTTTAAAAAATGATTTATTTATTTATTTGTTTGTTTATTTATTTATTTTCTTTTGGGGTCACACCCGGCATTGCACAGGGGTTAGTCCTGGCTCATGCACCCAGGAATTACTCCTGGTGGTGCTTGGGGGACCATATGGGATGCTGGGAATCGAACCCAGGTCAACCACATACAAGGCAAATGCCCTACCCACTGTGCTATCGCTCCAGCCCCCCTTCCTCTGACATTTTTAATCATGTCAACATAGCTTTGACAACATAGCTTTGACAAGACAATGTATACCCTGATGTTCTTTTAACAAATGCTCAACCTGTAACTGTTTGTACTCTCACTTGTGAGTCTTTCACTGTGATGAAGTCATGATGATGTAATTGATAAAAAATAGAATAAAAGGAGGCCTCGGGACTGGAGTGATAGCACAGCGGGTAGGGCGTTTGCCTTGCATGCGGTCGACCCAGGTTAGAATCCCAGCACCCCATATGGTCCCCTGAGCACCGCCAGGAGTAATTCCTGAGTGCATGAGCCAGGAGTAACCCCTGTGCATTGCTGGGCGTGACCCAAAAAGCAAAACAAAACAAAACAAAAAAGAATAAAAGGAGGCCTCTGGCAGTTGCCCTTTGCCTCGAGCCAGAATGAGCCTTGGCCCTCCATGCTCTTTATAATCCTCTCATGTGTCTTGTCTCCATGCCTCTCACCAATTGATCGATCACTTCATGCAACACAGGAGGCCCAGATTAAATACTCAGCACCCCACGGTCTCTTGAACAATGCCAGGAATGACAACCCTTTCCCCCAAACAATTCACAGAGTAATCCTTGAGTAGTCCTTTTTGGTGTGGTCGAAAAGTAAATCAAACAGAAAAATATGTAAGAAGAAAACATTCTTTAGAACTAGATTTCTTTGGTCCTCTATCCAGAGGGTCTTCATCTGTATCATCGGGCAGCAAAACTGAATTTTGGGGTAACAGGGTGTGGGGGATGGAATTCAGAACCTCAGACATTCAAGACATATGTTCTGCCACTCAAGCCACGTCCTGGGCCCCCAAAACTGAGTCAATACATTTTTACAGTATCTGTCTAGAAAGTGTGGGTGTCCTTTAACTGGGCTGGCTGTGTCATAGCACTGGTTTGTATTATCAATGTCAGAGTCTTGCTCTTCAGATCTTGCCCTGCGGATGGTGTAGCCCCATTTATACATGAAAAATGAAGGCTCAGAGAGGCTGACTGACTTGCCTGAAGCCCCCCCAGATGACAAGGGCACAGCTGCATCTTGGTTCTGATCCCTCTGGTGCTTTTGTCTTTTCCCACTGTCCTTCATGCCTCCATAGGCCAGACTATCTGAATACTCACTTCCAGCATGCAGCGTCTCCACATTCTTTCCAAGTTAATCAGGAATAACCACACCTAATAATTTTCTCCTGAAACATAAAAGTATGTTTAGAACAATTAGAACCTTAAGCTGGAGAGACAGTACAATGGATAGGGCACTTGCCTGTTATGTGACTGACCCGGGTTCGATTTCCAGCACCACAGATTGCCTACTGAACTGCCAGGAGGGATCTCTGAGCCCACAGCCAGGAGTAAGCCCTGAGTACCGCTGGGTGGGGCTCAAAAATCAATAACCAAACCAAACCCAAAACAATAAAGCAAACCAAAATCCCAAACCCAAACAATTAGATTATATTCAAGTGGTGGAATCAGTTTTGCTGAAGTGTTTGGAGTGGGGACTGGGATGTGGCTCAGTAGCAGAGCAGAAGCCTCACGTGTGTGAGGTCCTGGGTGCAATGCCTGGCAGAATAAAAAACCGAACAAATAAAAGTAAATAAAGTTTGAGCTGCATTTCCCCCCCAGGGACATTATAGTGTGCTTCTTTGAAAGGTTCAGTTCTACACTCAGCAAAAACAATGGAGGTTAACTTTAAAAGAACCTTAAGTATATGTTCATACGTTGAGAAATACCTGCGCTTTGCTTGTTTCTTTGTGTTTTGGGCTTTGGGTCACCTGGTGGTGTTCTAGTGCTATTTCCATCTCTGTGCTGGAAATCACTCTCCGTGGGGCTCAGAGCACCATTTGGTGCTGGGGAATGGAACCAGGCCTCATGCATGCAGGGCACATGCTTTACCGTTGAGCCACAACCCTGTTGTCTCAATCTTCCAAAGGATGTTATCTTGCAGTCCCCAGTCAGTTTCTATAAACCTCAAAGGAAGATTTCTGATTAGTGGGTTTCTTCATTTCCTCAATTCCTCCTTAAAAAAAAAAAAACCAGACAGTTACTTGTTACTGTTGTCTACACGCTATTTTTCTTCTGCAGCTAGCTGGAAAGACAAGGCAAGAAATAAAACCCACATTGAAAACATTTTGTTAAGTCAGAATTTGCTTGCTTAACTCATCTTCTCATACCACACAACCTGAGGAGTTTTCTGTTAAGTCACTTCCCCCCCCCCACCCCAAACACACACACACCCCAGGCTCAATGCCTAGAACCCTGGCATGCAAAATACTTTGTACTCAAGCATGTTGCACTATCTCTTTCTAGCTCTTAAATCCACTTATTTTCTGTTTGTTTGGTTTCGACTATACTCAGCTGTGCTCCGGCTCTATTCTCAGGGATCACTCCTGGTGGGCTAAAGGGACCATATGCCTTGCTGGGGAGAGAACCCAGGTCAGCCACATGCAAGGCAAACACGCTACCCTCTGTACTATCTTTCTAACCCTACCGTCCCAGTCTTCTTTTTTTTTTTAGGGTCTACTCCCAACTGTTGGAGTCCACCAGGGTCACCCTGGTAATTCTAGAAGGGATCATATGGTGCTAGGATTATACATACTAGACATGTGCTCTACTAATTTAGCTAATTACCTAGTCCTGTTAAGTTTTGTTTTGTTTTGTTTTGCTTTTTGGGTCACACCCAGCAGTGCTCAGGGGTTACTCCTGGCTCTGCATTCATGAATTACTCCTGGCAGTGCTTGGGGGACCATATGGGATGCTGGGAATCGAACCCGGGTCAGCCATGTGCAAGGCAAATGCCCTACCCACTGTACTATCACTCCAGCCCCAAGTTTTGTTTCTTGAGTTTAAATTGAGGCATCACATTTATAAAAACTGTCAATGATGGGGGCTGGAGCGATAGCACAGCGGGTAGGGTATTTGCCTTGCATGTGGCCGACCTGGGTTCAAATCCTAGCATCCCATATGGTCCCCTGAGCACCAGCAGTAGTAATTCCTGAGTGAAGAGCCAGGAGTAACCCCTGTGCACCGCCGGGTGTGGCCCAAAAAGAAAAAAAAAACTGTCAATGATGGAGGGTTTTACTTTGTGTGTGTGTGTGTGTGTGTGTGTGTGTGTGTGTATTTGGGTGATACCCTATGATGCTCAGGGGTTAGTCCTGGTTCTGCACTCAGGAATTACTTCTGGTGGCGATCAGGGGACCATGTGGGATGCTGAGGATCAAACCCGGGTCAGCCGCAGGCAAGGCAAATGCCCTCCCCACTGTGCTATTGTTCTGGCCCAATGATGGAGTTTTATGAGTCCAACTCTAACATCACAACTACCATCAGAGTGTCTCCTTCCCTCCACAATGTTCCCAAACCCCCTTTCATCCATGCCACCTCCAAGTTTTTTAAATCACAAATGAGTATAAAATCTTGTCCAAAGCTTTCTCTAAGCAGCTCTTCTCTCCCTTTGGATGCTGTTTGTCCTTGCTGTGATCAACAAGGTGTGACACATCAACCCTCAGAGATGTTTGCTTTTATTTATTTACTAATTTTGGTGTGGTGAAGGGCAGACCCAGTGCATTGCACGTGTAAGGCAAGAGCTCTGCTACTGAACTGCATTCCTAGTATCAATGTATATATTTTGGCTTTGATGCCATAACTGGGTGTGCTCAGGGCTACTTTTGGCTCATGCTTGAGGGTCACTCCTGGCAGTGCTTCGGGGCCCATGCAGTATTGAGAGTCAAACTCAGGCCTCCTGCATGCAAAACAGGTGCTCTAGTCTATTGAATCCTCTCTCCTGCCCACATTTATTAATTTTTCATCCCCTCCTCTCCTCTCATTATTGATGCTGCTGTTAAATCACCAGGACTTAACACACACATTTGTTTACAATTTTTGTACACTTAGCTGTGGCATTCACCGGTGCTCATATGCTTTTTCGTGGCAGAGATGTCTCCCAGGCTGTGCTTAGAAGGCCTAGGGGTCTCCCTTTCAGTGATTTTCATCCAAATGATCAGAGCTTCGATGCAGGAGGAGTAAGATGCAGTGCTGCTTGGACCCTGCAGGTTCAAAGGGTTCCTGGGCCACCCCCGTGGTACCCAGAGGCTCTCCAGAGCAGCACCTGTCATGCTTGGAGACCATGTGGTGCCACAACAAAAATCAATCTCAGGCATGACCTGGCAAACCAGAGGAAGGTTAAAGTGGTAGGACCAGGATTGCCCCGTCAGCCTCCTGGAACACCCTTCCAGGGTAGTTCAGCTACCCCAGCTCTCCAGTGCTCCCTCTCCCTCATCTGTGACCCCATCGCAACCACCTGAGCACCCCCACCCCCATATCGCACAGAGGCATCAAGGGGTCTAGAGGTCCAGGCGTAGGAATGGAGTCCCAGTCTCCTTCATGTTTCCCCAGGGAAAGCTGGCAGTGGGCAGTGGGGACGGGCGCGGGTACCAACAGGGCGCTGTCCACCTCCTGGTGCTGAAGAGCCCTACTGGCTCTGCCCTCTGTGGGGATCGGTGACCCCCAATGCAGCCTTCACTTGGGATTTGGACCCTGATCCCAGGACTATTCCCAATGGTTCTGTTCAAGAACCTGCACCCATCCTGGTCTGCCTCACCATCTCAGAGCCCTGCTGGTTTGAACCAGAAACAAGCAGGTGGTTCCAGCCAGGACCTGCCCCGGATCTCTTTAGCAGCAAAGTCCAAAATCCAGTCTCTGTCCTGGTTCTGGCAGGCTCTATGGCACAGCGCACCCAGACCTGTCCTGTGAACCACTGGAGACACCGAGTTCGGGCACCAACCGGCCAGGCTGTGCAGTCAGGGGGAGAAAATGCCCCGGAATTTCTTCCATAGTCACTCTGTGACCGGGTACACTTTGCCGAGCACCTCCCCACTCTACACTTCCCAGTATACTTGCAAGGCGCAGGGTGCCAGCTCTCCCCCGTGTAGGAACTGCCGCTCGAGGTCCACCTTCTCCCGCTGAGGATGTAGAGAAAAGAGATGTGGGCTAGTGAATTGAAAGTGATGGCAACGGTGGTGGCGCGGGGAAACAGGAGGAAGCCAGGTGGCGCTCCTCGGAGCAGGGATTAGTTGGGAGACGTTGGCGGAGAAGGCTGCGCTCCACCAAGCCTTGAAGCTTCGGGACCGCGGTGCGGTGCGTGCGGCAGCTCTGCCTCCCGGAACAAGACTCAGCGCGACCAGGAGCCTCTTTCCCATCATCAGCGGGGGCGCAGGAGGGAGAGTGGGCCCAGGAAAGCAGAAGCGTGAATGGGCACCGCTGAGCAAGCGCCACTGGAGGAGCGTGGGATAGAGCAGGGGCCCTTGGGGGAGGGGGATGCCCAGGCACCCCGTGAGCTTGGTGGAGAGCCTTTTTTTTTTTTTTTTGGTTTGGTTTTGGCCACACCCAACGATGCTCAGGGATTATTCTTGACGCTGCACTTATAAATTACTCCTGGCGCTGCTCGGGCACCATAGATGATGCCAGGGATGCAAGCCAGGTTGACTGCATGCAGGGCAACTGCCCTATCTCCTGTACTACCTTGCTCCCATCCCCCTTTTCTGGAAATGTGGAGAGACTTTTGATGGCAGGGACAGCAGCATCATGGCATCCCCCTCATCCTCTCACCTTCGTGGCTTCCAGAAAGCAAGTCTTTTTAAAAAAAATTTATTGAATCACTGTAAGATAGTTACAAGCTTTCATGTTTGGGTTACAATTACACAATGATCAAACACCCATCCCTCCACCAGTGCACATTCCCCACCACCAATATCCCCTGTATACTCCCCTTTCCCAATCTCCCCCTGCCTCCATGGCAGATAATATTCCCCCATTCTCTCTCTCTCTCTCTCTCTCTCTCTCTCTCTCTCTCTCTCTCTCTCTCTCTCTCTCTCTCTCTCTCTCTCTCTCTCTCTCCTTTTGAGCATTATGGCTTGCAACACAGACACTGAGAGGTCATCATGTTTGGTCCATTATCTACTTTCGGCACACATCTCCCATCCCGACTGATTCCTCCAGCCATCATTTTCTTAGTGATCCCTTCTCTATTCCATCTGCCTTCTCCCCTCTGCTCATGAATCAGGCTTCCAGCTATGGGGAAATCCCCCTGGCCCTTGTATCTACTGTCCTTGGGTGTCAGCCTCATGTGATGTTATTCTATACTCCATAAGTGAGTGCAGTCCTTCTATGTGTGTCCCTCTCTTTCTGACTCATTTCACTTAGTACAATACTCTCCATGTCTATCCATTATAGGCAAATTACATGTCTTCATGGCTCCTAACAGCTGCATAGTATTCTACTGTGTAGATGTACCAAAGTTTCTTTAACCAGTCGTCTGTTCTTGGGCAGTTGATTTGTTTCCAGATTTTGGCTATTTTGAACAGTAGGTACAGATGAACATATAGGTACAGATGTCATTTCTACTGTGCTTTTTTGCATCCTTGGGATATATTCCCAGAAGTGGTATTGCAGGGTCATATGGAGGTCAATTTCTAGTTTTTGAAGGACTGTCCATATTGTTTTCCAGAAAGCCTGGACCAGTTGGCATTCCCACCAACAGTGAAGGAGCGTCCTTTTCCCCCCACATCCATGCCAGCACTGGTTGCTTTTGTTCTTTTGAATGTGTGCCAGTCTCTGTGGTGTGAGATGATATCTAGTTGTTTTGATTTTCTTCTCCCTGATGACTAGTGATGTGGAGCATTTTTTCATGTGCCTTTTGGCCATTTGTATTTTTTTTTTTTTGAGGAAAATTCCGTTCATTTCTTCTCCCCATTTTTTTGATGGGGTTGGAGGTTTTTTTCTTATACAATTCTACTAGTGTCTTGTATATCCTGGATAATAATCCCTTATCAGATGGGTATTGGGTAAAGATTCTTTCCCATTGTGTGGGCTCTAGAAGCAGGTTTTATTTCCTGCGAGACTAGGCAGGAAGCCCCCACCCCAGGCTTCGAAGGAGCTGGTTCTCTGTGCGTCCTGACACAAATTAAGAAGCTAGCTCTGGGAGGAACCAGGTCCAGCCAGAAGATGGCAGATTCCTCCTTCCCCTGCATTGGCTGAAAAGGCAGGGCCTCTTTTTCAAAAATTGCTGAGAGGGTCTAGAGAGGTAGTACAGCAAGAACAGAGCTTGCATTGCACATGGCCCAACCAGTGCAACCCCCAGCACCACATAAGATCTGTAGTGCTCCGCTGGAAGGGATCCCTGAGCACGAAGCCAGGAGTCAGCTCTGAGCACAGTTGGTGTAACCCCCAAATCAAAACAAAAGAAAAATGCTTAAGAGGTCTGGTGACAATCCAGGGTCCACATACTTCTCGTGCAGGAGCCCTGGTTCTTATCTCCATGGACACCTCCAGGTGTGAACTCGGTGCCTGAGCATCGCCAGGTATGCCCCCCCCAAAAAAAACCTCAATAATTTCAAGACAGCAGCAACAGAACATTAGAACAAATGCTGCCCCTATGCCTCTAAGCCAGTAGAGCCCACAGCTTTTGTGTCTTTTTTTCCCTTTCCCTTACTGCGCTCAGCCCGGACCCACTCTTGGTGCCACCTGCCAGCAGTGCAGTTCCGATGGCTTCCAGTTGTCAGCCTGTGATGCAGCGCTGCTGGCCTGGGTAGAACCAGGAGCTGCGAGATCACCAGGCTGTCAGGGCCATGCACCGTGGTTCTGAGAGGAGGGCATGAAGGGACAGGGATGGAACATGAGGCCTTGCGCAGACCAGGCATACCTTCACACCCTTTCAACCAGATGCCCGGGCCTGCAATTATGCCTTGGAGTTAACTCTGAGCTTACTGTGGCAGTGCTACTGCACCCCCTCGCTGCTTGGTCATCATAGTAAGTAGGGCAGAGGCCAGAGAGAGATATATATAGTACAGGGTGCTTGCCTTTCACACAGTCGACCCAGTCTGGTACCCCACACAGTCCCTTAGCACTGCCTGGAATTATCCTTGAGCACCAAGTCAGGAGTAAGTCCTGAGTACTGCCAGGTGTGACCCAAACCTCACCCCCCACAAAGAAAATTAAGTCAGGGGCTGGAGTGATAACACAGCGGGTAGGGCATTTGCCCTGCACGCGGCCGACCTGGGTTCAATTCCCAGCATCCCATATGTTCACCCGAGCACCTCCAGGAGTAATTCCTGAGTGCAGAGCCAGGAGTAACCCCTGAGCATTGGCTGGGTGTAACCCAAAAAGGAAAAATTATAATTAAAAAATAATTTAAAAAATTAAGTCAAGGCACACGGGTGTCACCAGTCACCTGTGTTCATCTGCTATTGCCCTTATCAGAAGTGAACTGTCATGCAGCTTTATTTACTGTCACACCAGACAGTACTCAGAGGTTGCTCCTGGCTCTGTACTTAGGGATTAGTTTTGGTGGGCTTGGGGGGCCATATGGGGTGCTGGGGACCTAACCCAGTTACCCGCATGCAAGGCAAGTGTCCTACCCACTGTACTATTGCTCTGGTCCCCATGCAACTTTATTTTTGAACAATTCTCTAAGCAGCAAAAGACTTCAGAATGCTCACAAATGAAAGATCTTATAACACAATTGGCAAGGAAGTTTGTTCAATTTGTGACATACAATTTCTTAAAATAGCCAGAATTAACCAGAACAATCAGTCTTCAGGAATTCCAACTAATTTTAGGATACCCAGATTATTATCCACATATACGTTAAGAAGTTGGCCATTCCTTATGTGACAATGTTTCCCATGAAGCCTTTAAACATACAAAATAGGTCTGACTCATATGATTTGTCTTCTTATGAAAGGAAAAAGCAATTACTTTGGGATATTTTAGTTTGCTGTTTATATTTACTTTCTCTTTTACTAACCAAGATTTTATTCCTTAAAGTTTTTAATTTCTGAGGTTGAAGCAACAATACAGTGAGTAGGGCATTTGCTTTGCATGCAGTCGACCTGGGTTCAATTCCCGGTTCCCCATAGGGTCCCTTGAGCCCACTAGGAGTGATCCCTGAGTTCAGAGCCAGGAGTTGGTCCTGAGCACCTCCAGGTATGGCCAAGAAAACAAACAAAAAAGGTTTTTATTCCTGGGGATATAGCTGCCTTGCATGCAACTGACCTGGGTTTGATTCCCAGTATCCCATATGGTTTCCAGAGCCTGCTAGGAGTGTTCCTTGAGTGCAAAGTCATGAGTGTGGACTCAAAATACACACACACACACAAAAATTATTATTTTTTAATTTTTGGGAAGTTTTTTCCTCACAGTTATTAAACGGCTTTGACATTTCTACAGATTCAGGGAAGCATACTCAATTATCCATTGAAACACAGGAGCAAAAATTTCAAAGCTGAAAATAAAACTGAAAACTGAAACTTTCAAAACCAAAATTAAGTGTAATTAACTACTCCCTCCCCCAATGCTGGGGCCTTACATCTGCAAGATAGATGCTCTAACACTAAGTCACATCCCCAGCAAGACTCAGTGTACTTAAAGACCTGATGATAAAGCTAACATAAAATATAAAGTTATTTAATAACACTTTTTTTTTTTGCTTTTTGGGTCACACCTGGCGATGCACAGGGGTTACTCCTGGCTCTGCACTCAGGAATTACCCCTGGCCATGCTCAGGGGACCATATGGGATGCTGGGATTTGAACCCGGGTCGGCCGCGTGCAAGGCAAACGCCCTACCCGCTGTGCTATCTCCCCAGCCCCAATAACACTTTTTAAAATTTTTTTAAATTTTATTGAATCACTGTGAGATAGTTACAAGCTTTCATGATTGGGTTACAATCTCACAATGATCAAACACCCATCCCTCCACCAGTGCACATTCCCCACCACCAATATCCCCGGAAACCCCCCCTTTCCCACCCTCCCCCTGCCTCTAAGGCAGACAATATTCCCCATACTCTCTCTCTACTTTTCAGCATTATAACTTGTAACACAGACACTGAGAAGTCATCATGTTTGGTCCATTATCTACTGTCAGCACACATCTCCCATCCCAACTGGTTCCTCCAGCCATCATTTTCTTAGTGATCCCTTCTCTATTCCATCTGCCTTCTCCCCTCCGCTCATGAAGCAGTCTTCCAGCTATGGAGCAATCCCCCTGGCCCTTGTATCTACCATCCTGGGTGTCAGCCTCATGTGATGCTACCCTACACTCCTCAAATGAGTGCAATCCCTCTATGTCTGTCCCTCTCTTTCTGACTCATTTCACTTAGCATGATACTTTCCATGTTTATCCATTTATAAGCAAATTTCATGACTTCATCTCTCCTAATAGCTGCATAGTATTCCATTGTGTAGATGTACCAAAGTTTCTTTAACCAGTCATCTGTTTTAGGGCACTTGGGTTGTTTCCATATTTTGGCTATTGTGAACAGTGCTGCAATGAATATATAGGTACAGATGTCATTTCTACTGTGCTCTTTTGCATCCTCGGGATATATTCCCAGAAGTGGTATTGCAGGGTCATATGGAAGCTCAATTTCTAGTTTTTTAAGGACTGTCCATATTGTTTTCCAGAAAGGCTGGACCAGTCGGCATTACCACTAATAGTGAAGGAGTGTCCCTTTTCCCCCCACATCCACACCAACATTGGTTGCTTTTGTTCTTTTGAATGTGTGCCAGTCTCTGTGGTGTGAGGTGATATCTCATTGTTGTTTTGATTTGCATCTCCCTGATGACTAGTGATGTGGAGCATTTTTTCATGTGCCTTTTGGCCATTTGTATTTCTTTTTTGTCCTTCTGTTCATTTCTTCTCCCCATTTTTTGATGGGGTTGGAAGTTTTTTCTTATACAGTTCTACAAGTATCTTGTATATCCTGGATATTAATCCCTTGTCAGATGGGTATTGGGTAAGTATTCTTTCCCATTCTTTGGGCTCTTTCTGTATTTTGGTCACTGTTTATTTTGAAGTGCAGAAGCTTCATGATCTGCAGGGGCATGAGAGAGGTTCCCTGGCAATCAGCCTACAGGTTAGAAGATAACAGACTCATGTCCTCAATGGGATCAGAGAATACAGGGCTACGGTGCTGCCCTGCAAACAGCTGCCCCAGCTGCATTCCTGACATGATGTTGATCCCCAGGCACTGCCAAGAATGGACCCTTTGGGGCTGGAGCAATAGCACAGTGGGTAGGACATTTGACTTGCACGCGGCTGACTCGGGTTCGATTCCCAGCATCCCATATGGTCCCCTGAGTGCAGAGCCAGGAGTAACCCCTGTGCATCGCCAGGTGTAACCCAAAAAGAAAAAAAAAAAGAGTGGACCCTTTGGGGCATGACCCCAAACCACCCATCTACCTTTGAAAGTTTGAAAGCAACCATCTTTAAGTACCAGGAGGTTGACTCCATGGCTTGGAGGCTGGTCTCTCATTCTGGGCAACTCAGAGAATGGAACACCAAGTAAAATGTGGTCGGAGGCCATGCGGGGGAAGGGTGACGTGTGCCGAATGTAGACTAGAGACTGAACACAATGGCCACTCAACACCTTTATTGCAAACTACAACACCTAATCAGAGAGAGAGAACAAAAGGGAATACCCTGCCATAGTAGCAGTGTGGGGTGGGGGGAGACGGGACTGGGGAGGGTGGGAGGGATGCTGGGTTTACTGGTGGTAGAGAATGGGCACGAGTGAAGGGATGGGTTCTCAAACTTTGTATGGGGGAAGCATGAGCACAAAAATGTATAAATCTGTAACTGTACCCTCACGGTGACTCACTAATTAAAAATAAATAAATTATAAAAAATAAAATAAAATATATGCATTGAAAGCAACCATCTTGTCTGCAAGCTCATAAGCAGGGTTTCTTTCTTTCTTTCTTTCTTTCTTTCTTTCTTTCTTTCTTTCTTTCTTTCTTTCTTTCTTTCTTTCTTCTTTCTTTCTCCTTTCTTTCTCCTTTCTTTCTTTCTTTCTTTCTTTCTTTCTTTCTTTCTTTCTTTCTTTCTTTCTTTCTTTCTTTCTTTCTTTCTTTCTTTCTTTCTTTCTTTCTTTCTCTCTCTCTCTCTCTCTCTCTTTCTTTCTTTCTTTCTTTCTTTCTTTCTTTCTTTCTTTCTTTCTTTCTTTCTTTCTTTCTTTCTTTCTTTCTTTCTTTCTTTCTTTCTAATAGGGAAGGGACAGGGGGAAAAGGAGGTGGGCAGTAGATCAGTGGCACCAGAATGATCATGCTTCTAGGCTGGCCCCTGAAACACACTCCATTTTATCTGCAAACCCAGACAACGAGGGGGTTAGGCTTTGAGGGAAAGATAACCTGTCCTTTCATCCTTAGGCCTGGGGCAAGGACAGTTGTCCTGGTTTAATATTGATCTTTGAGTCAGTTTCTCCTCCTGAGGGAAGATGTTCCCTCTAGTGTTATTTACACTAGGGAGCGTGGGAGCCACAGAATGGCCGTTGTGATGGCCAAGTAGTAACACCAACTCCCGTTTGCACTGGAATGAGGACTGGAATGTGGAGGTTTAAAGAGCAGGACCACATCTATATTGTGTGCTGTTTTATTTTGTTTGTGGGGTTGATGGGGTGGGGGGTGGGGTGGGAGGCTGGCCACATCCATGTGTGCTCAGGGGCCATGCGTGGTGCTGGAATCAAACCTGGGGTGTCTGTGTGCAAACGAACATTTAACCTGTTACACTATCTTCCTGGCCCTGTGATTGCATCTAGATAAAGACTGGAGGGGGGTGGGGTGGAAAAACAAGATAGATGGTTTAAAGCAGGGTGGGTGACTAGTTTCTTTAATTTTTTTCTTATAATATGCCAAGGTCCAGAAGACAGTTCAAAGGGCTTCGGCATATGCCAAGCAGGCAGGAAGCCTGGAGTTAGATTCCTCGCACAGCACGGCCTCTACTCCTGCACAGCTGGGTGTAGCCCTGGTGGTCCTGGGCAGCCCTGCATTGCTGGGCTGAGCACGGAAAGGCTCGGCCCACACAGTCAGCACCAATGAGCCAATTAGATCTATGAGTGGCCCCCAAACTCTCTAATGATTTCTTTGGAAATCCCCTAAACTGAATGTCAAATTGCAAGATGTCTATTGCGATGGGAGAGGTTATTGGTGATTTGGTAATTCCCACTGCTCCTCCCCTACCATCCCCCCACTCTTAAGAGCTGAATTCAAAATTAAAGACAGGAGGCAGAGGCGGACTGATAGTACAGCCGGTAGGGCATTTGCCTTGCATGTGACTGACCTGGGTTCAATCCCCAGCATCCCATATGGTCCCCCGAGCACCACCAGGAGTAATCCCTGAGTGCAGAGCCAGGACTTAACCCCTGAGTATTGCTGGATGTGACCCAAAAAGAAAAGAAAACAAAACAAAACAAAAAAACAGGATGCTGAAGAAATAGCTCAGTGAACTGAGTGCATGCATGTGGGAAGCCTGGGTTTGAGTCTTGGCAATATATGGTTTTGTGATCCCCCAAAAAAGTACTTCAAAATTTAAAAAAATTAAATTAACCAGCAAGCTTTTCTGTACAGGCACTGTTTCCTTATTGTGTCCTTCTATTATGGGTGGGAGAAGTGGCTCCCCTAAAGAATAGGTCTCCTAGGTAGCTCGTGAAATGTGGGTCACCTGGTTGCCTGATTCTTGGCTGTCTGGGCAAATGTTGTAGGTAATGGGTGAAATAAGGAACAGGGGGCAGCAGCAGGGGAAGGGGGGGAGAGAGGGAGAGAGGTGGAAGAGAGCAGGGAGAGAGAGACACAGAGAGAGAAAGAGAGAGAGAGAGAGAGCGCTACTGCCTTCCTGCAACAGGGTTGCTTTGGCTTAGACAGAGATTTTGCCCACATTGCTGTGACCTGCCAGTCAGCCTGACTTTCCCAAAAAGCCTAAGGTAAGGATAGAATGAACCCTGGGAAATCTGGTTTAGACGGTTTAGATTCATGGATAAGCTGGGGCTGTGCCTCAGGGAACTAACACAGGAGGAACTGATGCAGTCCATCTTTCCTAAAGCTGTACTTCCCTGTTCTTTTATTTCTGTCAAACCACAACATTGGTACACTGGGAACAGAGTCCACCATCTTCTACCTGCTGGCCTGCTGCCCCAATCACCAATCTTGATCGACTGGCTCTCTGGCTGCCGGCCCGTGGACCTTCATGGCTTCATGAGTAGGTATTATTTTGATAAAGAGAAAAAAAAAGCACATACACAGCCAGAACAGCCTGTTCCCTCTGTTTGGAGATGGATGTGACATTGGTTTTCACCCCTAGATGTTCTAGAGCCTCTCCTGCTGCTGCCATGATCATAAGAGAGAAAGTCTCTTTCCCCTCCCCTCCCTGCCTGACTTGCCCCTTTCCCTCCCACCTGGTTTCCACCTTCCTCACCCTCATTCCAGGTTCTTCCACCACAAAGCCAGAATGTAAACGAACATGCTGGGAGAATCCAAAGCAGCTCAGATGCAGCCTACTGTGGGCGTGATGGGGTTTTCTGTGGCTGGGACCTGGAGATCTGGAGGCGGCTCTGGGGGTCATTTTCCTGCTCTTTCTACAGGGCAAGGGCAAAATGTCATCTCCACTGCTGAATTACTCCATGCTTCTTCCGGCTGTTATATCAGAATGTTCTGGGGCAGGGCTGGGGAGATAGTACAGAAAAGGAGGCACTTGTTTTGCATGCAGCTGAGTCAAGTTTGATTCTTGGCATGGCATATGGCCCTCTGGCACTGGAGTGATCCCTGAGTGCAGAGCCAGGAATAAACTGTGCACAGCGAGGTATAGTCCAAAACCAAAAGAAAAGAATGTTCTGGGGGCAGAATTCCCCTTCTCTCTACTAAAAAGCTCTTGGTTCTCTCTGCTCCCCCCCAGAATTTTCTCTATAGAACCAAAAAATAGGGTAGGGATGTAGGTAAAAGATGAAGGACTCCAGCCAACAGATGCCAACAGGAATGGGACTTCCTTGAGTTTGGTAGAATATGGCAGAGAGTTAGGTTGGGCAATGGGGAAAGTCTGAACTATAGTTTATTCTATGTCTGGGTTTAATCCCGGCATCCAGGGATAAGAAAGTTGGATTCTCTGCAAACATTTCTCTAAACTGTCTGCTCAGTGGGGGAGACTGAAGGTGCAGAACACTCAGGAGAATGGAGGCAGGGCCAGGGGATGTGTGTGTAGGGGTGCATACGATGACAGCGAAAGAGCAGGGGGAGGATGCAAAAATTCAAATCCAAGCTCTGTTTTGTTTTGTTTTGTTTTCCATGCTGGGCAACCCAGGAGAGTCAGTGTCCACTCTGGGCTTCAGCTCACTCTTGGTAAGTCAAGAAAATAGTGGCTGACTCCTGACCTTCAGAGGGCTGAGTGACCTCTCTCAGGCTGTTTTCTAGTCAATAAAACTGCGAGCTTGCTCTCTGTCCTTCGGCAAGGGCATGATCAGGCCAACCTCCTAAACCCTTCCAACAATTTAGTAACTGGCAGTAGTGGGTGTTTGCAATGGGGTTGCCCAGTCTATTTAGGAATGGGGCTCTTTTCTCTTAACTTTCATTGCAGGGGACAACTTGTTCTAACTGAAGATTCCTTAACGTGAGCTTCATTTTGTTCCATTTAACTAAGATTCCAAAGCAAGGATTTCAACGCCTTCAAAAGTTGGTCAGGAGGCTGGGGTGAGCTTGCAACAGGCTGCGTGAGTGCATGTTTTGCATGCAGGAGGTCTGGGTTTGATCCCCAACACCATATGGTCCCCAGAGTATCACAAAGAGAGAAATTCCTGAGCTGGGAGTAGCCAAACAAAACAAAACAAAAAACCCATGCCATTTGTCTGAGTATGAGTCCCTAGGTTGATCCCTGACGCTACACACTCACACACACACATACACACACACACACACACACACACACACACACACATCTGGGGGCCCAGAGACATGGCTCAGGGGTTCAACACCTACTTTGTAGTCATGAGGTCAATTTTTTGATCCTTGGCGCTGCCCGTGAGTGGAGTGTAACCCCAGCAGCACTGCTTTTTGTGATCCCCACCACCAACACCAAATGCAACAACTCCAACAAAGTGAGTGCTGTCAGCTGTATTCCAGTCAAGTGTGTGTGAGCAACACGATTGAAGGGTGTGTGTGCCTGTGGTAAGCACGACAATGTAATACGAGCATTGCGGCTGGCTGCGTGACACCCGGTCACCACAACAACTAAAGGGAGTGGAGAAATTAATAAGAAACAATTGATTTGCTTTCTTTTGAAAAACATGCACTTGCTTTTAGTCATTTATTCATTTCCTTTTTCTTTTTTTTTTTTTTTTTGCTGTGCCAGGAATTGAACCCAGGGTGTCACACATGCAAAGCAAATGCTCTATTGTTGAGATACATCCCTGGCCCCCTCATAACTTTTGAAACGTAGAATTTGGTCCCAAGAGACATCTCAATAGTCTGAGCCCAGGCTTTGCATGCAGGAGACCAGGGAACCAGCTGTCTGGCTCTCTGAACTGTGACTGGTATGCCCTAAAATAAAGCAACAAAGAAAAAAGTAGAATTTCTGTGCAGAGCATTCATACATTATTTGCTCAGAAAAAATCAAACCATTTTTAGAGTAAGTGCCTGTACATCCTTTAAAAAAAAATTGGGGAGGGGGCTGAAGCAATAGTACAGAGGGTAGGGCGTTTGCCTTGCACGCAGCCGACCCGGGTTCAATTCCCAGCATCCCATATGGTCCTCTGAGCACTTCCAGGGGTGATTCCTGAGTGCAGATCCAGGAGTAACCCCTGTGCATTGCCAGGCGTGACCCATAAAGCAAAAAAAAAAAAATGGGGGAGGTTCCTAAGTAGGTACCAGAGGTTCAGGAACCCCACCAGTAATTAATTCTCAGCTAACTGGGTTGGCACTACAGTGCAAGGACTTGCAAATGTGTTGCTGCTCAAGCTCTCCTGTGCTGGGGATATGGGAGACACCCCAGTGATGCTGGGGACGTCCAGGGTCATAAGTAGAGGTCCTCAGAGAACTTTGGCATGCCAGGATCAAACCTAGGTCAGCTGCGTATAAGACAAGTGTCTACCTGCTGTACTATCATTAGCTTCTCTCATGATGAGAATTTCTAATGATTTTTCCATCTTATGATGGTGTGAGGGCATGCAGCCGACCCAGGTTCGATTCCTCTGCCCCTCTCAGAGAGCTCAGCGAGCTACCGAGAGTATCTCGCCCGCATGGCAGAGCCTGCTGGCAAGCTACCCGTGGCATATCCGATATGCCAAAAACAGTAACAACAAGTCTCACAATGGAGACGCTACTGGTGCCCGCTAGAGCAAATCGATGAGCAACTGGATGACAGTGACAGTGACAGTGATGATGGTGTGAAAGAGAAAACACATATTCAGTAGAAATCACATTTTAGATTTCTGTTTGGGCACCACATCCTGCAGTGCTCGAGGGACTGCTTCTGGCTCTGTATTCTGGGGTCTCCCCCAGCAGTGTTCAGGAGCTCACATATGCCAGACAGGCACTCCACCCCTGGGTCCTAGCCCCAGCTCCAAGTTTTGAATTTTTTTAAAGAATTTTTAAATT
Source organism: Sorex araneus (assembly GCF_027595985.1). Taxonomy (NCBI): domain Eukaryota; kingdom Metazoa; phylum Chordata; class Mammalia; order Eulipotyphla; family Soricidae; genus Sorex; species Sorex araneus. The sequence goes on from NC_073304.1 coordinate 202,749,704, forward strand.
GTTTTTATTGAATCACTGTGCGATTCAAAGCTTACAAAGCTGTTCGTGATTAGGTTTCAGTCATCCAGTGTTCCAACACCCATCCCTGCACCAGTGTACATTTCCCAGCCCCAGTGTCCCCAGGTTCCCTCCCATCACCCCACACACCAAGTTTTGAATTTTTATTTTTGTTTGTTTGTTTGGGGCTGTGCTCAGGGCTTACTCCTAACTGTACACGCAGGGGTCACTCCTGGATCACCCCGGGATATGGAGTGCCAGGGATTGAACCCAGATTAGACATGGGTGAGGCAAACTACTACCCGCTGTCCTACCTCTCTGGCCCTGAATTTTGATCTTTCCCCCACATTAGCAGGCTGCCACAGGATGCTCTTTCTTTCTCATGGGCAGTGGCTGCGAACCACAGCTCCATGCCAGCTCCCACGGAGGGTAAACACGCCTCAGGCCCCAGGCTACTGAGTTCCCAGTACCGGGGAGGAAGCGAATCTTCCTTCACCCTTCTAGGGCCCCTATCCTGGAGAATAATTAAATTGACACGAGAGATTAACAAGAGGTCAGAGATGTAACTCAGTGGCAGAGAACATACCAGTTCGGATTCCAGGTTCCACAGGGCACGAGGATTCCCACCACCCCCCGCCATCTCCACCCCCCCCCCCCAGGCCCCTCTCAACGTTCCCAGCCTCACTTCTTCGCTGGGATTCCTGACCTGGACTGCCCCCACCTTGGTCGCTTGCCACTAACTAGTCATCTGCCACTTTTGCAGGCCACCCCAGGTACCACACACACACACACACACACACACACACACACACACACACACACACACACACACAATTAACAAGAGAAAAGACACTTGAATCACAGGTCCAAAGGCCCCACAGAGTGTGAACACACATTCTTGGTCATTGGAGTGGATATACAGTCCCTGGGAAGGGAACACAGAACAAAGAACTTTGCCATTTAAAGGAAAAAGAACTCCCACAGAGGGAGGCTGGGAGTGGGGAGTGGGGTGTTGGGGGGACGGTGGGAGGGAAACAGGGGACATTGGTGGTGGGAAATGTACACTAGTGGAGGGATGGGTGCTGGATCATTATATGACTGAAACCCAATTATGAACAGCTTTGTAATGGTCTATCTCACAAATATTCAATTTAAAAATTTTTTTTAAAAAAGCAATGTGGAGTTCATGCCCGCTTCAGTCAGCTTTATTAGTGGCTGAGTAAATAGCAGTACTCCTGCAATTTAAAAATAATAATAAAAAAATTTGGGGCCGGAGCGATAGCACAGCGGGTAGGGCGTTTGCCTTGCACGCGGCCGACCTGGGTTCGATCCCCGGCATCCCATATGGTCCCCCAAGCACCGCCAGGAGTAGTTCCTGAGTGCAAAGCCAGGAGTAACCCCTGAGCATCGCTGGGTGTGACCCAAAAAGCAAAAAAATAAAATAAAATAAAATAAAAATAAAAATAAAAATAATAATAAAAAAATAAAAGGAAAAAGGAATTTTAAGGGGAAGCCACACCTAGGTGCTATGGGGCCGCTGCGTGTTGGGGACAGAATCCAGGCTCCAGCCCTGAGTCCTCTGCCTGGCCCAGAAGAAGGAATTATATAGGATTCATCTGCAAATGGCTCTAAAACAGACCTTTCACAGGAGGCCCCTATCCCAGGAGATAAAAACGCCACTTTCTCCCACTTCCAGGCCACCAGACACTCCTGTTGTCCGGGAGACTGATAACAGGGCAAACACTGTGGGTCAGTCTCTTCATTGGCCGCCCGCCCCCTGCCAAGCTCATCCTGCCCAACTCTGCACCCCACACCAGCACCGAACATGTGAATTAGCAATTCTGCACACTCTTAAAGCAATGGTAAAATTTCCATTTCAGTGTTCAATACTAAAAGAGAAGACTGAGCACTAGAGCTAAGGTTAGGGGAACTGTATTTGAGGCCGGAGGGACAATAAGGGGTTAAGGGACGTACCTTGCATGTTGGTCAGCCCCCATTTGACGTCCAGCACCATGTGTCATCCCCTGAGCACTGCCAGGAGTGACCCATGAGCACAGAACTAGGAACAAGCTCTGAGCACAGCTGGTTATGGCTCCTAAACAAACAAAACAATGAAAGGGCCTGTACTCATTCTGGTGTGGTTTTGCCTTTTGGTTCTGTTCTGTTTTGTTTAGCAGTCACTCTGGAGGTGCTCAGGACTTACTCTTGTTTCTGTGCTCAGGAGATCACCTGACAGTGCTCAATGGTACCAGGAATCGAACATGAGCAGGGTGGAGGTGGGGGTGTTGGGTGTGCACAACGCACTTACCCCCTGTACTATATCTCTGGCCCCACCTTTTAATTCCTATTTGTAGATGACTCATCAGAAATGATTGATCTTACAATGAGGAAATGATATCTGTAATCAAAAACATTTCAAAATTACTTGAAGCTGTATACTTATTTACAGAAGCTGAATTCATGCTTATTTTAATGTAAACTTTTGTTTTGGGGCTACATCCGGTGATGCTCAGGGCTTACTCCTGGCTCTGGGCTCAGGGATTAATCAGGGGACCACATGTGGTAGCGAAGATCAATCCCTGGTTGGTTGTGTGAAAGGCATGTGCTCTACCCATTGTTTTCTCTCTCTCTCTCTCTCTCTCTCTCTCTGCTTGTCTTTTATTTTTATTTATTTGTTTTTGAGCCACACCTGGTGATGCTCAGAGGTTACTCCTGGCTCTATACTCAGGAATCACTTTGGAGGGTTCTTGGGAGACTATATGGGGTCCTTGGGATTGAACCTGGGTTAACCCCATGCAAGGCCAGCACCTTACCTGCTATGCTGTACTATCTCTTGAGCTCAACTACTTGTCTTTTAATACCCAGTTCCAGCCTCATCTCCAGGAAGCCTTCTCCAACTCCTGCTCAACTGTCTGGTTCACTGCAACAAGAGTGTAACACCACAGTTAGAGCTGAAGTTTACTGAGCTCTTACTTTGTACCTGGTCCTGTATCAAGCCCCTTTCTCTGCTTCATCCTTCTAAAATCCTCTCCACCCCCTGTGAAAGAGATCCCCATTTTCCCTGATCAGGATGGGCTCCTTCCCACACTTAAAGAAAATGAAGGTTTTTAGGTGTTTTAAGTGTTGTTAGGGTTGAAATGTGAACCCAGGGCAGTGTTACTCTAAGACCTATTCTAGACCCAGAGCAAAAGCTGGTAAGGCATTTGCCTTGCAGGTTCCAGACCTGGGTTTGATCTCTGGGGCCCCATAGGGTTCCCTGAGCCAGCCAGGAGCCATCCCTCAGCGCAGAGTCAGAAGTAAGTCCTGAGCACCACCAGGTACCCCAACTGCCTGCTTCCCCACCCCCACACACACCTAAACAGAAAGAAATCAAGACTGTTCTAAGTGTTTGTGTTGACTCTCTCCTCTGATACATACCCCTTCCTTCCCCTAGCGCCCTCCTCACAGCCATGGAGGTCCTGTTCCTATCTCTGTCCTGAGTGCAGCGAGCTGCTCCCCCACACCCATTGCAATCCCAGGAGGGGCTGAGTTCAAATCTCACAGAGCTGACTTCATACACTGGGGGCTTCTCTCCTGACCGCAGCCTTCCTCACCCTCTCCCTGGAGTCCCTGAGGAAGCCACAGGAGCTAGGGCCTCAGCCACACCTGCCTAGGGCCAAGTTTCGTCCAGATAAAGGGTCCTCCACTCCAAGGACACAGCCCCATGTCCTGAAGCGCCCAGCTTGGGGCCAACCCTTCCCAGACTTGAGCTCACGGGCTGCTCACAACAACCTCTGAGGATGGGGGGGGGGGTGATTTTCATTTTAAGAGCAGGGAAATGGGGTCTAGGAGAAGACTCAGAGGGCTAGAGCACATGGCATTTAGGAACCCAGGATCTGATCTCCAGCACTGTCAAGTACCCTGAACAATGCCAAAAATGATCCCTGAACACTGAGTCAGGAGTAGTCCCCAAGCACTGCCAAGTATGGTCAAAAAAAAAAAAAACCCACAGAAATACGATGCAAAGTGATGTTCAACTGACCTCACAGAGCCAGGGTTGGGCAAGACGTGACCTCCAACTTGTCCGATCTCCAAGCCCTTTCATTTTCCCATCACCTCATTCCCGTTGTCAGGGACATAGGAACAAATTCTGATTCATCTCAGTGCCCTCTAGGGGCCCGCCCCCACCAGCCAGGCCGCTGGGGTTCCCACCACTGGCTTACGGGCAGTGTCAGTGGGGCTGACATTATTACCCCACTGTACAGATGAGGAAGTTGCAATCAGATGCTGCCCAAGGTCATCCTTGTGTCAGGAAGAGGAGGGACTTGAAGCCGGACATTCGGGCACCCTGTGAAGAGGAAGAGGAAGAAGGGTGAGGCAGGACGGGGTGTGTGTATGTGGGGGGTAGGGGGCAGGGGGGGGTGTTGGATCCTGCCTGGCAGCTTTATGGGCCCTGGCAGACAGACCTGGGACTCGGGATACGCTAATGACCCTGTACTGGGCCTTTTCTCTGGGGAAGCTGGACCCCTGCATGACAAATGACTAGGTTATGGTAGGCCATGTCAGGAGTCCTGGGGTGAGGCTGGGAAGTTCCGGAGCAGAAGGGTGGGAAGGCATCCCCAACCCTTTCTCACCGCAAACCTGCAGCTCTGGGCTGCCTGGGATCCAGCCTCAGCCTCTCCTCTTCCATCTCACTGCGGTGCCAAACATCCTGAGAGGCGGGGCGGGGCGGATTGCATCTGGGGGAAGGAGAGTGAAGTTTCCTGGGGGACAGCACCTCTGCTCACACCATTCTCCCTGGACAGTGCAGTGCATGCAAAGGTCAACACCCACAGTCCCTTCACACTGCCCCAAAGGGTTTCAGGTCTTCCCTCCCGCTAGTTGGGGTCACGGGGACTCCCTTGAAAAGACTTCATTCTCAGGGGTCCGCCTCACCCCAGGCCCCAGTACTGAAAGAGTTTACAGCCGGGTGAACACAGAGCTGCCCTCCAGAAAAGGCCCCGCAGGACAGACAATGGGGCCCTAAGCAGGAGGAGAGCACGCCCCCTCCCCTCGGGCCTCCTAGGATCAAAGCCGCTCCTGGAGGCCCTGTGATCCCTGGCCAGAAGGTGGGGGTGGGGGTGGGGGGGCGTCAACCAGGACTCTAACCCAGGAGGAGGCCCCTTTGCCTGGAGAGTTCAGTTCGGGGGAGGCACTCTCTCATCAGAGGGCCCTAGTCTGGGTTCAAAGGCCGGGGTGGGGGGTGGCTAAGAGGTTGGCAGCGGATGGGGAAGCGACTAGACCAAAAAGCCTGGGCGGGCTTCCTGTTGATGGAGGGGGCCCAGGCCCACTGCCCAGTTCCCCGTCCCTCCCCTCACCCCTCAACCCTCCCCCTGCGTTACCCACTGTACCTAGAGTCCCCAAGGAGGTCAGAGGCTTTGCTAGAGGGATGGAATCTAGGAAGCAGTAAACGCGACCCCTCCTGAGAGGGAAAGCAGTTTCCTTGGGGCCCCTTTTGCCAAATGCTTCGGCTAGGATTTGGATGGCGTTCCTGACCATGGGGGTCCCTGGGCTGGAGCGATAGTACAGCGGGTAGGGCGCTTGCTTACCTTGCACACGGCACATCTGGGTTCTATACCCGGTATCCCGTACGGTCCCCCAGCACCGCCAGGCGTGATCCCTGAGAGGAATTAGGAGCAAGTGCCCCACCTGAGCACCGCCGGGTGTGGCCCCCCAAATGAGAGGAGGGGTGGTGCGGGGTGGGGGCGGGGGTGTCCATTCACACCCAGGTGGCTTCCCTTCCCAGTCTCAGGAGCTGGGGACCGGTGTCGGGGGACTCAAGAGAACCGACCCCGACCCCTTTCCTTCAGGGCGCATCACTTTCTTCCTCTCACCTCGAGCCCCTCTGCGTTCCCGCCTACCCTGCGTCCTCGGCAACCTCGCTCCTTCTGCCCTCACGCACAGACACGCAGATCAGGGCACCTTTTCCACTCGGGGCGGGGAGGAGGGTCTGCGCGACGGCAGGGGCGGACTCCCCCGCGCGCGCGCTCCTTGCCCAGCGTCCGCATCTCTCCTCCCGTCCCACGCGGGGACCCTCGAGGGCCGCTCCCCGGGAGCACTTGACATCCGCGCAGGGATCACATCCCAGCACTGCATCCCGGCGGCGGCCTGACCCTGGACCCGCAGGTGTGGGCTGGGGTGGGGAGCGGGTTAGGGCGCCGCGGGCGAGCTCCTGCGCACGGGGCAAAAGGTGGACCTGCAGGGGGTGGGGAGCGCGAGGGGATTGTGAGGTTTTCCAGGCAGGGACGGCAGGAGGGGAGGGGAGGGGAGGCTCCGCCAGGGGGAGGAGCCGCTCCCCGCGTCCCCATGCCGGGGCTCCTTCGCATCGCGGCTCCGCTATAAAACCCCGGCGGGCATGCTCGCAGCACCTCCCCGCGGCCTCCTGGGCGAGCGACCCCCGGCTCGGTGGCGTCTCGGCTCCGGCGCACTATGCAACTGCTCCTTGCGCTCCTGGCTCTGGCCGCCGCCGGGCCCTGGGCCAGCTCCGCAGGTGAAACTCGGGATTGATCCGGAGGGCCCGGGATAGCTGGGGTGCGGGCTTCGCCCCCTCCCCGGCTGCGCATCCGTGCCCGCCGCGGGCGTGTGCGCTGGGTGCGGGCTGACGGGGCGTGCGCGGGCCTGTGCGGGTGCGTTGCGGGTGCTGGGAGGAGGGCGCGGACGCGGGTGCGGCGGCGGCCGTGCGGGGCTGGACGCGGGATGCTTCTCCCAGCCGCCTTCCTGAAGGTGCGCGCGGTCTCCGCTGCTCCTGAGGGTGTCGGTGGGACACAGTCCGTCCCGTCGGGACGCAGGGCTAGTGCTGAAGGTGCTGAACCCGGGCCCCGAGAGCCGGCGGGGTGTCCCGGAGCCCTGGGTTCCCACATTTCTCACCCTGAGCTTCTGGTCTCCGGGAAGCGGCTACCGGCTCTCCCTCCCCGCTCCCCTCTCCAGTCCCCAGCGCTGGATTGGAAGCCCGGCGGGGGGCACCGGAGACCCGAGGCCCCTGCAGAGCCGGTCTTTCCGGCCGGGGTGATTTTCGTTTAAAGATTAATGGTGAGACCGAGCTCTTAATTATTCCCCTAGGTGGGAGGTAGCCGGATCGGCGTGTTAATATTTGATAAGGAGACGAAGGTCCTTGTAGCGGCCAGACACGGGGATCCAGGACGGACCCTGGGGGCACCCCCTGCTTTGCTGGAAACCCTTTAGGAGAGGACTCCCGTTCAGGGTTGTTTCTTGGGGTCTACAGACCCCAGAATTTTCTAAACTTATTTCACCTATTTCCCCCTTTCCAGAAAAAAAAAATTAAATCTCTGAGCGCACCCCTGGAAATCTACATTTTTAAGCAAGAATATGGAAAGTGCCCCCCAAGTACACTGATGGCTACTGCCCCCCTTTCATCAGTCCAACCCCCCCCCCACACACACACACACACATCCTCCCTAACTCCTGCTGAGAAACACAGACAGCCAAACCTCCTTTCTTATGTCGGATGCTTCTTCCCTGGGACTGGGAGTGAGGATGGGGTCCCCCAGGCATAGGGAAGGACAGGAGAGGGGAGAGAATTGTCCTTTGCCTGGGAAACTGGCCAGCCTGTTGGAGAAGGAGCAACAAGAGGCCCCTCAGAGCCAGACCCCCCGCTCTGCCTGGGACAGGAGGAAAGAGAAAAGGCAGTTTTATTTGTAGGATGGGATGAATGAAATCTACTCCAGCAGATGGGTTTAGTAGAAAAAGCAGCCGTGGTTAATTCGGTGGCTTTGCAGCATGTGGTCGTGGGCAGGCCACAAAAGTGGGTCACCTCCGTTTTCCCACTTACCGAATAGGGATGGTCATCCTGCTTTTCAGGGGTTGTTTCAAGGTTTGGAAGACTGTCGTGAGTTTAAGTGCTTAATCCTACAGGGGAGGCACAGGGCTCTCCCACTTCCATCCCCGTGGGAGCACTGTCACCTCACCCTCACACACTGCGCCTCTTCACTGTCTGCGTGGACCCGCCTTCCTGCGCCCTTTCATCCCCAAGGGCAGCTGAAGCCAGAGAGCAGAGTGTGGAAGTTTCCGGAGCATCTGGTGCCTGCGGGGAGAAAGGAGGAAGGGAGAGGGGAGCAGGTGCCCACAGAGCTCCAGGGTCCTCCTGCTCCAGGGAAGCTGCAACTTTGCCCAGGACAGTCCTGGCTTTTGCTGAGCTGGGTTTCAGGATTTCTGCACTCCCCTCCCCCCTCCCCTGCAATGAGCATGGGTGGGCCAAGCAAGGTCCAGGAAAGAGAACAACTCTGCCACCTCCAAAGGCAGTGGGGGTGGGGGAGTGGGGAGCAGGGGTGGGGGACACCTAGCGGCTGTCTCTACTCTAGCTGGGATGCCGGTCAGGGCAGGTGTCTGGGGTGGGGAGCCGAGCATACAGCCCAGACGTTCAGGGATGACCTCTGCTTCCGGACCCTGGGCTGGGAGTGGTGGGCCAGGGATCCAGGAAAGGGGCCGGAGTGTCACTGAGACACCTCTTGCCTCGAAAGCCAGTCCCCTCCTGTCACCCAGGCCTGACCCCTGGCCTCGTCCTCATCAACATGATGTTTTCTTGGCTGCTGTCTCGCAAGGAGGGTAGTTACACGAGCATTCAGCAAAGCAGGTCAAAAGTCTCTGTGATTAAGACAGTGGATCAGAGGTCACCCTCACAGACCGGGGAGCTGTTGCCAGAGGCAGGAAAGAGCAAATTCCTAAGCAAAGCTCAGACTGGACCAGATGGGCCCAGGGGAGGCCTCCAGGGGGCCCGCCCAGTGGAGCTGGCCGCAGCATTACCAAGTAGAATTTCCCCTTAGGGCCAGCTCCCTGAGGCGAGCCCTTTGCCATGGGGACCCCAGAGCTGTGAAGATTGGGGGGGGGGGGGGGGGGAGGAGGCTTTCCCCTAAGGAATTTCATCTGTGATCTCCATGGGCTTTGGAAGTTGGTGGGGCAGCTCCTGCCTGAGGAGCACTGGGCTCGGGAAAGTTATGAAGGTTCCAGAAGATTCTAGTGATTCTGCAGAGGCGGAGCCAGGCCTAGAGGGCTGGGGCAGGGACAAAAGGGCTGGGGCAAGTGGTCACTGTCCCTTGAGTTGAGCCTCCTGGTCCTCCGGCTCCCCAGGGCACAGTGGATGTGGAACAGGAGAAGAGCCGGCCTGGTAAGTGCGGAGGCTGCTTCCCACCAGGGAAGTATCAGGGGAGGTCAACGTTTGTGGGGGCCCCCAGGGTCACTGCTCTGCTCTGGAACCCTGAGGGGTTCCGGATTAAACCCAGCGGCCTCCTGCATGCTCAGCATGGCTGCAGCCATTTGAACTGCCTCCTGAGCTCCCAGTGAAACTTTTATTAGGGGCACGGGTCTTGGGGTACACCAGTGGTGCTTGGGACCTCACTTGGTTCCATGCTCAGGGCTCCCTCCAGGCAGCGCAGTGGACCATTGGTCCCCAGTGAGAACACTCTAAAAATCCCAGGAGGTCTTGAAGGCCAATGGACTCTCACTCTCCTGTGTACCCCCTGCCCCGACCCCCCACTTTGGAGGCACTCCCTCCCCCCCACAGCGTGTGCATTGCAGGGACGCTAGAGGGAGGCAAACAAGTAAACCGGCAGTTTCAGGCTGAGGAGAAAGCTGGGCTTTTCTTTCTTTCTTTCTTTCTTTCTTTCTTTCTTTCTTTCTTTCTTTCTTTCTTTCTTTCTTTCTTTCTTTCTTTCTTTCTTTCTTTCTTTCTTTCTTTCTTTCTTTCTTTCTTTCTTTCTTTCTTTCTTTCTTTCTTTCTTTCTTTCTTTCTTTCTTTCTTTCTTTCTTTCTTTCTTTCTTTCTTTCTTTCTTTCTTTCTTTTTGGGTCACACCCAGCAATGCACAGAGGTTAGTTTTGGCTCTGCACTCAGGAATTACTCCTGGCATTGCTCAGGAGTTTATATGGGATGCTGGGAATTGAACCCGGGTTGGCTGCGTGCAAGGCAAATGCCCTACCCGCTGTGCTATCGCTCTAGCCCCAAAGCTAGGCTTTTCTTAGGAGTTTGCTCACCCTTGAATTCTTTCCAGCCCTCTCCTCTCCCTCCTTCCCCCATCTGCCCACTGACAGACAGTCCGAGGGAGGAGGGCCAGGTCTGGGCTGACTCTTCGCCAACTTCCAAGCTGCCAGAAACACGCTCTTTCTGTTTTACTGGTCTACTTATATATTGATGATGATGATGATGATGATGATTATGATGATGATGATGATGATGGTTGTGGTGCCAGGATGGAACTCGGACCCTCATATGTGCAAGGCCTGAACTCAGAGCTGCACCCCGCCCCCCACCATCTCTAATTCAGATTTCCCCACAGCCTAATCTGTAGGTACCATCTTAAAGATGATAAAAGCTGAGACTTAAGTATGCTCACTACGACACCTCCATCAACCAATAAAAGTAAATATAAAACAAGAAACCCGGTGCAGAGCGATCAAGTGACTTGTCTCTAAGTCCGCAGCTTCCAGTGGATGTCAACCAATGCTTTGTCCACAGTCGGCAAAGCCGTTTGTTCTACTTTTTCACTGAGCTGGGAGCAGCAGCCCCCCAGCACCTCCAGGTGTGACCCCAAACAAAAAGAAACAAATCAGTAGACTTTTAGAGTTTTCGTTGTTAGGGGTCGGGGCTGGGGCTTCTCTGTGGAGCAGTTGCCTTGCATGTGTGAGGCCCTGGGTATAACTCCTGACCCCGCAAAAATAAAAAAACAGACTTTGGAAATGGAGTTTAGTTTTAGGTTTACAGAGAAATTAAGCAGAAAGCATGAGAGCCCCTGTGTGCTCCGCCCCCACGGTTTCCCCAGTCCGTAGCCGCTTGCCTTCATGTGGGACTTTGTGGTGCAGTTTTTTCCCCCCTGGAGATGCTGGTTCTACCGTCCTGAGGTAGAGCTGGGATTAGCACCTGAGTCTGTCTGCCCCCAGAGACCGGGCCCCTGGGTGGGGGCATGGGGGAGCGTCCTGGCTGCCTTCTTCCCTGTCACTGTGACTCTAGCCAAGACCGAGTCTTAATAACACAAGACTGCGTGTTCCGGGGCGGGGCCACCCTAATCTCCCCATCTTCCCGGATCAACCCCTGGAAGACGGCCAGCCTCAGCCTGGCCCTGTGGTCAGAGGAGGGCAGGCTGGACCCTAATCCTCCTCCACCCCTCCTGCCAGGGCCTCCCTTGAGGCTTCGGGGGGCTGTTTAGGTGGGGAGGGGAGTCTGCTGAGCATTGGCTGGAGAACCAGCTGGGGGACGCAGATGGCCTTCGAGGGTGTCTCAGGGGCTCACGGGCAGTGGCTGCTGCACCTGAGGAAGAGTGACTGGGCAGGACGGCTAAGCTCCTCGGGTGCGGGTCAGGGACAGCTGGCCTGGCTGCTTCTAGCACCTTCTCCCATGTGTTCACTTCCTCCTGTCTCCTTCCCCTTGATTCTGGGTCCCAGACCCCAGAAACACCTTTGGAGTGTGACCCCAGGACTCTTTCCTGCTGCCCCAGCCCAGTTGTTCCGGTACACGCGGTACCCTTGGCTCGGCGTGTGCAGACACTGACTCTCACTTCCTTTCTCTCTGCCACAGCTTCACACTGGTGCTACGAGATTCAAAAGAAACATGGTAGCAACTGCTTGGGTGAGTGCCATGGGGCTGTGGAAAGGCCTGTTGGGGGCGACTGGCTGGGTTGAAACGGAGACTCATGGCGGGAGGCATGGTGCCCCCCGTCCCCGGCAAAGATGCACTCTCCCTGGTGCAAACCAACACACACACACACACACACACACACACACACACACACACACACACACACACTCTCCCGGTGTCCAGGGAACATATAGCGTCAGTGTCACTCCCAGAGTCCATCCTCTGAAATAAGTCAGTAGCTACATGGAGGAAGACGTTGTTCTTCCCTAGAACTGTGGAGAGCGACCTGCTCTTTCTCTCCTTTGGTCCATGTGCTGCAGTGGTCCCTGCTGCTACTTTCTCCCTCCCCCGAAGTTTCGGTGACTACACAGTGACACCCAGGTCCCAGGCACTGGCTCTAGACCTGAAAAAGGTTTCTCCAAAAATATGGCCCTGTGTAGTCACCTGCTAGTTTCAACCTGGGGGGTCTACGCAGTCTAAGGCACCAGGCCCAGGCCTGTCAGGGCTGAGATCAGGTACCGGTTAACCCAGCCATGCTGGCACAGCCCCCTCTGCCCCCGAGAGACTGTCACCCATCTCCGAGCTCATAGGCACAAGGCCACCCTGATTCCACCTGCCCCACACCACAGCCAGACCCACAGGAAGGCCTCACCGGCATCATGTAGCGTGAGAGTGAGTGTGAGGAGGTGAGCATGTTTATGTGAGGTGAGTGTGGACATGTGGGTGAGTGAATGTGAGGGCATGAGTGAGGGGGAGTGTGTGAGGGGATGTGTGTGGGTGTGAGGTAGGTACGAGTGAAGGTGAGTGTACACGTGAGTGTATGAGTGAGAATATATGAGTGAGGATGAGTAAGGGTGTGAGTGAGAGTTTGAGTGTGTGAGGGGATGAGAGTGCGAGGGTGAGGAGTGAGTGTGAGTGAGGATCAGGGAGGTGAGTATGTGAAGGTACATGAGGATGAGTGTAAGTGCAGGCGAGGGTGAATGAGTGTGTGTGTGTGTGAGGGTGGGGTGAGTGGGGGTAAGGGAGGTGGAGTACGTGAGGGGAATGTTAGTGTGAGGGGGAGGTGGAAGGGGGCGTGTGAAGGTGAGTGAGGATGTGAGTGAGTGTGAGTGCCGGTGAGGGTGAGGGAGGATGTGTGAGTGCAAGTGAGTGGGGGTGAGGGAGGCAAATGTGTGAGTGTGTGAGGGGGAGTAAGGATGTGAGTGCAGGTGAGTGTGTGAATGTGTGAGGATAAGTGAGAATGTGAGTGTGAGGATGTGAGCGTGCAGGTGAGTGTGTGAGTGTGTGAGGGGAGTAAGAACTGAGCGTGCAGGTGAGTGAGAGTGAGGATGTGTGAGTGCAGGTGAGTGTGTGAGGGGGAGTAAGGATGTGAGTGTGAGGCTGTGAGTGCAGGCGACTGTGTGTGTGAATGTGAATGAGGATGTGAGTACAGGTGAGTGTGAGTGTGTGAGGGAGTAAGGACTGAGAGGAGGTGAGTGTGTGAGGGGGAATAAGGACTGAGAGCAGGTGAGTGTGAGTGAGGATATGGGAGTGCAGGTGAGTATGTGAGGGGGAGTAAGGATGTGAGTGCAGGTGAGTGTGTGAATGTGTGAGGGTAAGTGAGAATGTGAGTGTGAGTGAGGATGTGTGAGTTCAGGTGAGTGTGAGTGTGAGTGTGGATGTAAGTGCAGGTCAGTGTGGGTGTGAATGTGAGTGTGGGTGTGAGTGCAGGTGAGTGTGTAAGTGTGAATGTGAGTGTGGATGTGAGTGCAGGTGAGTGTGTGAGTGTAAATGTGAGGATGTGAGTACAGATAAGTGTGTGAGGAGGGAGTAAGGACTGAGTGCAGGTGAGTGTGAGTGTGGATGTGAGTGCAGTGAGTGTGAATATGTGAGTGTGGATGTGAGTTCACGTGAGTGTGTGGATGTGAGTGTGGATGTGAGTGCAGGTGAGTGTGTTAGTGTGAATGTGAGTGAGGATGTGATTATAGGTGAGTGTGTGAGTGTGTGAGGGGGGAGTAAGGACTGAGTGCAGGTGAGTGTGTGAGTGTGAGTGTGAGTGAGGATGTGAGTGCAGGTGAGTGAGTGTCTGTCTGAGGATTCTCTTGGGGATTTGAAACCCAGCCGGACTTAGCTGCCCCAGACGCTCCCTGTGAGGGCTGTGGGCTCAGGTCTGACTGGGGCGTGGGAGCCCCCTTCTCTGACCCTCGCTGACCCCCTGACGCAGGGCCTAAAGAATGGGAGGGGAATTGCCAAAAGAAGCGCCAGTCGCCCATCGCCATCAAAACCTCTGAGGCAAAGGTGAACAGCGACCTGGGGCCCTTCTCCTTCTCTGGTTATGACAAGAAAGGGAAGTGGAGCGTCACCAACAACGGGCACTCAGGTGGGTCTCAGGTGGGCTCCCGGGGGTCCCCTGAGTTCCCTGAGGTCTGGGGCTGCAGGCCCACGTGCCCCTACTGAAGAGAGGCTGCAGAGCTCTCAGGAAAGTGGGTGGCGGTCGTGGGGACACACGGATGCTTTGGGAAAGGAGGGGTGTCTTTATAAATGCACTTTTTGGGGGGTCATACCTGGGGGTGATTGGGGACTGCCATTGCTATCTTGGAGTGCCACTGGGGGCAGAAGCCAAGCCTCCTGACAGAGCCCACACTCGACTCCAGCCCTCACTAGTGTCTTTCTAATGCTTTCTGGGGCGGGGTGGGGGGGTGGGGTGGGGAGGGCACATTCTGGGAGAAGGAACACCATGTGCGGGGCGGGGAGGCGTGAACTGGGGTGCTGGGGAATGGCATGTGGCTCCATGTGTGCAGAGCAGAGAGCAAGGGGGGGGGGGGTGAGGGGCACCGGAGCAGGCCGGGTCAGCCGGGGCCGAGCTCAGACCTTCCCCTGAGGACGCCAATGCCAGGTGAGCTGCTGTGGAGCGGGCAGGCCCGCGCCCGCCAGAGGCCAGCGGAAGGTCGGCCCTCCCACCCTCCATCTCTTCGGGGCACTGCGGGGAGGGGCAGGGAGGCCGGCAGGCAGGTGTGAACCCTCTGCCCGGCTGTGTTGCAGTGATGGTCAAGTTGGACGGGCAGGCCTGGATCGAGGGCGGAGGACTGGCCGCCAAGTACCAGGCCACGCAGCTGCACCTGCACTGGTCACGGGAGTCGGGCAAAGGCTCTGAGCACAGCCTGGATGGGACATTCAAGGCCATGGAGGTGCGGGCCCCTCCCGGGGGGTGCGGGGGCTGGGCTCGGGCATACCTCCCCAGGGCAGCCCTCACCTCTCTCCTCCCCCCTACCCCCCAGATGCACATAGTCCACCAGAAAAGTCAGGGGACCTCCAGGAGCCGGAGAGCCCCGCAGGACACCCAGGAGGACATCGCCGTGCTGGCCTTCCTGGTGGAGGTGATTCCGGGGACCAGGGGGCCAGAAACCCGGGGCATGGTGGGGGTGGGTGCTGGGAGACCCCCCATCCTGCTTCTCAGTGCCTTGTACAACCTGGGTGGGGACCCTGGAGCCTCTCCATCCAGGAAGCTCCCTCCAGATTAGGAGGGGGACCGGGCTCTACCTATGACTTCTGTTCCAGGCTGGACCCCAGAATGATAACTTCCGGCCTCTGGTGAATGCCTTGTCTGCTATCCCCAAACCTGGTGAGTCAGGGACTCAAGGAACAGGCTAGGGTGGGAGCGGGGGGGGGGGGTCTCACCAGGACACTCTCTCTCTCTCTCTCTCTTTTTTTTTTTTTTTTTGCTTTTTGGGTCATACCAGGTGATACACAGGGGTTACTCCTGGCTCTGCACTCAGAAATTACTCCTGGCAGTGCTCAGGGGACCATATGGGATACAGGGTCAGCCGTGTGCAAGGCAAATACCCTACCCACTGTACTATAGCTCCAGCCCCAGCACCTGGACACTCTCTGCAGAACAGAGAAAGGGGCGTCCTGGAGTGCAGTGTCAGAGGCAGGCAGCCCCACCTGACCACAGGCTGTGCCTTCTGCCCCACCCTCAGACAGCAACACCACCATGGCGGAAGAGTTCAGCCTCTTTGACTTGCTGCCCGAGAAGGAGAAGCTGAAGAACTATTTCCGCTACCTGGGCTCCCTCACCACCCCGACATGTGACGAAACGGTGGTCTGGACTGTGTTCCAGGAGCCCATTCGACTTCACAGCCATCAGGTACACAGGCCTGGCCCAGGCAACAGCCTCTGGCCACTGGACTTCCCAGAAGCCCTTGCTCTGCATCTCCCCCCCCCACCCCCAGAGGTATCCGGGCTGGGTGGGTGCCCCCGGGAGTTGAGGCAGGTTGGGTGAGTTCACAGACTCTCCTGGTCTGGGGGAGAAAGACTGAACATTGGAGGGTGGTGGAGTCAGAGAAATTCTGAAGCCGCACCAGGCAGAAGGAGGTGAGAAAAAAGGGGGCGCTAAGTCCAGGGGGGCAGACTGCGGGCCTGGGGCCAGCCAGGAGTGGCTGAAAAGGTTCTGACAGTTCATTCATAAGTGGCCTGTAACGCAGCACAAGGCATGGGGGTCTACAGCCAGAACAGGCCCCTTGGGGGCTCTTTCCAGAACAGCCCTGCCTGTCGACATCACTACTGGGCACAGTCTCCTTCGCAAGCCTCTTCCCAGGCCTGCTGAATCAGGAATGGAGGGTGGGGCCCGGACACAGGGTCACAGCAGAGAGTGGCATCCCCTGCCGCCTGTGCCCAGTGAAGTTTGTGCTTTTGCAGATCTCTGCCTTCTCCGAGAAGCTGTTCTATGATGAGGAAAAGAAAATGAACATGACCGACAACTTCCGGCCCTTGCAGCCGCTGGAAGGGCGTATAGTGTACAAGTCCGGGGCGCCGGAGCGCCTGCTGCCCTTGGCTCTGACCACCTTGCTGGTGCCCGCACTTACCTACCTGGCCGTTGGCTCCCTCTGACCAGGGGGCCCTTCCAGATGTTTGACCTCGGCTCGGGCCTTATACCTTAACTTCCCCAGGTTGGACTCAGTGGGTGATGAAAACATGGATATATACATATATATACATTTTTGGGGGGATTTGTTTTTGGGTCGCACCCAGCAATGCTCAGCGGTTACTCCTGGCTCTGTGCTCAGGAATTACTCCTGACGATGCTTAGGGGGACTGGTATCCATGGGGTACCAGGATCCAACCTGGGTCGGCCGCTTGCAAGACAAGCGCCCTCCCCACTGTCTCTGCGGCCCACATGGATATATTTTTGGAGAAATGTTTTCAGCTGATTTTAGTTCCCACAATGACGCCAGACCTGTTTCCTCCAGCCACCCCTGTTCTTCAGGCTTGGAGACTTCTCCCTGGCAGGAACCCCCAGGCTCCTCCTGCTGAGGACTATAGGAGGGACCTTGCAAGGCCCACCCAGAAGGCCAGAAAGTGCCAGCCCCACCTCTTGATTCTGTAATGGGGTGGGGGGTGGGGGGCGAGCCCACTGATCTGAGGCAGGATGGGGCGGGGGGAGTGGCGCTGGCTGTGTCTCTCAGGAAATAGTCAAACCAAGATGTGATCTGTTCCCAGCCCTAAAGTAGCTGAAAGGCAGGACGGCAAGGACTCCCTTTGGGGACACAGGAACTGAGGTCTGATAAGACTCTACACCCAGAAAGCCTGGAGCCCTTGGGAGAGAAGCTTCCACAGAAACAAAAGACTGTGATAAGAACAGGAAAGCCAGCCACCAAGAGCTCAAGCCCTTTTCCTCCCAGCAAACAAGTCTTACTGCCTAGGAAGCCCCAGTGGGGGCAGTTTGGGGGAGACCATCCCTGCAAAGGGGCACCCGCATCCCACCTCGGGAATATGTAATTCCTATTACTGTACGGGGTACTGGAGAAATCCACGTTCTCTCTGGAACACTTCTTTCTTGTTCTCTCCCTCCTTCCCTCCCTCCCTCCCTCCCTCCCTCCCTCCCTTCCTTCCTCATATTTCCTAAATAAAATTATTTTACTTTATGACGCATCTCTGAAATTCTTTGCTGTGAGGGTCAACAGTGACCTAGAAACCTGGACAGAGGCCAGGGCGGATGCTTCTTTACTTGCAAAGAGCAAAAACTCTCATCCCACCCTGTGGCTGGGGTTCCCCGAGAACTCTGGTGGTGGGGATCACGTCCAGCTCTGTGTAGATCAAGTGACCTCAGGTGCAGTTTGACTGGCTGCCCGTGGGCTGCTGGGAGGTGAGTTGCCGCACAGGTGCTTCACGCAGGTGCTTGGAGCTGACCTTACCAGTCCTAACCGCCAGGCACTTTCCAGGGAGACCAGGGGGGCTTAGCAGATGGGCGGTACCAATTCTCTCTCTCTCTCTCTCTCTCTCTCTCTTTCTCTCTCCCCTCCCTCTCTCTCTCCTCCAATACCCGCCCCTTACAGAACACTCCAATTTTTGTCTTCAAGCAGCCAAAATTGAATACAAGAGATCTAGGGTCTGGTGTGATAACAGTGGGTAGGGCATTTGCCTTACATGCAGCCGACCTGAGTTTGATTCCTCGATTCCCAGCATCCCATATGGTCCCCTGAGCACTTCCAGGAGTGATTCCTGAGTGTAGAGCCAGGAGTAACCCCTGTGCATCGCCGGGTGTGACCCAGAAAGAAAGGGAAAAAAAAGAGATCTAAAGATGGGGCCAGTGGGGGCATTAGTGGAGGGAAGGGGAGACTGGTGTAGGGATCATTGTTGAAGCACTATATGCCATCTCATGTGACAGAGAGAGAGAGAAGGAAGAGAGACAGAGAGAGAGAGAGAGAGAGGGGGGGGGGTTGGAGACAAAATGGCCAAATTCAGAAGATCTTGCTTAACATGAGGAAAGACAGGGCTGGAAAAATGCCCAGATTTGGGGAGGGGTCTCCTAAGTCCAGAGCAAGGTAGAGTCCCTTCTTCTTTTATGTCTTTTGACTAAGGAGCAGCTGGATGAACACTTTCTCTTTCCCCCCTCTGTTCCTCTCTCCCTCCCTCTCTCTCTCGCTCTCTTTCTTTTTCTTTAAATTTTATTTAAAGAGCTCTATGATTTACAAAGTTATTCATAGTTGAGTTTTAGACATACAATACTGGAGCACCGATCCACCTCCAGTCTCTCTCTCTCTCTCTGAGTCCAGAGTCCTCTATTTTTATATCTTTTAACTAAGGGAGCAGGTGGATGAACTTTCTCTCCTTCCTCCCTTCCTTCTTCCCTCTCTCCTCCCTCCTTCCCTTCCTTCCTTCATATTTTTGAGCCACACCTGGCGATGCTCAGGGCTTATTCCTGGCTCTGTGTTCAGGAATTACTGTTGGTGGACTCAGGGAACCATATAGGGTACTGCTTTACTCACTAGACTCTCCGGCCCCCAGGCAGGAACCTTTCACTAGGATTTAAAGCATACAGGACATAGGGGCTGGAGTGAGAGTACAGCGGTTAGGGCACCTACCTTACATGCACTCGACCTGGGTTCGATCTCTGGCATCCCATATGGTCCCCCGAGCACCACCGCCAGGAGTAATTCCTGAGTGCAGAGCCACGAGTAACCTCTGAGCATGACTGGGTATGGCCCAAAAGGGAAAAATAAATAAAGTATGCAGGGCAGGGAGAGAGTGGTGGGGACAGCAGGACCCTGAGACGATTCTCTTCTGGTCACGGGGTGATTTTCAGGCCCATCCTCTTAGATTCGGCCCTCATTCAACCACTGAAATTGACCCTGCCTCAGCGGCCCCTGTTGCTATCACTGTTGCCCACGCCCCTCACCTCTCCACCATCACCACTGAGACCCCCAGCCCCGTGCTGGTCACATCTGCGGTCGGGAGAATGGAGGTGCTGCGGGGCACAGCCGTGACCAGAGCCAAGGAGCGCCCTTGTTTGCTGATGTGCTCTTTGGAGGAGAGGGTCAAACTCAGCAGTGCCGGGGACGAAGGCCAGGGGCCCCCCACCCCGGTCAGTCATCTCCCAGCCTCAAGGATTTCTTGAGCATCTGGGTTCCGGGAGTCCGAGACAGGCAGCCTGAGCGGGGCTCCGCTCGCCGAGGCTGAGTGCTGTGCAGAGCTGCGCTGGGCGGGACGCTGGCCCGGGAGGCCGAGCACAGGCCAGGGACCATCTGGAGCCAGGAAGTGTCCAGGCCGGAGTGGCCTCCTCAGCCATGTGGAGGAACAGAAGGAGACTGCACAATGGGAGCAGTGAGGGAGGGAGGGGGAAAAGGTGGTGGCCAAGAGGCCCAGCATGTGTGTGTGTGTGTGTGTGTGAGGGAGAGAGAGAGTGTGTGTATGAGAGAGAGAGTGTGTGGCCAAGAGGCCCAGCATGTGTGTGTGTGTGTGTGTGAGGGAGAGAGAGAGTGTATGAAAGAGTGTGTGAGTGAGAGAGAGTGTGTGTGTGAGTGTCTGTGTGTATATGTATGCGTGAGTATATATGTGTGAGTTATATGTGTGTAAGTGTATGTGAGTGTGTGAGTGTATGTGTGTATGTGTCAGTATATGTGTGTGAGTATGCATGTATGTGAGTGTATATGTGTACATGTGTATGAGAGTGTGTATGTGTCAGTATATGCGTGTGAGAGTGTGTGAGTATGTACATGTGTGAGTGTATATGTTAGAGTATATGAGTGAGTGTGTGAGTGTATCTGTGTATGTGTGTGTGTGAGTGTACATGTCTGGGTGTATATGTGTGTGAGTGTATATGTGTGGGTGTGTCTATGATTGTGTACAAATGTGTGTGTATATACAGGAGTATCTGTATGTGTGAATGTGTGAGTGTATATGTAAATGTGTTTATGAGTGAGAGTGTAAGTGTGAGAGTGTGAGAGTGTAAGTGTGAGAGTGTGAGTGTGTCTGTGGGTATGTGTGAGTCTATGTGTATGAGAATATGGGTATGTTGTAATGGGCATTTGCTTAATCCATCACACCAAGACAACCTTGGTAGGAGAACCAGGGGGTCTTTATGACACCAGTTGATCAGGTTGGGTGGTGATCAACCTAGACAAACACCTGAAGCCTTAGGCCAAGCCCAGGGGACCCAGAGCCTGTTTCATGGGGCACTGCTGCAGAGTCATCATTACTATGCTTCTTGCTCACGTGGTGCAAAGCATGCACACACATACCGGCACCCGATCAGTGTGGTTACAGGGAGTTTCCTAGAATTGCATTTTCTTACCTTGAAATAGGGAAGTTCATCCCAAGTGTAAGATGTGAGCTTCACATCTTTAGATTTTTTCACCCACAAGCAAAATTATCTCTAAGAGTACATGTTATAAATCAATTATAAAATCAAAGATTCATATCATAAGTTTCCATCTAACATGTGTGTGCCCATGAGTGTGAGTGTATGTGTGTGAGAGTGTTGTGTATGTGTGTGAATGTGTGTGAGAGTGTGTATGTGTTTGTGGTAGTACTTGGAAGGCTGCTTGGGGCCTGAGTTTGGTGGGAGCTGAGCACCCCATCTCCTGCCTTGCTGAAGGAGGCTGCGGCAATGCGCAGGACCTGATCTAGGAGTCAGAAATGGGGTGTGCAGGGGGGCTGGCAAGAGATTAGAGTGGGTAGGGCATTTGCCTTGCATGCAGCTGGCCCAGGTGCCTTCCCAGCAGCACATATCCCTTGAGCACCGCCACGAGTAACCCCTAAGCCCAGAGCCAGGAGTGATCCCTAAGCCACGCCAGGGGAAAACCCTAAACCGAGCCAGGAGTAAGCTCTGAGCACCGCTGGGTGTGACCCAACGAACAAATGAACAAACCCCCCAAACCAGAAATAGGGTTCACAGAAGAGGAGGCATGAGTCCTAGGCCCTTGGGACTTGTCTCCGGGGGTGCAGGTCTTGGGGATGTCCCCGCCCTTTGAGCAGAACTGGATTTTGGGGGAAGAGGCCTTGAGCTGTGGTTGTGGGGACAGTGACAGACCTGGCTGGTGGGAAGAAGGGCTCCTGTGGGGAACTGTTTGGGCTGTGGGGTCACTTCATTGCTAGAAGCAGTGAGTGTCCTCCAGGTTGGAGCTAGGCTGGTGCCCTTGTTGTCCTGGGAAGGGGTGCTGTTGGAGGTGACCCCTCAGCTTCTGCTGCAACGATGCCCTGAGTCCTGACCCCCAGCTAAGTCTGGGCAGGGCCAAAGGCCATTCCCCTGCACACTGCCACCCCTCCTGCTTCCTTTCGTGACCAAGAATAAGCACCGCGGCTGGACCTGTGACCGCAGCCACGGGGGTTGGTGGTGGGTCACTATGACAACAGCCAGCAGCCTGTGTCAGCAGGTGTGGACAGAACTCAGGTCTCTGCTTCCCACACGGCCCCGGGGGAGCTAAGATGTAAGCAGCACCCTCCCTCCCAGACTCAGGGCACTCAGAAACCCCAGCTTCTTCTCCCAGCCCCCACTGCACCTGCCCTGCCCTCACGGCACCTTTCGGTGACTAACCTGGCAGGAGAACCGGGAAGTCTCGGTTCTTTGCAAAAAACCTAGGAGCTTTGTCTTTTGGACTCCGGGCAGAAGGCGCAGACCATCCCTCTGTCCCTGACTCCATTGACTAGCCCAGGGTGTGTATGGGGTGAATGATCACAATGTACCCAGACCCAGGACACATGGTCTCCTCCCTGCCCCCTGGGGCCAGGAGTCTGGAGCCAACGCTCAGCCCAGCACCCAATAATGTCAGTCCCGGGCTATCTTAGGAGCACCCCACTCAGGGATTGGCCCACATTCTGGAGACTGAGAGGGGCTCCCTCTGGCCCATGTGAGCCCCAGAACTTCCTCTTTTGGGTCAGTCCCTCCATCCGTGCCATCATCTGCCCTTCGTGCCCACTCCCCCATACCCACTCACCTTCAACACCTGGTTCCAACAACCACCTGTACTCAGCACTCTGCCTGCCACCAGCCTGCCCCCCCGTACCCCTTCATTCTCCTCTGCCACACTGAGGGTCCCTTCAGCAGGGGAGCAGCGAGCACACACACGCATGCACACATATGCACAAGCACACAGGTGTGCATACATACAGACACATACATATGCACACTTGTGTGCACCACACACACGCAAACGCATACACATACATGTGTGTACAGGTGCACACCCGGACACACACATGAACACATATCTGCACATACTTGTACACACCCTCGACTGCAGCGGGTCAGGCTGAGGGGCCTGGCTCCCGCTCAGAGTGGGCACTTGTGACCCGCCGCAGTGGGGGGCTCCCCAGCTGCCTCATCCTATTAACCAGGGGATATTTCCCTTGGGGCAGCCATGAGGGCACCAGGGCACTTTCAGAAACTTGGGTCACTTTTCTGCACCCCGGCTCTCAAGTTGGCCAGTGTTCTCTGGTCATTTGAGGGAGCCAATTCTGGGCTTGGGCAGCGTGAGGGGCGCAGCCGCGCCAGTCTCACCTTTTCTCCACGGGCTGCTCTGGATCCCCGTGGGCTGTCTCTCTGGCCCCTGTTTAGATTTGGCATCCGGCTGGAGTAAAAATACTCCCTATGTGTTTAGATGATCCTCGGAAAGTAAACTTCCCCATCTTGGCTCTGGGGCTGCACACTTGCTTGACCTGTTTCCTGTGGCTCTGATCTGGGGGACAGGGAGAGAGTGGAAGGGTCCCCAGGGGCCAACAACACAGCTGGAGGCGTGGGGCATGCACGGGGCACGCACGTGCACGCACGTGCACCCCTTCCGCAGAAGGGAGGCTGTGCCTACAGCCCCTGGGAGCTCAGGGGAGCCTGCGGGGGTGAGCCCGAGGCTCCAGGCTTGGGGGTGGGCCATGAGGTGGGACATGGGCGGCTCTGAGACTGCCTTCCCTGCTCAGAACCTCAGTTGATCCACCGATGCACAAATGGGCGCAGCTTGGCCCTGCCATGTCACTTGGTTTCGCTGTCCCCAGGCTTCTGCCGATGACCTTGGGCCCCAGGCCAGAGCCATTCGTGTGGGTGGGACCCTGCCTCAGCACCTCCCCTGACACATGTCTCCAGCTCTGTTTGTTTATCTCGGTGGGGACAAAAGCATTATCTCCTCCAGGGACCCAGGGCCAGTCCCGCCGGCATCCCGGGAGGGGCTTCCTCTGCAGAAGAAACTGTCGCCTGGACTAAGTCACACGCCAGTTCCTTCCTCAGAGCCCTCTCCCCGGTGGAGACGTGGCGGGGAAGGTTTTCCATAGCACAAGTGTCGCTGAGGGGACGCCTAGGAGGACAGGGAGAGAGTCAGGGGACAGGAAAGGGACGGTGGGTCTTTGGGAACAAGATTTGTTTCAACTCTGAGTGCACGCACACGTGTGCAGAGAGAAAAGGGTTTCTGTGTCCCAAGATTACCCTAGAGCCTTTTCCCTGCAAGACTGAAGGGCAGACACGTTGGGTACAGGAGAACCAGGTATGAAGCATACAGGTCTTGGGAGGGGTGCAGAAATGAGCCCCCGAATGACACTGCTTGGGGCTGGAACCCCATCCCTGCCTCCCTGCTTTGGGTAATCGAATCTGCCCTTTTTGATGAGCCTCGACTTCCAGCCCTGGGAAATGGGCCTGCCGACACCATTTACCTGGGAGGGCTGCGACTCGCTGCCTGGCCAAGTGGACAGACATGGTCAATGACTTCTACATGGGGGTCAGGGGAGGGAGTGCAGCGGACCAGAGCACGTGCTCATGTTTGACGAGCAGGAGCCCAGGTTCCATCACCGAGCACCATCACTGGCAAGGGGAGAACCGAGGAGTGGGGAGGGGGGATACACTGACTGTGCCAGGACTCAGTGGGGAGCAGGCGGGGTTGGGAGTAGAGGATGCACTGGCAGGCTCCTGGGGCTGCCTTCCTGCTCAGGCCCAGGTTGCTTCCTTGCCTCTTCTGCCCTTGCTGTGGGCTGGACAGGGCCAACAGCTGCCCTTTCTCACTCTCCTCGCTGTTTTGGACCCTTCCTGAGGAGTCCCAGGTCTCCCAGGGTATTGAATCCAGTGGGCACCCCCATGGGTGGCTTATGTGAAGTGAAGAGGAGAGAGACGGTCACTTTCTCCAGATTCACCTCTGTCACCCCGGGACTGGCCAGGGAGGCTAGGACTGATAAAGTTTGCCATGAGCCCCTGCACGGCTGGGCCAGAACCCTGCCAGCCCCTCCAGGTGGCCATCAAGCCATACTTGTAGCCCACTTGATCTTCTTGGCATGAGAGTTGATCCTCACCGCCTGCTTTCTCGGGGACCCGTGGACTCAGGCTGGAGTGAGGAATTGCTCTTTGCAGGAAAAGAAAGCCAGCCCTAGGCCTCATCCAAGCCTTCCAGGTTCTTGTCCTTTACACAGAAAAGAATTTCAGGAGTAGAAGAGCAATGAAGTAGAAACAGATCTTATTTAGAGGCTTTGAGGGAGTGGAGGGGGCGGAGAGAAAGGGAGAGAGAGTAATGTGCTCAAGAGAGAACGTGGGCTTCTCCAAAGGCAGAGAGCCCAGTACACATCTCAAGAAGGGAGATACCAGGACCATGCGGCCGCATTTGTGGCCACACAACACTCCATGGGACACCCCTTACCCAGGCTCCAAGAGTACCACACCACATTTCATGGGGTTCAAAGTAGTAGGCAACCAATCTTAGGGGGAAACATATATATTTTTACAGATATGTATATAAAAGCTCACAAGACTCAACCTTTAACAACATGCTAGTGATCTCTTATAGAAGGGCTTAATGGCTCTCGTTGAAATACAACATCTTCACACTCTTTCCTCTAAGGATACTTTTTTGTAGCATTTTAAGAGGTTTTTCATAACAAACAATACAAAATACATTATTTTGGTTCTGCTTTGGAACAGGGATTGGGTTTTGGGATGGAAACATTTTAAATACGGTGGTGGGAAGGTGTATTGGTGGTGGAATTGGTATTTGAATATTAAATGTAATCAAATATTGTGAACTACCTTATAAAATAAAAAAAATTAATTAAAAAATTTAAAAATAGAGGGGAGATGTGGGCACCTCATGTACTGGGCCACGTGAGCACACGCAGCATGGGGGTCCAGGCACCACATGCACATGCTTCCTTTGCTCAAAGTGGCTTTTATAAGGTTTTTCCCAAGCTGCCCCAAGGGGGCCTTTCTAGCTAGGTAAGAATACGTTGCCAGGGTGGTTGCCAAGGGGGTGGAATTGGGTTGATGGTCTTCTTTGAAATTCCATTCCTTGGACTTTGTTCCTGCTGGAGGTTCTATTGGAGGGGACGTCCAGCCTTCTCTGGGTCTCTGGTCCAGGTGGCAAAGTCTTCTTTTTTGCTTTTTGGGTCACACCTGGCGATGCTCAGGGGTTCCTCCTGGCTCTGCACTCAGGAACTACTCCTGGCGGTGCTCAGGGACCATATGGGATGCTGGGAAGCAAACCTGGGTCAGCAGTGTGCAAGGCAAATGCCCTACCCATTGTGATATCACTCCAGCCCCAGGTGTCGAAGTCTTACCAGGTCTTAGTTCCCATGGCCACAGGTAGGCTTTTTGCAACTTCAGGACTATTGGTTTTATTTCTTCCTAGGAACTCCACTGCCTTGGGGGTCCCTTCCCGTTCTAGCTGCCTACATCAGTACCTCCTGCCTTGTCCCTCTCTTTGTCACTGGCCCTGACACTCTGGCCTCCCATAGGCTTCTCACAACACACAATCTATATCCACCCTATATGGCTGGATTTTCAAACGAGGAACGAATGAAAAAGTTTCTGTAGGAGGCGAGCCCCCAGGATCACACAGGCTCCCTTACTCTGGGTGCCCTGAATAAGGCATGTTTACTAGTTCTGGCCACCTCACCGCCAATTCCACCAACCTCAGGAGAACAAAAAGGAAGGGAGACAAGAGGGACAAGAGGCCACCACTTTCTCTCCCACCCACAAACCGGTCATACCTTCCAGAGCTGAGCAAAGGCTGAAGGTGCATCTTCCCTCACCTGGACTTTTTTTCCCTCCCTACTCCCCCCCCCCCCATTTCAGCAGTAACTTGGAAAAGGTCAGGCTGGAGGAAATCTTCCTTCTACGTGTTCTCTCTGACTCTGGCCAAGGTGCTCAGCCTCCCTTCCTGGAGGCACAGAAGCCACCTCTGGAGGAAGGAAACCTTCAGACGTGCCTGGTGAGGTGGAAAAGGGCCTGATGTCAAAGGTTTTATTTACAAACAGAGACTTAAGAGGTGCAGGACCCTGCCAGGGCTGGAGTAACTCTGTACGTCACAGCCTGGAGTGCAGGAAGAGCTGGATCCAGACTCTTCCGGCGGTTGAGTGCTCCGTGCAACTGAGAAGTTCTTCCTGCATTCCTTGCACCTGACAATCGCGTCAATCAGTTTCATCACCTGCAGCGATCTCTTAAAAGACCAGGTGTGTGCCAGGCCCTTTGCACTTTACACCTTTTATCTTTATCTCCTTTATATTACCAAAGTTCTCTGGACAGCCTACATTCCCCTCTATTTCTTCTTCTTTTTTTTTTTTTTTTGCTTTTTGGGTCACACCCAGCTATACACAGGGGTTACTCCTGGCTCTGCACTCAGGAATTACCCCTGGCAGTGCTCAGGGGACCATATGGGATGCTGGGATTCGAACCCGGGTCGGCCGCGTGCAAGGCAAACGACCTACTTGGCTGTGCTATCGCTCCAGCCCCATTCCCCTCTGTTTCATGTGCTTCTTTCAGCACTGAGCCCTTTCCCGGGAGGCAGCGTCTGCAGCCAGGCTCCCAGGCCCCCAGCCTTTTGTGCAGGGTGTCAGCCTACCCCAATGCAGGGTGACTCCAGGGGCCATTTCAGTTTTCGGGATCCCTGGGGAGGGGCCGGTAGTCAAGGTGGCTGCTGGGTGAGGCCATGCCATGCCTTCCATTCTCCAATTCCACAGCTGTGCTTTCACAGGTAATGCTGGTCATTCATTAAGAAGTGCCTTAAAGTTGATTTAGAAGCTCTCCGAGTTGGGGGGGGGGCGAGGGGGAGAGGGGGAGAGGGACCCAGCAGATCCACACAGCTCAGAGCGAGCCCAGAAGTTCTCAGTCCGTGTCTGTTGTGTGGGTGGGGTAGGCCACCCCCACTGCTGGGGGGTGCTACTCCCAACTCTGTGCTCTGTCTAGCCCCCCAATCTTTAGAACCCCCACCCACCCATCCCCCAAAGGTGCAGGGTTCTCATTCTCTCCATTTTCAGGAAAGATACAGCCGCCCCCGCCGATCACAGCGAGATCCGGAGCCAGGCAATTTCATACTTGGACAATTTCATACTCGGACAGTTTCATAGGCAGACAATTTCATAGTCAGACAATTTCAGTCGCCCTCGTCACATCAGGACTCAGGCACTGGGAGGTGGGGGCTGGTCTTGCACGGCAGAGACTGTGGGTCACCCTAATACCCAAGTACGAATGTGTGTGCCCCGCCCCCAACTAACAACAAGCAACAAACCCCAAGACCAGGTCTGCCGTGCTCTGCAGGGCCAGCTCCCCGCCAGCCAGTGAGCTGCTGACCTGCGCCCACACACCCTGTAGCCGCTGGCCAGGGAGCTCCTGGGGGGTCCCAGAGGGAAGCTTGGATTAGAAATCACCAGGCAACCCGAGAGGGTGGGGAGACGTGTTGTTCCTGAGACCTGGAATGTTCCCCGCGGCCCCCTCTAACTCTTCTTGGGAAGTCTCCGCAAGAGCCAAGAACCAAGTGACCTTCTTGGCCCTGGAGACGGCCCAGATCCCAGGACTGCAAGGTCCCCATGGCACGGAAGCAACCCTGGTGGGGTGATCCCTGGGCACGGAGCTGGGTGATATCCCCAAAGCAAACAAGTGCCCGTCTTTCTGCAGGCTTCTCCGACTCTGCACCCCCCCCCCCACTCCCGCATCGCCAAGGCCCCCACCCCAGGTGGGAGTCCCTCTTTGGTCATCATAATTGGTCTCCAGAGGCAGAAGCACCAGGACAGACAAAAGGACAAAAGGAAAGTCAACAGTGATTGGAGACAGGTCAGCCCCTCCCTAAGGCCAGGACTAAATATTTACCTTGCCCCTCGGGCACTGCTGCCCATAGGCTGCTTTCTGAGCTCTATTTACCGGACTGTCCTGCAGACAGACACAATCAACCTGGCTTTGTTGCCGTTTGAGCAGCTGTTTCCACATGTGGGATCCGGGTGGATAAGGAGCTTGATCCCCTGCTTCCGGGTGCTGGGGTGGGAGGAGGGGGCAAGGTCCTGGGGACTCTTTCCAGCCCCAAGTCCCAATGGCTCTGTCCCCCATTTTGTGAGGTGGGCCCCGGTCCTGCAGGTCAGTGTAGGGCTCACTCAGGTTCACACAGGGTGGGCCCTGGGCTCACGGACAGGTGGGGGTTCAAGACATCTCAGGGGCAGCCTGGAGTCGGGGGTACAGACTGGAGAGCTTCTGTGGGGACCCCATTCTTAGTTATTTATTTTGTTTTGGGGCCACACCTTGATGTAGGCAGGTAGATAGGGAAAGGCCCCTGGCAATGAAACTTAGATTATCAAAGTCTCTGGGGAGGAGAATCCTGAGACTGACCCACCCTGTGGATACAGGAACTGGACCTGATAAGACCTTCAGCAGACCCTGAGGATAATAGACCCCTCCCCAGGAGGTTCCCCAAAGAAGGCCATCACCACTCCCAACCTCCCTGGTAACCTTAGCAACGAACTTTTACCTGGAAAAAAACCCGATGTGGGTGGGGGCAGGTTGCAGAAACCCTATAAAAGACACCTTGAGGGGCTGGAGCAATAGCACAGTGGGTAGGGCGTTTGCCTTGCATGCAGTCGACCCGGGTTCAATTCCCAGCATCCCATATGGTCCCCTGAGCACCGCCAGGGGTAATTCCTGAGTGTAGAGCCAGGAGTGACCCCCTGTGCATCGCCGGGTGTGACCCAAAAAGCAAAAAAAAAAAAAAAAAAAAAAAAAAAAGACACCTTGAACAAAGGAAGGGCGCGCATATGCTGCCTGAGCCCATGTGCTGCTTGTGCCCACGTGGCCGAGCACATGTGTCGCCCGCATCTCCCCTCTTGAGATGTGTACTTTCATGCTTTCGTGTCCAGTGCTAGGATGTGTGTAGAGCTCTCTCCATCTTCGGAGGAGCCCGCATTCTTTCTTGAGCGCCTTACTCTTACTGGTTTTTCTTTTCCACTTATCCCTTCCTCCTTCCCTAAGACCCTCTAAATAAAATCTGCTACTTCACTGCTTGTCTACTCCTGAAATTCTTTTCCGTGAGCGAGACAAGAACCCAGTAACCCTGGGTCCCAGGTGTTAGAGGCGGTTGGAGAGAAAGTGACCGTCTTTCTCCTCCCCGTTTCACGTAAGTCACCCGTGGGGCCCACCGACATCAACCTGACAGTGCTTAGGAACTACTCCTGGCTCTTCACTCCAGAGTCACTCCCAGTGGTGCTCGGGGAACCATGTGGGATGCTGGGGATGGAATCCTGGCCGCGTGCCAAGTGCACATGGAGGTCTTCTCTCTCCAACTCTTCCTCCATCTTCCATGGATGTATATTTTTGTTCATGCTGTTTGTTTGGGTTTGGGGGTCACACTAATGGTGTTCAGAGGACCATGGAATGCCAGGGACTTGTCCTTTGAGCTAGCTCCCCAACACATATTTTTTGTTTTGTGCTATACTATTGTTCTGGGAGGCATTGCTCTTATGAAGAGACATCCCGGGTACGAGTGAAGCTTCTGAGCTATAGGGGAGGGGGACTGGGAGCTGGTGCGGTCCCCACATCTGCCTCTGAGTGACATTTGAGGCCCCTGGAGGTAGCACATGAGCACGAAGCTGTTTCCCAAACCCTCACTGAGGGCTGACTGATTCCACCATGGAATACTGTAGCAGAACCCAGGGGCCTGTGAGCAAACCTGGCCTTGGTGCCCTGTCTGAGGAGAGAGACGTGGTGTGGGAGTGGGAAGGGGGTTACCCAGGGGCCAGGTGGTCCTGCCCAGGGGATCCCTGGTGGTGGCCCAGAGAACTAGTTCTGGCACGTTTATGATGCCCACAAAGGCGGCCATGAACCCTGTGACTCTAGTGTCACTCCTTGAGGGGTTCTTCAACCCCAGGCCACTGGGCCCCCACAGCAGGCCGGGGGCTGACTCAGGATCGGGGCCCAGCGCAGGGACCTGCACAAACCCAGGGAGAGAAAGGAAAAGCGGCTGATGGATGACACTGTGGAATTCGGGTTTTTTTTTCCAATTCCTTGATGAGGAAATAGTTTCCTAAACTAGCCGTGCAAACAGGATTAGGGGGTATAAGTCACAGAGGCGACTCATTCGAGACTCTGCCAGCAGAGAGCTGTGGGGCAGATGGACATCAGCGCTGCTTCTCCAGAGGGTTTCAGAGCTGAGGTTGCCCCCAGACGGGACACAGGGTGATTTCCAGAGCGCAGATTCACCTACGGAGCGCAAATGGAGGTCTTCTCTCTCTAACGCTTCCTTTATCTCTTATGTATACTTTTGTTACTGCTGTTTGTTTGGGTTTGGGGGGGGGGGGGTCACACCAATGATGTTCAGGGGAGCATAGGGTGCCAGGGACCAGTCCTTTGAGCTATCTCCCCAACACATATTCTTTGTTTTGTGGCCACACCTGGCAGTGCTCAGGGATGACTCCTGGCTCTGTGCTCAGGGATCACTCCTCATGGGGCTTAGGGGGACAGTATAGCATGCTGGAGATCACACCTAGTTGGCTGCATGCAAGGCAAGTGCTTTGTACACTGTGCCATCATTCCAGCCAACCTCACCCCTGAACTCCTGCCTACATGTATTATAAATTAAAATTTTTTTCTTTTCCTTTCCCTTCACTGGGGGTATGGGATCACACACAGGCTTGGTGGTGGTGCTTATATGGCCGCCCTTGCGGGGTACTCTGGGGGTTTCATGCTGGAGGCGATGCTGGTGTGTCTTTAGTTTCAGGGCTGGCATACGCCTAGTGGGCATGGACCCGAGGTGTCTCTGGCACCATTTCAAAGAGCAGAGCTGCTGGGAGCTTTCTTAGCCCACGTGGTGATATCAGGCAACAAACTCATGATCTTGTGCTCCCAAGGCCCCGAGCTCAGCCTGTGTCCCTATTGTTTTCGGGGACAGCGATGGGTCCCATATTGCATCCTTGGGCGGAGCTGAGAGAACCAGGACTGGGAACCTAGTCCCAGGGCTCTAGGCGCTGGGGATCAGTACAGCCAGCACGAGTGGGAGGACGGGCGGCCCCGGCGCTGAGGAGGTTGCTGGCTGCAGGATGGGCCGTCCCCGGCTGGCCGGATGGACATGTGGTATTTGGGTTAGCATCAAGGCTGTTGGGTGCCAACACCTGGGTATAAATGATTAGGTTCAATTGTTCTCTCCCTTCCCAGGAAAGGCCAGGAAGGAAAAGGTCCCAGCGTACGGGAGGAGGCATTGTGCTCCGGGAGCGAGGCTCATCGGCAGGTACCGGCCAGCTGGGAACTGGAGCCCTGAACTCCCCGAGCCTCATCTCCGCAGCTCACGCCTCCCTCACGTCTGCAGAGAAGCCGCCTCAGCGTGCATTTGGAACTCGAGGCCACATCGACTCAGAGTCTCTTCTTTGTCTCTTCTTCCTCCTCCTCTGTGCCCTTCCTGTTCCTGCTAGGGGCATCGAGGGTCCCTGGGCCACCAGAGGGAAGAGTTCCAGGGCCGGGGTCACTTTCCAACCCACGTCCTAGAGGGAAGTTGGCTGGGAGTATTTCCTGTGCTCCAGGAAGGCGAAGACAAACCTCTTCCAGGAAAGCCTCTTCTAGGACACTCACTTCCTCTCCTCATGTAATAAACTCTTGTATTTGCTTAAATATTGGCAGCCATAAAATTATTGTCACAGGTCAGGGCTTATCGCCCAGTTCTAAGGCAGCAAGGTCGGGGGGATGACCGTGACCTTGCAGGACCAGGGCTGAGTATAGACTCTCCGGCTCTCACCGGGGCTGTGCTGCTCCGACTCCCCTTCATGGGCAAGAGGGTGGTCTAGAAAGGGCCAAATTAATCCAGGTTCTAGCCCAGCTTGGGAATGTTTCTTCTGTGTGATACTTTGCACGGTTAATCTTTTTTTTTTTTAATTTTTAAAAATTTTAATTTTATCACCATGTGGAAAGTTACAAAGTTCTCAGGTTTATGTCTCAGTTATACAATATTCAAACACCCATCCCTTCACCAGTGCCCATATTCCACCACCAAAGTCCCCAGTATACACCCCGCCCCTGCCCCCCCACGCCCAACTGTATAACTGATGAATTTCACTTCATTTTCTCTTTATCTTGATTACGTTCCATATTTCAACACAAAACTCACTATTGTTGTTGAAGTTTCCCCCCCAATGCACGGTTAATCTTATTGTGCAATGTGATCCCATTGGCAATCAGTGTTTTCACCTATAAAAAGGCAGGCAGAGGCCAGAGTGATAGTAAAAACCAGGGTTGGCTGCCTACAGGAAAGTACCTTAACCCCCGTATCTATGTTTGCATCCCCACCACCCCGGAGTTTTAAAATTCCGACAAGCATTTCAGATGAACGGGAGAGGTTTGGAACATGGGCTGGAAGGATAGCACAGCAGTAGGGCATTTGCCTTGCACAAGGTTAACTCAGGCTCAGTTCCTCCGCCCCTCTCGGAGAGTCCGGCAAGCTACTGAGAATATCTCGCCCGCATGGCAGAGCCTGGCAAGGTTGGTGGTTCGTGCCCACCCAGGGACGCCAGTTGTGTAAAACACAAAAATAAAAAGAAAGGGCGACGACACCGCACCGAGCCAGGCACAGGGCCTAGGGCAGCAGCGCTGTCTCTCCTGCCACCTGAGTTCGGTAGTCTCCAGCTGCTTCCCCCACCCCGGGGAGGTTGATGGCGATGATGAGGCAGGCGAAGGAAGGAACGGAGCCAAGATGGTTGGTCGCACTCGCAGTTTATTCTGATCTTCCCTCTATACACTCTCCACTGGAACTCTCCCCTTGCCCCCTCACACAGCTACCTTAAATCTCCCCATCCCCCAGCAGCCTGGGGCTTATGCAAAGGTGTGGTTACAATCCATAGGGGGTAAAGTTCTATCCCTTAGGGGATGCTTTCACTAGGATAGAATCTCTCTCAGCAGGACATCGCCCAAGAGCGGAATCCCATGGGTGTGTTTCTCCTTTCTTTGTCCGACTAACGTATAAGTATTCATATTATAAATCATTTTGTAAGGACATAGCAAGAGACACATTAAGCTTATAGAATTGCTCTCCGGGGGTCACCTCGATCTCAGACTACAGCACTCAGGCCAGATTAGTCTTTCCTAGCCCTAGCAGGGCCCTAGTCTCGTCGTTGCTTTTGGATCATGACATGACACATTCCCATGACCAAGCTCTTAACATATAGTTAAGCATTAGGCGCTTTGGCCAGGCCCATCTCGATGCCAGGGTAGCACACAACTCACTGCTTGCCCTGGGTCCGTCCCGTGTCCCTCGTTGGGACCCTGCTTTTGGGGGTGCTAGGAAGCAAAGGCAGCTGAGGCTTAAGTCGAGAAAGCAGATGCCCAGGAATGAATAATATTTGAAGCCAATTAAATCCCATGCTACCAAAGCATATTAATAAATGTCTTTCTTTGTCCATACAAAAAGGATATTGTTTTAAGGTAAACTATTCAAAAGACATAGAGAGGAGAAAGACAATATTAACTTAAAGACAATATTAACTTACACTGTCCTAGCAAGGTCTGACCTTACAAATTAAGAGTTTGATTAGAGGAAGAGCAGATAAACTGGTAGAAATGGTTACAGATAAACAAAGGAATGGGAGTGACTCGGGAGCACTTTGATGGGCGTGACTGATAAACCTAAGCTCCTTGGGGCAAGGGGAGCAAGGACGAACCAAAGTCAGGCCTAACATATTTAGAGCTATATTCCAACACTACCCATGGCATATCCAAGATGCCAAAAACAGTAACAACGAGTCTCACAATGGAGACGTCACTGGTGCCTGCTCGAGCAAATCGATGAGCCATGGGATGACAGTGATGATGATGATGAGAACGATGGAACAGGAGAGATTTGGGAGTGGTAACAATGGGGGCCTTGGCTTGTTTGCAGAGCCATACCTCTGGCCCTGTAAAGGATCAATCTGTAAAGTGAGGACAGTAGTTTCTGATTCCTCCAATACATTAGTGTGAGGGGCTCTGGGAGAAATTCAGTGGCTCAAGGGACCTGCTTTGAAAGTGCATCCTTTTGGGGCTGGGGTGATAGTGCAGGGGGTAGGGCATTTCTTGCATGCACTGACCCCAACAACCCATATGGTGTCCTGAGCAATGCCAGGAGTAATTCCTGAGTGCAGAGCCAGGAGTAACCCCTGAGCATCGCTGGGTGTGACCCAAAGAGCTAAAATAAATAAATAAATAAATAAATAAATAAATTAATAAATAAATAAATAAAGTACACCCTCAGAGTCCTATCCCATAGCCTCCACCATAGGAACATTGGCCCAGACTTATAAGTAAGACTCACCACAAAATCTCTGAGAAGATGCAAGCCATGGTGCTAGAATTCACAGATACATGGGTGTCTCTGCTGGGAACTCTGGGGTGTTCTCTGGAAGGGGCAGGCAGGGTCTCTGCCCTGTTGAACCCCTGGCAGCCACACCCACAGAATACAGGTGCCGCCAGGCCAACAGCCCTATTCCTAAGCTCTGACTGAGCTTGACTAAGTCATGACTAAGCTCTGCAGAGACGCAAGACCTACGGGAATTCCAGGTATACCAGTTTCTTGGAGCGGGGGCAGGGAGCTCCCACCAGGGAAGCCCAGGCAGCCACAACGCATCTCACAGCAGCCCCATGCAAGCTCATCCGTCAGGCCAGTTCTCTGTGACACCTCCAAATGCCACACTACTGACAGCCCAGTAGGAGCACACCAGATTAGACAGGAAAGTGACAGACACCGACTAAGCTCAAAAACCAAAAACAATTAACAACCAAAACCGTTAATAACTTAGAAGGCTCAACTAGCAACAACAGCTTAAAGCAAACCTTCAGACAAGGACTTAATGACCTCCTGGTGAGATATAACAATTTTCACATATTTTCTCTTACTGAAGTATTTTTTTTTCATAATCCCATCAGTCATTTTAAGTTGTAACAAGCCATATAAAATAATTTGGTTTTTGTTTGCTTTTTGGCCACACCTGGTTGTGCTCTGGACTTACTCCTGGCTCTGAGCTCCTGGATCATTGCTGGTGGACTCGAGGGACCATATGGAATGCTGGGGACTGACCCCAGGTTGGCCGTGTGCCAGGAAAATGCCCTTCCCATTGTACTATGTATGGCTCAACTCCATTTTGCTTCTTTTTTGGTAAATTCTTTTGTGCTTGCTAAGGGGGCAGGCTTGGAGGGTGGGTGGGGAAATGGGGACATGGTGGAGGGAAAGTCAGAGATGGGGTTGGTGTTGGAATATGGAATGCCTGTAACAACTGTGCTATGAATAACTTTGTAAACCACGCTGTTGAAGTAAAAAGAAAAAAAAAGAAGGTGCATCCCCAGTGCCACTGCAAGTGCCAAGTGTGATTCCGGCAGAGGTGATTTCCACCCACACTGCAGCCAGGTGTGTGAGTTTGTGTGTGTGTGTGTGCATGTGTGAGCACCACATCAACACCCAGTGGGTGCCACACCCAAGTGGTGCTGGCCAAAACTAGACATAACCCTGAGCACTGCAACTCAAAAAAAGGTTGTGCCAGTGGCCAGGAGCGTGGGCCCAGGCGAGCACCTCAGCTGAGGGTTTGAGCACAGCGACCTGTGTGTGTGGCCCCTGTTCATGGAACAGTGTCATCTACAGTGAAGAGCAGAAGAGGGAGAGGGGGACAAAGAATTGAGTTCTGTGGGAGGTGGCTCGCAGGGCTGGAGCACATGCTTTGTATGTGGGGGCCCCGGGTTCGAAACCCAGCACTTCTGAGGCAGTTCTAAGCACTAGTCCGTGATACCACCAGGTTGTGGCCCCCAAAAAGGAAAGAAAAATTTAAAGAGAATTGAGCTGTTGCCTCAACAAGACCCAAAGGCCAAAGTTCCGACCCGCCTAGAGTGGACTGTTTTTTTCCTCCCCCAGAGTATGCTTAGCTGAAGGGAGAAAAAGCCCACAAAAAATTCCTACTTAGTTATTTTTCTTCCAGGATGCAGAGGCAATTCCCAAAGATGGTCAAGGGCCGACTGAGCTCATCCGAGGCTGACGAGGGCCTCACGGGTGTGGGGAGTGCCGTGCTCCCCACGCTTCTGCCAGGCCACGCTTTGGAGCCAAGTTCTCAGACACAAAGAAGAGCAAGCAGAAGGCCATTGCTGTGGGGAGGGCGGGGGGGGGGAGCCGTGGGTCTGGGTTTGCGAAGGGGCCACGTGGAACTTCAGGGCCAGGGCCAGGTGTGGGGGTGTCGAGGAGGCAGCTAGCAGGAGGGGGGTCAGCAGGAGTAGGGGGAAGCTGTGTGTGAGCACAGGGGCTGGGACAGGGTTTAAAGGTCAGCACATGCCTCGCAGGAGTGAGGCCCTGGGGTGGATCCTGTGTGCCTGAGCACGGCTGGATGTGACCCTGGTGACCCCCGAGCAAAGCCGTTTATGCCCCTTTGCCCACCCCCAATTAGAGCCTGTAGCTCCTCTCTCTACTAGAATTTAGAATCGTTCTTGATTGATATTTTGGGGGAGGGGCACACCTGGCGGTGCTCAGGGGTTACTCCTGGCTCTGTACTCAGGCAGCATTCCTGGAAGTGCTTGGGAATTATAGGGGATACCGGGGATTGAACCCAGGTTGATATATAAGGCGAGTGCCCTCTCTGGCCCTCATTATTGATTTTAATTTAGTTGAATTCGGCTCCTGCTGGCTGTCGGGGGAATTACTGGCAGCTGTCTGCCTGCAGAGCCCAGAGGGGCCCATCTTGGGGGGTCTGTCCCAGGGTCCTGTAATCTCTTCAGAGTGGGGAGAACGAAGCAGGGGGCCTCCCAGTGTGTGTCATCAGGGGAACAGAGATGGGGGTGCTGGGAGCCCCACCAGGCTCGTTCCTTCCCCATATCTTTCAAGTGGGAACTAGCCTTGACTCATGTGCACCCACCAAAGTGGCATGCAGTGACCCCCACACCGGGGATCAGGGACCTGACTGACTCAGGCTCGGGTGCTCAGTGCTCTCTCAGTAGCTGGTGACTGAGAGACAAGGCTTAGTGAGGGAAAAACCAGGCTTATTCAGGGCCGGCAGGCTGAGAAGATGCGGGTCTTATCTCCGCTTGTCTCCTCTCAGGTAAGCAGGACTGTGAGGGCTGCTTGGGAAAGTCGGTCAGAAGGGACATGGGTGTGGGGCAGGTGGGCTCGCCCTCCGCCCCAGCCCCTCCCCCCAGGCCCTGCTGGTTCAGTGGCTCAGGGGTCAGTTCCTCGAATAACTCTGAGATAACATCAGTGTTTGGCTCCATCCCCTCTGCGAGGCCCCAGGAAAGCCTCAGGAATCTTTCTGGGGGGCCTGATGTTTGCTCTTTCCCCTCCACTCCTCCTGGGATCTAGTTTAGCGCTACACGTGCTGAGCCTGAGAATCCCCCTTAGAAGGGGACAGCAGAGGCCACGGGAGAGTGTCACCAGGTGGGGAACAGGACTGTCTGTGGTGGCTTCCAGGGGCCGCTCCCAGCGGCTCACCATGAAAAGGGGGGCTATGGACTGAGCTCAGGCAAAGCTCAAACACCTGCAGCGCCAGCGGGTGGGGGTGGGGAGCTGGCCCCAGGGGAAATACGAGCTGGCAGATCCCAAAGAATGGGGAGTGGGGCTGATCTCAAACAGAAAACAACTCGTCAGGGACTTCCAGGGCGGAGTCTGGGTCCAGAACCAAGGGCTGGGGATTCCAGTGAGTGGGAAATCGACGAGCAGACTCCATTAATCAGGGGTTCCAACTCAGGAACCAGACCCAGCCTCCCACGGATGAGGGGAGCGGACCCCCTCAGAGCAGAACACTTAACACAGCAGACTGACTTGGTTATTGAATTTTGCCTGTTTGGGGACACACCTGGCGCCGGACGGATTGGAGGCTTGACGTGCTCTGGGGGGGCGGGGGGGGGCAGGGACCAGAGCCAGGGCAGAGCTAATGCATCCCCTTTTCCCCTTTGTTATACACAAGAGGGAAGGAGGCACAGGAGAACCACTGAAGCGGCTTGACTCTGCCCAGCAGGGGCAGCGGGCACAGGGTGGCTCCCCGGTGAGCCCAGCTGATGGCTCATTCTGGGAGGCTCCCTGCAGGGCCCCCAGATGGAAGCCCCTTCCCCATCCATCAGTCATCCCGGCAGGCTTGGGCTTCAGCGGCCAGCAGCAAGGGCTCCTGCTGAGAAGCAAGCCTCCAGCAGCCTTGGGCCTCCCCCTCTCCCCTCCTCCCTTCTCCCCAGCATTCCTGCCTCCCACCCACCAAAGTCCCTCCAGTTTTCTTTCTCACCCCCTACCTGACTCCTTTTGTCCTTTCTCCTCCCCTGCCTTTGTTCCTGGAGCACATCAAGTCTCCAATCCATCTGCTTGTCTCTGGGCCTTGGGGAAGAAGAGCAAAGGCTGCTGCTAGGGGGGGATTTCAGCAGGCATGGACCAGGAGCATGAAAAGGAGAAAGCTCCAGCCAGCGAACGCTGGTCCCTAGTTAAATGGTCTGCAGCAGATAAGCATGGACTCGTGTAGCGCGCGAGAATGTCTTGCAACCACGCCAGAATACGTGGCTTGATTGTGACCCTCTCACCCTCTCAACTGCTGAGGTCCCAACACACAATTTCAGCAGCTGCTTTTGTCTACTCTCCTCCTCGTGCCCTTCCGCTCAGCTCAAGCAAGGTGACACCATCTCAGCAATGCGCCACCTGCTCCCCTGTCTGTCTAGACTGCTCGACTGTTTTCCACACAGGTGACAATCACGCTCTGGTGATGCTTCTGGGGGGTAGCCCACTTCCTAACTGGTTTTCTCTGAAGCTTCTGTCAACAGCTTTCTGTCCTTAGACCATCAGAGACTTTTGCAACTCAGAGCTTCACTGCTATTCCTCCTCCTGGCCTGTGTGCGCACACATCTCATCTTTCCTGACGAGACTTGATGTAACGGTTCATCTTCTGCACAATGGCTTTCATACATGACCAATGTTTAGATTAGTACAAACTAGCTGTAAAAGACTCCCGGGGCTGGAGTGATAGCGGGTAGAGTATTTGCCTTGCACGCGGCCAACCCAGGTTCGATTCCCAGCATCCCATATGGCCCCCTGACCACCGCCAGGGGTAACTCCTGAGTGCAGAGCCAGGAGTGACCCCTGTGCATCGCCAGGTGTGTCACCCCAGGACGCCCCCCCCAAAAAGAACCAACAAAAGACTCTCCCAAAAGGAAATAATTAAAATGCAGGATTTAGGTTTTTTTATTGTTGTTTTCTGGGTCCCACCCTGAGATGCTCCTGAGGTTACTCCTGGCTCTGCAATCAGGAATTACTCCTGGAGGTGCTCAGGGGCCCATATGGGATACTAGGGATTGAATTTAAGTTGGCCACATACAAGGCAAAAACACCCTACCCACTATATTATCACTCTGGCCCCTAAATGCAGGTTTTAGAGAAGAGAGATAGTCCAAAGGCTAAGGCACTTGCTTTGCATGTGGCCAACTTGGTTTTGATCCCTGGCAGCCCATACGATCCCCGGAACTTCACTAGGAGTGAGTACTGAGCAGAGCCTAAAGTAAGTCCTGAGCACCTCTGGCTGTGGCCCAATGCCTCCAGCTTTGAAATGAATAAAATACAGGTTCTTGGGTTTTTGTTTTTTTTTTCGATGGCACACATCTGGCAGTGCTCAGGATTACTTCTGGCTCTACACTCAGGGAGCACTTGTGGTGCTGGGCTCAAGACAAGCCCCTTACCCATTGTCCCAGTTCTCCGATCAGTTCTTGGAGCAGATGGGGGAAGACCTCAACAACCTAGGCGAAGAGAGGCTAAGTAGGCACATGTGTTGCCACAATGACGGGCGGGACGCTGAAGTCGAGTTCCCAGTTGATTCAGATGAAGCGAATGTGTTGAGAACTGCTGGTCCCAGAGGATTCATGGAGGAATGAGCACGTGACTGAAGGGGGGAGCCCCAGGTTTGGTCCTTGGTGCTCTATGATCCCCCAACACCATGCGGACAAACCGGGAGCCCTAAGCCAGGGTTAGCCCCTGAAAACTACGGGGCGTGACCCCCCAAATTAAACAGAGTATCTAACAAAGCGTTCTGTGCCTCTGGGCTATAGATGAACTTCATTATAATCTTATTAAATAACATTATGTGTATCGTTTCCCTGAGTGGGGGATATTCAATACCCAACAGGCACCAGGTTCTATACTTCCATACATTAGCTATGCTGTTATAGCCCTTTTGAAGTAAAGTGGTGCTCTCTCTGGGTGTGAGAGGTCTGGGGGTCCGAGGCAGTGGTTTTCAAATGCTGGTCTGCAGATGGGCACCTGTGTGCGGTGTGAAAGCTTGAAAACCACTTGTCCGGTTCAGTTGTTCCCATAAGAATAGGGATCTGACCTCTGAGTAATGGGCTAACAATCTAGACTTTCCCCCTTACTACAGAGCATGGATTGGTGGTTCGCATCTAAGTTACATACTAGACTTTGTTTGGGGGGCTATGCCCGGTGGAATTCAGGGGCTACTCCCAGCTTGTTCTTGGGGGTTCAGGAGGTGCAGGACCTCCTGCATGCAGACCATGCACTCAGCTCATGGACCTGTCTCTCTGGGCCCTACAGACTGGTTTTATTTGGGCAGCACGAAGTTCCTTTAGAAATCATGGGGGCTAGATACAGCTGATCCATTTGATCCTCAGCACCATCTGTGCCCCTGAGCATTGCCAGGAACAACCCCTGAGCACAGAGTTGGGAATAGCTCCTGATCACTGCCAGGGGTGCCCCCAACACTTCCTCCTTACTGCCCGCTCCAAAAAAATCGCTAGTGTTGCTAAATTCAGAACCACATCCA
The DNA here is from genome assembly GCF_027595985.1 of Sorex araneus. Lineage (NCBI taxonomy): Eukaryota > Metazoa > Chordata > Mammalia > Eulipotyphla > Soricidae > Sorex > Sorex araneus. The sequence continues at coordinate 202,791,004 of NC_073304.1, forward strand.
GATATGCGGCATCTCTAGGGCAAGCACTGGTAACTCTGGTCCCACATCTAGAGCAGCCCTCCACCCTATACCTGTGCCCTCTTTTCCTCCAAAGCTGAGTCCCTACCTCTTGCACAATGACTTACTGTCTCACTGTCCATTGGTCGGGAGGGATGAACTCAATGTCCATTGGTCAGGAAGTTTGGGAAACCTAAAGGCAGTCTCTTTTGTTTTACTTTTTTGGGGGCAGGGCAGTTCCCCACTAATGCTTAAGGGTGCAGAGAACACTCAGTATTCAGTCTGGTTATGAGATGGTGATTTAGTGCTCAGATCCTAGGGCCCTGTAGTGCTGGGGGCCACGAGGACTACTCCAACGATGCTGGGGGGTTGGGATATGTGATGCTCAGAATTGAACTTGGGGCCTGAAATACGTAAGACATGCTCCAGCCCGTGGAGCTGTTTGCCCACTCCAAGCAGCCGGGATTTGGCCACGAGTTCTCTGCATTACTAAGGAAAACCCGGAGCTCTGTTTCTTAGGCTCTCCAGCATGACTGACTCTCGGAAACTCTTTTTTTTCTTTTCCTTTTTGACGAATTGGGTCACTCTCATTGATGCTCAAGGGTTACTTCTGGCTCCGGATTCAGAAATTGCTAATGGTGCTCAGGGAACCATATGAGAGGCTGGGGATAGAACCTACATTGGCCACGTGCAAGGCAAGCACCCTCCCTGCTGTATTATTGCTCTAGCAGCAAGTCTTGGAAATTCTCTACTTCCCATTCGAAGTAGTTGGGAGAGGCTGGGAGCTAGAACAGAGGTTAAGGCACCCATTTTGCGTTCAATCCCAGACACTGCATATGGTCCCCCAGCACCACCAGGAGTCACTCGTGAACACAGAGCCAGAAAGAGCCCTTAAGCACTGCTTGTGTGGCCCCCAAATTGGAAACATGGGAAGTCATTTATCCCCTCCTATTCCAGAGTGTCTCCTGCAAATGCTGTGAGCAACGCCACCAAATGGGAGGGATGCAAAGAGAATCGGCCCCTGGGCCAGAGGTGGGGGGTCAGAGGGCTGAAAGCTGCTTGCAGGGTCTGAGACTAGAAACAAAATTGGGGCCCCATCTTCCTGAGTTGGGCTTTCCAAGGCCCTTTTTTGGGGGGGAGGGCACACCCAGTGATGCTCAAGGCTTGCTCCTGGCTCTGATCAGGGATGATTCCTAGTGGGATTTGGGTGGATCATATGGATCTGGAAAGTGGATCAGCCACCTATAAGAGAAGTGCCTGTCTGCCGTACTATCTCTCCTGCCCCCCGTTTTTGGTGGGGGGCTTGGCACACCCAGTGCTCAAGGCTGACTCCAAGTTTCATGTGGGGGACACCAGATATTGAACTCTGGTAAACTTGCAAGGCATATCTGGCCATCAGCGTCCTTTTATAAAGCCAGAGACAGACTAAAACTAGAGGCAGTCTTTTTGGGGGGTGGGGATTGGGGGACGGCCACATGTGCTGCTTGGGGGTACTCCAAGTTACTCAGGGATTATGTGGTGTGAACCTAGGCCTCATGCATGCATGCAATGCTTGTACTCCAGCCCTCTGGGCTACCTGTCCATTTTAAATGAGTTCTTCATTTTAAATAAGTTGCTGGGTAGTTTTTCTGCTCGTTCTTTTATTTCCCCGTTTCTCTTCACTGTGGCCAATGATGCAGTGATGCCTGGAGTTAGCGCTCACAGCTGACTATGACGCTTGCACATTTTTAGCTTTGGCATTTGTTGGTGGTCACACATCAGGTTGTGGGGCTTGCACTCCTTCCTTTCGCTGTGGTTCTTGCAGGAGCACTTATACCTAGGCTATGGGGTGGTGCTCACTAGGGGTCGCTGTGGTGCTCAGACATGTGCTCACTGGAGGTTGCATTTCCTGGCCATGGTGCTTTTGGTTGAACGGTGCAAATCGCTGGTGGGGCTGCAGATCTCACTGACCGCAGAGTTTGCTGCCAGGCTCCAACAGTAGAGCTTTCAGGAAGGAACCAGGGACTTAAAATTCGTGACCATATACTCAGCAGGAGCTGGATATCCTTGTGGTATTGCTGAGCCTGGTTTTTCAATGAACTTTTTTTGGGGAGGGGCACACATGTGTGTTCTTGGGGGAATCACACATGGTGCTGGGGATAGAATGGCTGATGGCAGGAATTAAACCTGGGGTTCACTCAGGAATTACCCCTGGCAGTGCTCGGGGGACCATATGGGATGCTGGGAATCGAACCCGAGGTGGCTGCATGCAAAGCGAACGCCCTACCCGCTGTGCTATTGCTCCAGCCCCAGAAACTGTCTTCTGTTAACCATAAAGAATGAGTAGCTTATGGAACCATATGCTATAGACTGCCCTCTGAAACTAGAGTTGGGGTCCTTGTTAAGACTCCACTGCTTTGGATGAGACTTGGAGCTAGCAATAAAGGTCCTTTGCTTTTGCAAAACAAAACAAAACAAAAAAAACCTGGGGTTGACACAGGCACAGCATGTATTTCCGGGCCCTGTTCTTTTTGTAAATAAGCTCCTACAGCTACTGACTTCACATAGTCATCTTAAACTTTTTTGGTTGTTGTTGTTTTTGAGCCACACCCAGCTGTGTGGATCTTTGCTCAGGGATTATTTCTGGCAGGTATGGGGACCACATATGGTGCCAGGTATCGAACCCAGGTCAGTGGCTTTAAGTGCCTTACGCGCTGTCCTCTTGTTTTGGCCCCATGTTTTTCCTTCCTGGTCATGCGCTGCTGGGACCACCAGGGCCACGCTCATCAGTGCTGGGAAGCATGGGGTGTTAGGGGGCGAATTTAGGGCCTGGCACATCCCCTACCAGTAAGTACATTTTAATGTGCGTTCCTGTTTTTGAAGAATGTGAGCAGTTATTAAAAAAACAAAAATGCCTCTTTGCACAACAGTATTGAATCTCATGCTGCTGAGTTTCACCAACATTGAATATTTAAGAAACAGGGCCAGGCATTTATTTACTTCATTCACTTATTAAGCCTGAAAGGTAAGTGTTCTTGTTTAATAGGTAAACAGGCACCAAAGGTGAAGGACCCTTGGCTCTAAATCCCCAACTCTTTCCTACAGTGAAACCACCTTGTGGAGATCCCCAGGAGCCAATCAGGATCATCTCTGGTTCCTTAGTACCCATTCCCTGGAAGATAATTTTATATGTTATACAGGGGAGAATTTGGTGTTCTGACCACCAATCTGCATGAAAACGAGGGTAAGATCTTCACTCCCTGTCAGCCTCCCTTCACTTTCTCACCTCACCCCCTCCCCTTTCAGTCCCATTCAGGTATTTGAACCCAGTTAAATCAATTCATTTGATCAGACTACGTGTATCTTGTTCTACTCAACTTCCCCCCACAACCTCCAGCTTTCACATTTTCAGAGATGAGTAATCACTGCATAATCACTGCATAAACAGAACCAGTGATCACTGCATAATCAGAACCAGGGAGAAAGGCCGAGATCTTCTTTGTGTTTAACTTGCACAGAAAGAAAACAGTACATATATGCATCCACAGTATTTAATTTGTTTGGATAATAGTTACAGATAAACAAGTACACTCCATATACAATTACCAATACTTTTTTTATACAGTTCATATTTCAGAACATCAACACTATTTTATTTACACTCTATGTACATCAACATCCTTCTAAAGTCAGTGCATTGTCAACAAGTTTTATACAGTAATTTACAAGGTGAATGTAGTTAATATTTAATTTAATAAATTTTCTGCTAGTCATGGATTAAAAAATTAATTACAACCAATATAACAAACACAGATCAAACAACATTAGTAGATTGTGCTACCTGCTTAAATAAAACATCTTTAAAGAAATTATTTAAAAATTTTTCACTTTTTCATGGGACTTGTCCAGGTAGGAATGGATAGATTTTCCATCCTGAAAAATCATAAAATGCTAAAGCCTGCATTTTGTCTAGCTTTGTCACATCACAGCATTCAGACCACTCCTTCCTACTTGCACTTATTGACTTCATGTCTTCTGAACTGGGTTTCAGCTCAGGCAGCCACTTCAGACAATGCTTCTAAATGTTCTGAGAACTGGATTGGTAACTGGCCTCTGATATTTGAATCCTAACACTTAATCACATTAGTACCTACTATCTCAGAGAGAGGAAGGCTAATGGAATCTGACAACTACAATCATTTCCCAGGGTTCAAATAAATGAAAAAAAAAAAAAAGACTGAAAAAAGTGAAATATTTACTTCAAATATATATATATGTATGTACATATATATTTAAAAACAACAAGAAAAAAATGCTGCTGCCTGAAATAAATAACATTTATATTTTTGTTCCAGTCTTGAATTACCAGAGGGGGAAAAAAATGAAGTGAGCAAGAAACATAACTTTTGATGATCACTACTGTGAAGTTAAAAGAAAAAAATACAAACACCAAACAAACAAAAATAAATGGACACGCAAACAAAAAACTCATAAGCTTACTTCTTTAAACCACCAATTTCATTAAAAATACTTCTACACTTTCTATGTTTGGGATGTGTTTTGTTTTTAAATTTGTCATGACGGGGAAAGACCCCATTTATGTTAATTTATAGCCCTTACAGCCATCAAATATGAACAAGTTTTTTTAAAAAGTTCATTTGTATGTATTCTCTTTTTAAAGTGCAAAAACAAAAGCCAAAGGAGTAACTCATCACGCACTGTGCACAGGCGCCAAGCCTGGATGCCGTTTTTCCTCTCAGCAGTAATTTGTGCAATGTGCGTGTGAAGACGGTGCAAATATTGGCAACAACCTAGCACACTGGGCGGGGGGCACATTTGGGAAACTTCCTGACAGAGCCTCTGAGGAACAGCCTTTATGGGGAAGGCCACTTGGGCTGGATTCCCAGTGATGTTTTGCTTGATTCTTTCTCTGCAGGACGTGCCGACTGAGGCCCCGGGGTGGAAGGCACACAGCTCTGAGTGTCTTCCGTATCTGTGCGTCTGCCACCAACGGCTGTGTCTCACAGACAAACCAACAGAAACAAAAGCAAGAGAGATGTAAGGCTTAGAATATAAATTAAAAAAAATCTGTGTCCATGCCATGGCATCTTTTGCGCACCTTCATGATCTTGCATTCTCCATCTTGTCAATATAATGGAATAAAACTTCAGGAAAAAGGAGGTAGCATATCATGTCGTCCCCAGACAACACTACAATTTTTTTTGTTTTACTTTGACGCCAAGGAAACTCTTAGTATTTTGTTATGATTACTGGTAAACTCTATACTCACTACGTGTTTGTTCACATCTGGACGAGCACAATTCAGTTCTCATTTGGTCCCAGGGCGGGCTGGTGCCAAATTCTTTTGCTTACAGGCTAGTGGTGGGCCCTGCCTGAAAGTTCTCTACCAGAGAGCCTACGTGACACACTTCCAAACAAAATTATTACTACTGTTCTGTTAACGGCTATTTTAATTAGGGTTTTTATTTTGTGCTTCAGGGTCTCAGGATAAAATAACTACATTTAGCTTGCCTTCCAGCAATGCTTTTGCCAAATGTCAGCTCCAGGGAGGGGCCTCCCTTCCCACTGCCTGTCTAGCAGCTCGAGTGGCCACCTTACTGTAACACACAGTATTTTTTATAATCGGACTCAAAGTCTTCATCCATGCTGCTCGTGTCTGCCATCTTCTTGCCATCGATCTTTGGCAGAAATTGTGCATAGTCGATCCCCTGCTGCTCATAGAAAAGGATGTAGGCAGAGTCGGTGTCGATTTCATCAGGGTGAAGTTCCTGAGCAGGCAAGAGAAGGCCTATCAGTACGATGGCTCCCACCCTGGCCGGAGAAGGGCCGCGTCACCTTTTTATTTTTTAATTTTTTATTTTTTATTTATTTATTTTTTTTCAAGTCCTGGCAGCTTGTGTCCTCATTCTTGTTTCAAGGAATCTTTTTTTTTTTTTTTAAATTTATTTATTTTTAATTAGAGAATCACCGTGAGGGTACAGTTACAGATTTATACACTTTTGTGCTTATACTTCCCTCATACAAAGTTTGGGAACCCATCCCTTCACCAGTGCCCATTCTCCACCACCCGTAAACCCAGTGTCCCTCCCACCCTCCCCAATCCCATCTCCCCCCCACCCCACCCTGCCACTGTGGCAAGGCATTCCCTTCTGTTTTCTCTCTCTAATTAGCTGTTGTGGTTTGCAATAAAGGTGTTGAGTGGCCGCTGTGCTCAGTCTCTAGCCCTCATTCAGCCCGCAACTCCCTTCCCCCACATGGCCTTCGACTACAATGTAGTTGGTGATTGCTTCTCTGAGTTGACCTTTCCCTGGAACGTGAGGCCAGCCTCGAAGCCATGGGGTCAACCTCCTGGTACTTATTTCTACAGTTCTTGGGTGTTAATCTCCCACTCTGTTATTCTATATACCATAGATGAGTGCAATCTTTCTATGTCTGTCTCTCTCTTTCCGAGTCACCTTTTTAAATTCCCACACCTGATTTTCCCAATCAGCTTAGTACTTGGGCTCTCTTACCTGGTCCTATGAAGGCCCAATTATTTCCGGAGCTTTGGGGAATCAGTTCTGACTGTGGGTAAGTTAGCTCCTTTCATTCACCAATCCCTTCTTTTCCCTCTCACTGCTTGTTTCTATTCCCTCTCTGTATCTCACTTTGATTCCCTGAGACTGTCGGTATGTATATATCTAGGAGATAGTCTAGGAGAAAGTCCATTTTTTCAACAAATGACCCCCAAATCTGTGACATCTCTTCCTTTTTTCTCCACCTGTTAGTCAATGTATCCAAAGACTGAAGATATTTACCTTACAGCTGCTGTCATTATAACAGTACCACTTGCTGTTTGGGTTTTTGGCATAAGTGACATAGTGGCCCCCGCCCAGAATTCCTGAATGGCACTGTAAGGAAGAAGAAAGTGGAGGCATGTTAACAGTTGAAAGATAGGCAAATGACATGACCAAGAAAACATTGAGCCGGAGTGATAGCACAGCGGGTATGGCGTTTGCTTTATAAGCAGCCGACCCGAGTTCAATCCCCGGCATTCCATATGGTCCCCCAAGCACCTCCAGGAGCAACTCCTGAGTGCAGAGCCAGGAATAACCTCTGAGCATCGCTGGATGTGACCCCCCCCAAAAAAAGAAAGTTGAAGAAAACAGTGATTACTGGGTGAGAGTCCTCCCCACCCCAAGGGACCCAGCCCCGGCAGTTGAAAATCTCCAGAACCCAACCACCACCACGCTTAAGGCTGCTTCTCACACACTCGGGCCGAGCCTCATGTTTGAGTGAATGTACTTCTGGACCACACGGCCGCATTTGTGGCTGCACAACACATCATAACACACTCCCTACCCATTTTCCATAGAGAACCACACCACATTCAACGGGGTTCAAATAGTAGGCAACAAATCATACATATATATATATATACACATATATGTGCATATATATTTTCAGATATATATATATACAAAAGCTCACATCACTCAACCTTTAACAATATGTTAGTGATATCCTAAAGAATGCCTGATATCCTAAAGAATGCCTTAATGGCCCTTGCCAAAATAGAACAATTTTCACATTGTCTCCTCTATAGATTTTTTTTTGTAGCATTTTCAGCATTTTTTTCATAACAGACAAAATATATTCTTTTGGTTGTGCTTTCGGACAGGGATTGGGGTTTGGAATGGAACCATCTGAAATTTGGTGGTAGGAAGGTGTAATGGCGGTGGAATTGGTGTTTGAATATTAAATATAATCAAATATTGTGAACTACCTTACAAAAAAATTAAAAAATAAAGAAAAAAAAAGAAAACAATGATCACTTAAGTGTTAAGAAAGAATATTTTGCTTTGTGTGCTGGAGGCATGGCTTCAATCCCTGATGAGGCAGAGTCCCTCTGAGCACCAACAGGAACAATTTCTGAGCAGCGTCAGGAGCAGCCCCTGGGAACCACCAGTGTGACCCAACAACAAAAAGCAAACAAGAATACTTTGCAACTATTTTTGACTGCAGAAAAAAAAAAAAGCAAAATTCAAAAGCTCCAAATTGGGCTCGAAGAGAGAGAGAGAGCTCAAAGGGTGAGCACACATTTAGCATGAAGGAGGCCCAGATTTGGTCCCTGGCACAGTATGGTTCCCTAAGCACTGCTAGGAGGGAGCCCCAGAAAGCCAGGAGTAATCTGGGGCACCAACAATAAGGCCAAACACCAACCTTCAAACAACTTCCCAGCCCTTCACTCCCAAATCTGAAAGATCCGGAGCCAGGGACAGGGCTCAGCAGTGAGGCTGGGCCTCACAGGTGTTGAGTCCTGAGTCTGACCCTGACACCATCAAAAAAATGAAAACCAAAAACTAAAATCTCAAACGCTCTTCAGTCATAGTTTTAATTACCATTTAGAAACAAGAAATCCCTTAGGCACACACACTTATAAATAGCCTGAACTTGCGACTCCGGTAATGATGATTATGTGACAGCCTCCTCCACTGTGCGCATTCTGGATGCTATTCAGAGGGCAAGATCATCTACTGCGAACATTGTCTATCGCAAAGCTCAAACACGAGCACATAAGCAGGCCCTCGGAAAGTGATGATGAATGAATGAAGATAAACTAACAAACCACCAAAAAGTGCAGCTCATTCTGAAAACCACACCGTCAGCCACTCACCGAAATTGCATACAGGTTATAAATAGGCTTCACATGAGCGGCTTCTCTTTGGTCATCAGTGCTATCTTCTTCACTGTGGTTTTCAAGTTGACCATTGCTACAGCCATTGCTACATGCCTCGTGCTCATAAAGGAATCCATTGGCCAAAGCTACTTCGTGGTCCTGCGGGGTAACCAGCTCGGGTTGGCTGCCCCCCAGCATGTGCCCTCGGCTCAAGGCTTCAGCTAGCTCATACACGTGCCCAGCCCCGTTCTCTTTGCTGGCATCCAAATTCTCCTTACTATTCGACAGTTTATTTTTGCTGCCAATCTGGGGGAGACGAAGCCTCCCTTTGCTCCTCCCTAAAGTCCGTGGGCTGCTATTTGGGCTGCTGTTTTTACTGGAGGGACAGCTGGTTCCACTTTTTCTCGATGAAGAAGGTGAACCTGTGAAAGGAAGAGAAGGAAAGATTCATAAATCCAAATTAAACACTCAACCAAACACTAACTTTGAAGCCAGCTGCCCAAGTGCATACACCACGGTAAAGACAGAAGTACCCTGACAGTATATTAATGATTTTTTTTTTTTTGTAGAACCCAGGGCCTCACGCCTGGGAAGCAGCCACAGCCCTGGCACATGGCTAGTTTTTAGTTCTTATTATGTAGACAATAAGTTACTTGCTGGTCTTCTTCAATGCCAAGTCTTTTATAAAGCTAAGAAGTAATATTCTGAAAATATAAATAATTATGACTAAGAAAAAACCAGAAAAGCGGTCAGAATCATTTTAAACTAATACTGTTAGACTAGGGAGTCTTATAAGTACATATTCTCCTTTTAAGATTAGGTTAACATTTGTGAGGTCTTTTGTTAGATCTGTGGCACCACACAGAGAAAAAAATTCAAAAAGCACTTACTATCACTTGGCATGGTATTAAGAACTATCAGCTTTACTTTTCATGACAACCCTGTATAGTAGTCCTGGGGCTGAAGTGACAGTACAGTAAACAGAGCACTTGCCTTGCATGTGGTTGACCTGGTTCAATCCCTGGCACCCCATATGGTCCCAGGAGTGATCCCTGCCCTGAGTGCAGAGCCAGGAGTAAGCCCTGAGCATAGCTGGGTGTGGCCCCCAAACCACAGCCAAACAAACAACCAGAAAGGAGCTCCAGTTTATATGCTGAGAAGCTCTACCTCCTCCCCTGATACCACATATGCAGTGCTGGGATTGACCTCAGGCTGGCCATGTGCAAGGAAAGTTCCATAGCTACTGTATTACCTTTCTGGCCCCAAGAACTTCATTTTTGATATAGCAAATCCTCACATTCTGAGAACTCAGTATTACCTCCAGTTAATAAATAAAAATATGTATTGGGAAGGTTGTATCTCTTGCTGAAAGCCCCACAGTTAAACTCTAGATCTGTCTGGGGCTGGAGTGATAGTCTAGTGGGTAGGGAGCTTGCCTTGCACGTGGCAGGTCTGGGTTCAATTCCCAGCACCCCACAACGTCTCCTGAGCCCTGCCAAGAGTGATCCCTAAAGTGCAGAACCAGTAGTAAGCTCTGAGCATAGCAGTTATGGCCCAGGGACAAATATCAAAAGTAAAGCCCAGATTGGTCTGATTCAAGACAGGCTCCTAGATGTCATGAAGAGGCTGCTTCACAGGGGAAGACAGAAGGACACATGCACCCCGGGGCCCCAGGGGCGTCTCCCACAGCTCCCCTGGAGTTCTCCTCACCTTTCGGGCTGCTGCTGAAGTTCGCACTGAGTGAGGATGGGCTCTTGCTCAGGAGAGCACCCTCTCCCCCTGCTGGGCTCTGTGTGTCCGCTTTCTTCGTTCCCGCTGGTGCCCTGGGCTCGGAGACATCATCGCCCTGCAGGGTGAGGGCCTTCCGCTGCCAGAGAGCTGGGTCTCTTGGTACCAGAAAAGCACTCGGGTCAAAACTCTCCCGAGGAAATTTAACAATTTTCTGTGACTTTATCCATCGACCATTTACAAACTGAAAACGTTTAAGGTGAATGATCTAGAGAAGAAATAGTGGAAAAATTATTGAGCTGAAAGGGTTCTAAAGATTCAAAATTTACATTAAGAAAAAAAAAAATCCAAGGGCCAAGGATGCGACTCAAGTGGCAGAGCTGAGTCAGTCCCCTTTGCCACAGGTCCAGCTCCAGCACTGTGTGGAGTGGCCACGGCCGTAGCAATTGTGACCAAAAGTAGCCCAGATAAACTGTTGAAAGGATATGGAGCATGACATGTCTGCTCCCAAATTACTGTGTTGTATGTGGTGTCACATCACATGGTTCCTGTGGGGCCACTGACCTTTGGATGTGTGCCTTACACAGTACTGCCCCTTCTTTCACAGTCTGTGTCCATTCCAAACTCCCTGATCCTTCCGATTCTTAGGAGCCCTGATTTACGTTTTCCTCATTTTTGGAATTGTGACGTAATTCAGTGAAGAATTAGGCCCCTGTCTTCACCGGGGCTCCTTGGAGGGGACGGGTTGCGTTTTCCTCCCTGCCCCGAGCAGAGCCTTGACAGTTGAAGACCTCCGGAACCCAGCCACAGCCATGCTCAAGGCCACTCTCCACATGTTCGGGTGAGCCTCACACATGAAGGGACTGGCAGAGGAACCTAGGTGTGTGGGACTCGGGGCTGAGATCTCCAAGCCTGCTAGGATTGGGACTGGGCCTCCTCCACCCAGACTCCCCATTTTCCAGTAGCTTGGCAGCCACACCCACAAACTGCCCCCAGTGCCGTGTAATCCCACCAATGGCCAACATCCAGAGATTATAAGACCAAGCTTCTGGAAGCGGGCTGCGGCCATGCAACATCTAATAACCTTGTTCTCCCTCTTGGAGAACCTGACAAACTACCAAGAGTCTATTGCCTGCATGGGAGAGCCTTGTAAGCTCCTCATGGCATATTCATATCCCAAATACAGTAAAAGATATATACATACCTCTCAGAGAGCCCAGCAAGCTACCAATAGTATTCTGCCCACACGGCAGAGCTTGGCAAGCTACCCATGGCATATTCGATATGCCAAAAACAGTAACGATAGGTCTCATTCCCTTGACCCTGAAAGAGCTTCCAATTGTTGGGAAAGACAAGTAAGGAGAGGCTGCTAAAATCTCAGGGCTGAGTGTAATAGAGATGTTACTGATGCCCACTAGAGTAAATTGATGAACAATGGGATGACAGTGATACAGTGACCTAACTCTAAAGTCACGGCAGATCTAGTCACAGACATCACCCATGAGGACAGGAGATGACTAAATATTTTGAAGGAAAAAAAAGCGTTTTAAAATATTAAAAAAAAAACCTAACACAAGGCATATGCTCTCTTACCATGTGAGATCTCAGGCCCGAGTGTTTGCCAGGTCCAACAGGAGGGTCTGTGCTAGTCCCACACCCTTTCTCTTTACCTTACCTTTGGGCTGCTTCAGAGTAGCACTGTCCTCAAGAGCATAAGACTCTGTTTCTCTCTTTTAATAGGGGGTGGGGATGGGTGTAGCAGGGTGCTGGGCTTACTCCTGGCTCTGTGCTCCTGGTGGGGGTCAGGGGACCACCTGGGTACTAGGGATGGAACTCCCTAGTTGTTGGCCATACGCAAAGCAAGTGCCCTGCCTGCTGTACTATCTTTCTGGTCCCGCTTGTTTCTCCTTTTTTTTTTTTTTTTTGCTTTTTGGGTCACACCCAGCAATGCACAGGGGTCACTCCTGGCTCATGCACTCAGGAATCACCCCTGGCGGTGCTCAGGGGACCATATGGGATGCTGGGATTTGAACCCAGGTCGGCCGCGTGCAAGGCAAATGCCCTACCCGCTGTGCTATCACTCCAGCCCCTGTTTCTCCTTTTTGATTTCTTTTCTTTTCCAAGAAAAATACATAATCTAGTCTAGCCCAGTGTGGCCATGCTTTCTAGTGCAGCAACAGAGCTTTGTGTGACTGCTTCTATTTGGGGGGAAAAAAAAAGTGTTCACTTTGTAGGCCATACCTGGTGGTGTTCAGGGCATACTCCTGGCTCTGAGCTCAGAAATCACTCTTGGCGGGGCTTGGGGAACCATATGGGGTGCTGGGAAATTTAATCTGGTTGTCTGTTGCAAGGCACATACCCTTTCTGCTGTACTATTGCTCTAGCCCCTTTTAAAAAAGGTGTTTTTTGTTTTTTTTTTGTAATTTTAGGAGCCAGAGTGACAGTATAGTGAGTAAGGCCTTACACGTAGCTAACCAGGGTATACTCCCCACATGGTTCCTTGAGCCCAGGCAGGAGAGATTCCTGAGCACAGAGCCAGGAGAGAGTCCCAAGCACTGCTGGGTATGGCCCAAAGACAAGAGCAAAAACATTTAAAAAAGAACAACAATTTTTGCCCCACAATACACTTTTTTTTTTTTTTTTTGCTTTTTGGGTCACACCTGGCGATGCACAGGGGTTACTCCTGGCTCTGCACTCAGGAATCACCCCTGGCCGTGCTCAGGGGACCATATGGGACGCTGGGATTCGAACCCGGGTCGGCCGCGTGCAAGGCAAACGCCCTACCCGCTGTGCTATCACTCCAGCCCCACCACAATACACTTTGTGATAGTTATATGATTATATAATAACCACTAAAACTCATCAAACTAGACATTTAAGATCTATGCATTTAATTCCTCATTAATTATGCCTCAATTTAAAAATAATAAAACTCAAAACTCTCCCTTCCCACCTACTACCTCTAAGACTCTCCATCCCCTTCTCTTCCCTTTTCTTGGTTCCCATTCCTGGGGGTGGCTAATCAATGTTACTAATTTATTTTTTTTCTGTTATTTTGGGTCATACCCAGTGGTGCTCAGGGCTCACTTCTGGCAGGCTCAGGGGACCATCTGGGCTTCCAGGGATTAAATCTGGGTCAGACATGTGCAACCCTGTACTACCTGGTCTATCCACTTGTAATACTGTTCTGGCCCCTCTATATTTCTTATGAACTCTCCTAAGAAAAATCTATGCTCACAGCCTCACAGAATAGTGGGAAGAAGGTAAACATTAAAAATATATACAAGGAGGGGCTGGAGACCCATGTTCCTGACCCAGGTTGATCCCTGGCATCCCATATGGTCCCCCAAGCACCACCTTGAGTGATTCCTGAGTGCACAGCCAGGAGTAACCCCTGAACATCAATGCAACCCAAGAACTAAAAAACCAGCTTCTCCACCGAGGAAAAAGTTTTCTTTTTCTTTTTGGAGCATACCCAGAGGTGCTAGGGACTACTCTCAGTTCAGTGCTCTGGAGTTGCTCCTGGTATCACTTGGCACTAGGGATCAAACCAGCTTCAGCATGCAAAGCATTGCTTTAAGTGCTGTTGAAATAACAGTCTTCTATTTCTTCAAGGCTTTTTAGCACTAGACTCTGGTTGTCTCAGAGGTAGAGCTAAAACATACCAGGACTGGAGGAAGCCTCCAGAGATCTAGCTTCTTCGTCGCCAAGCAGTGGGTTTTACACTTGGAGCAATAGTACATTTCGTTTTCCCCGAGCTCCTCCTCACTGGTGAAAGCTCGTAGGCAGCTGTCCAGGTTGATGGGCTCAGCTTGAGCTCGCCGACTCTGTTCTACACTCTCGTGCTCATCTATAACCTGGAGGTGGAGGGGACAAGAGGAACGGGGAAGTGATGGGAGAAGGCAGAAGGGGATGAGTTTCAAAGCTGTTACCTGTCATTCTCTTAACTCTACGTGAGGAAAAAGAACATATAACCCAACAAAGGTTTCAGAGCAAATATGGCACGTGCAAATTTATTCAAAAATATCACACCAATAATATCCATGGCTTTTCTTGAAAAATTTCTGAAATGTTTCACAATATAAATACAAACAAGGACTGTCTGTTTATTTTACAAATTTGAAATCCTGAATTAGCTTCCACATGAGTTCTTGGTCCTCGAAGAAGGGATATTAAGATAATTTTTTAACTATAAAAGATGCACAATATTAGTATGCAGAAAGTGTTATAGATATTAGGAGAAATAACATCAGCTGAACAGACAGCAGATTTGAGTAAGAAAGGGTAAAGATGGGTTTGAGACATAGCTCCAGGGCCAACCCTGGTTCAATCCTTGGCACCTCCTATAATCCCCCACCACTACCGTGAATGATCACTGAACACAGAGCCAGGAGTAAATCCAGAGCACAATTGGGTCTGGCTCCCAAACCAAAGAAAAAACATAAAAAGGGTGGGGCTGGAGAGTTAGTAAAGAGGTAGTTTGCTTGCATTGCCTCAGGTTTGATGTTTGATCCCCAGCATCTCATATGGTCCCCTGAGCTCCACCAGGAGTGATTCCCGAGTGCAAAGCCAGGGGTAACTCTTGAGCATTGCTGGGTATGGGTATAGGTCTTCCCCCACCCCCACCCCCCAAAAAAAGACAAAAAAACAAACAAAAAAGGGTAAATCTTACCAAGAGCAGGCAGCATACAGAAGCCCACAGAATCAAAGTCATTTGCAAACTAATACCAAATGATAGTGTTATCAGAACCCCAGGCTTAACACTATCATTTCCTGTATCAGGGGCTTTAAAAAAAAATCTAAGATGGCAAAAAAAGAGCAACAGACTTAAAAAGAACCTAATTCTGTTCAGAAGATCCTTGATACCTGACCAAACCTCTATCCTGTTAACCAGCATGTTTGGAGAAAGGGAGAGGTGAGCAGGCATATGCAAGTGAAGGAAGTAGGCATATACACATCTATGATGGCATTGGTGAGGGATTACGCTGAGGGAGAGGAGGAGGGACTTAGAACACAACAGAAAAGGAAGATTTTTCCTTCCCTAATTCTTAGCTGCCACTTAACAAGCAATCAAGAATCACAGTCGAGGAGGCTTTGCCTGGGGACTGTGAATGCATGTTCCCATGAGAACATACACGATTTTTTCTTCCCAAGGCAAAACCAGGCCTACATGTCCAACAACGCCTCCTTGCTTACTGGCAAGAGTCACACACACATGTCCATCACCACTTAATCCTCCTTCCAGAGCTGAACTGGCTTTCCTTCCCCTCACCTTCCCCTTCCTGAACTCTTCCTGGGAACTCCAGATTGTTTAGACTATGGATTGGTATTTGTTTAGTTGACAGACTTTGGGTTTAAGATCAAGCGTGTGACTTTTACCCTACTAGGCTGATTCACAGGCTGTCAGATACTCCCATAAACATTTAGCACTGTACATGTGTCTGTCTCTCGGGGACGGCACCCAGGTATGCTGAATCTGAGATGTATGCCCTGCCACTGAGTCATATCCCAGGTTCCACCACCTATTTCTAAAGAAGTAATTTGAGAAGGAAAACTTAGAGGAAATTTATTTTCCTCAGAAAAGGCTTAACCTTGGGTCACTGCCTACTGATGCAATCCCTCATCTTGTTCAGATATGGTCACTTCAGGGAAAAATGGACACATTTTTAAAGGAGACAGGCTAGATTTTATTTGTTGGAATCAGCAGAAAAAGAGGCACATCGTATCAGTAGACAGTGTCTCCTTCCTCTTAGTGAATGAAATATTATCTATATTATTTATTTACCAGGGATGTTTATAGCCAGCCACACCTTACGGGGAGGTAATGAGGAACGTTGATTCTGAGTGGGCAGGAGGCACACTGGGCGGTGCCCAGAGGCTGCTCCTGGCTTGGGACCCTACGGGGCTGGGAACTGCAGCCAGGCCTTTTGCACGCAACACACATACTTAGCCTGTTGAGATCTCTCTCTAACCCTAAGAAAGTTCATTTTTACAAGCTAAATTTTTCTTTCTTCCTTTTTAAATTATTTTCTTTTTTTGGGGGGAGGGGTGATGTCACAGCTGGTAGTGTTTAGGATTTACTCCTGGCTTTCATTCAAGGATCACTCCTGGTGGTGTTTGGGGCACCATATGGGTGGTGGGGATCAAACCCAGGAGTCACACGCAAGGCTGGCGTCCTACCCACTAGACTATCTCTCTAACCCTTTTTCAGGCTAATTTTTTTTTCAGTCTGTAGAGCTAAATGGAAAAGAAAACCCTTTAAAAAGAATGTATTTGTGAACTGGTAACTTTTCTGTTTTTTTTGGGACACACCTGGTGGTGCTTGGTGGCTACTCCTGGCTATGCTCAGGAGACATATGCAGAGACGGGGATCAAACCTGGGCATCCTGTAAGCAAAGCACGCACTTAGCCCACTGAGTTCTCTCTCCAGCAATAGAGTAACATTTTTGATTTATCGGTAAAATTTCTCTTTTTGTGTGTGTACTGTGCTAGAGATCAAACCAGGGCCTCACACAAGCAAGGCATGTCTCTATCACTGAGCTCTCTATCTCCAGCTCTAAGCTTCTCCAAATGACAAAGATTTTCGTTTTTTTGATCCCCTGAGATTCTTTCCAAAATTATGAATTATTATTGCACTTGCGGGTATCCCCAGGCATACTTAGGGGACCCATGTGGTAATGAGAATCATTCCTAGGTCTCCTATATGAAAGCAGGTACTCCAGTTTGTTGAGCTATGGCTCTGGCCTGGGATCCCCTATTACTTAAATATTCAAAATTGTTTATTGGTATCTTTTTTTCCTTTTTTTTTTTTTTTGGTGGGTGAGGGATTATACGTGGCATTGCTCAGGGCTTACTCCTGGCTCTGTGTTTAGAGACCACTCCCAGTATGCTGGGAATCATCTGTGGTACCAGGATTCAAACCAGGGCTGGCTGTGTGCAAGGTAAGTGCCTTAACTCCTATACTACTGCTCTCACCCCTGCACCTTTTCCTTTTTTCTAAGCTGTTTGAAAGCTCATCCTTCACACAAAATATAAGGACTGAATAAAAACTTTCAAATATCAAGGGGCTATTAGTGAAAGATCTATTATCAGTTCAACTTTCTATTGAAGAATGTGAAATTCAAGGGTAAGGAATTGAATTGAGTTTCACATTCTTCAATAGAAGAATAACCCTGAAAGAGCCTCCAATGCAGCACCATTGGAAAGGACAAGTAAAGAGAGGCTTCTAAAATCCCAGAGCTAGGACGAATGGAGACGTTACTGAGACCGCTTGAGAAATTCGACAATCAACGGGATGATAATGATGAAATTCAACTGTGGAAATAAATATAAAAGCAACTGCTTTTCTTTATTTTTTGTATACCAAATTAAACATACACGTAGAAATATCGGAAGCAAGGAAAAATTTAAGAAAGTTTTTTTTTTCTTTTTTAAAATAAGTTTTGGGGCTGGAGTGATAGCACAGCGGGTAGGGCGTTTGCCTTGCACGCGGCCGACCCGGGTTCGAATCCCAGCATCCCATATGGTCCCCTGAGCACCGCCAGGGGTGATTCCTGAGTGCATGAGCCAGGAGTGACCCCTGTGCATCGCCGGGTGTGACCCAAAAAGCAAAAAAAAAAAAAAAAAAAAAAAAAAAAAGTTTTAGTTTTTGGGCCACACCTGGTAGTGTTCAGGGCTTACTCCTAGCAGGGCTCAGGAGATCGTATGGGGTGTCAGGGATCAAAACTGAGTTGACAAAGTATAAGGCAAGCACCCTACCTGCTGTACTATCTCTCTAGTTCCAACACCTCATATTTTTTTTAATACCTCATATTCTTAATAAAAGAAACCAGGGGCTGGAGCGATAGCACAACGGGTAGGGTGTTTGTCTTGCATGTGGCTGACCCGGGTTCGATTCCCAGCATCCCATATGGTCCCCTGAGCACCGCTAGGATTGATTCCTGAGTGCATGAGTCAGGAGTAACCCCTGTGCATCGCTTGGTGTGACTCAAAAAGAAAACTAAATAAATAAAAGAAACCACTGTCAAAATATTGATAGATTTTTTTTGCCATCCCCCAGAGAGTATATTTTAATAGCAAAATGATTTTTCAATAAATGCAATTTTATATCTTGCTTTAAAAAAAAAAAGAACACACCTTCACATGCTATCATAAGTAGATTTCCATGTCAGCTAAAACTCATCGTAATCATCATTAATAACTACAATAATACTTTATTCACTGTAACATACTTTAACTATTTTTCCAATTTTGGACAGCTATAAATTACTTCTAATATTTTTATGCTCTAAAAGATGCTATGATGAGGCTCTCCATTTTGGAATCATCTGCACTTTCCAATTTGAAGTGAACCATTTCTTTAAAAGGGTTCTTTTCTCCTCTCTAAGATATCCTAAATATAGCTATTTTACTTAGAATGCTTTTTATAAACATTTGTCAGCAAATTACAGAATATTTTCCAAGAATAAACTGCTAGAAGAAAAACTGGGATAAAAAAATATATGGAATATGGCTGTGACAGAGCACATATGTGAGATATATGAGAGAGATATAAGCTATCTCAATATATGAGACCCTGGATTTCATTCCTGATACAAACTCAGACATACCACTCATATATACAACATCAATTTTTTTTTTTTTTTTTTTTTTTTTTTGCTTCTTGGGTCACACCCAGTGATGCACAGGGATTACTCCTGGCTCTGCACTCAGGAATTACCCCTGGCGGTGCTCAGCATATGGGATGCTGGGAATCAAACCTGGGTTGGCCGCATGCAAGGCAAATGCCCTACCTGCTATGCCATTGCTCCAGCCCAACATCAAAGTTTTTTGTGGGGGAGGCGCTGGGGTCACATTCAACAGTGCTCAGGGGCTACACCTCTGTGATCAGGAGGAGTGACCCTTGGCAGAGCTGGGAGATCATTTGCAGTGCTGGGTACCAAACCAGGATCACCTACATCAGAGGCATATAACTCTGATGTATATAATCTCCTATATCTCTGGCTCCAATAACACCAATTTTGAAGCAAGGTTTCTCCTTTGCCTATGTATTTCTTTAATCACATGCAGAAACTGTAAGTAGGAAGAGAGATGTAGGAAGAAGTTAGTCACACGGCTCCATTTCACAGCAAGGAAGGATAACCTAACAGCAACTTGGTTTCTATGGTATCCTAAGAGCATCACTGAGAATGGGAGTGGGGTGAGACTGAACATACTGCATAGGCTCTTCTTCCAATAAGCAAGATACCCTCTGGTCTTTCAGCTTGTACACTGGCTTGTTAAAACAGGGAAGAAATAGAATTGGGCCAGGAGACAGCTCAAAGGGCTGGAGAGCATGTTTTGCACATGGGAGGTCCAGGTTTGGTCTCTAGCCCCACATGATGCCCCAGAGTCATGTAACTGTTCATCTTTGACAGATGAATCTTGTCACTACAATGTGCTGTCATATTTTGTACTACAAAGAATCTTTTATTCACCACTATTTTCCCTCTTCAAGTGAAGCATGGCTAAGGCTACTATATTACCCTGCTACTGTGAGCATTTACTGTCAGAACCTCAATTTTTCTTCTGTTTCCTTTAAGTTCAGTGACTTTTCATTTGGCAAACATTCACAAATTATACTCTTCCTTAGCTAGTGAAAGGTACCAAGGAGACTTGAATTCTGTGTGTGTATGTACTAAAGAATTGAAATAGGTAAACAGGTCTGGAATTTTAGTAGTTTCTCTATTCTTGAATAGCACAAAAATAAGTCAACATTATTACTAAGTTACGTAAGGAATGAAAGCTGTAAGAAATACTGAAGGAGAGTCAAGAGTAAGACATGGGTCAAGGTGCTTCCTTGCATGCAGGTGATCCTGGTTTGATCTCTGGCAACATATGGTCCTCTGACCACTGTCATGAGCTGACCCTGAGCACAGTACTAGAAGTATTCCCTAAGTATGAATGAAGTATGTATGGGTCTAGTAGTGCTTAGAAGTTAGCCCCAGTCAGAACTTAGGAGACACAGTACTGGGGATCCAACCTGGAACTCAGACAAGCAAAATGTATCTGAGGCCAAGGTTTGCATGCGGTCTTTGAGCTATCTCCCTGCCTCATAAAAGTCAGTACAATTCTTCATGTGACGAACAAAACAAAAACCACTCCTTTAATTCTGTTACTTTTACTTCTCCATTTGATTCCTCATGTCTCTCTCCATGGCTAATCATTCTTCCCTTCAAATAGTATCTGCAAAAACATTTCTAAGTATGAAATCAGTATTTATTAATTTTTGTGCTGGGGACTGAACCCTGTTGGCTGCATGCAAACAAACTGCCTTACCCACTGTATTATCTTCCCAGCCTGAAATTAGTGTTTTTCTTTTTTTCTTTTTGAGTAACATTTTCAAAATTGCTACAACTAGAGTGTGCAGTGGAGAAATGCTAACTCAGATGCGCTCTTGGGTGTTCTGAATCTGAAAATTTCAATTACTTTAGGGTTTTTTTGGGGGAGGGGAGAGGGGAAGAGTTTGGACCATACTTAGCAGTACCGATTCTGGAGTTAAAGGGGACCACATATGGTGCTGGGTAACATATCAGGGTTAGCCACATGCAAAGCAAATTTCTAACCCATGTATTATCTCTATGGCCCGAGCTTTTCTGATCAGGGACTATGTCCCTTAAAGGTGGCAGATATAGTCCTGGGGTGTGTCTGAACTAAGTAACTGTGTCCATCTAATACTGCAGCTTCAGTAATAAATAGGTGGAAATAGCTGCTGCATGGGCCAAGATTATAACTTCTTAATTATCCTAAGACTTTTGTTTCAAGGTTTTCTTATCAATAGTTATTTAAAAAATTTAGTGCTCCTATACAATCAGCTATAGAAGCAGGAAAACTTGAAGCATCCAAGTAATCATGTTAATGTATTAAGTGCTATAGAGAATGCTAATGAATATTTTTTCTGGAGATATTTATTTATTTATTGAATCATTGGGAGATACATCATTACAAAGTTATTCATGATTGGGTCTCAGTCATACAATGTTCCAACACTTATCCCTTCATCTGGAGATATTTAAAGTGTCTGTTTCTCTGTTTTTGTTTTTCTTTGGCACACTTGGCAGTGCTAAGGGGCTATTCCTGGCTACCATAATTGCATACAAGGCCTTAAATCCGGCTTATCTCTCCAGATAAGCCCCCCTTTGATCGTCGATTTTCTCAAGTGGCCTCAGTAACGTCTCTATTCGTCCTAGCCCTGAGATTTTAGAAGCCTCTCATTACTCGTCCTTCCTGCATTGGAGACTCTTTCAGGGTCAGCCAGATAATATAAAAGGTATTTAAATTGTCTAAAACATAAATGGGCTAGTCAATGGGCTGAGTGCACGCAAAATGTTTTGAGTTCAAACCTTGGCTTTTTAGGGTCCCCTAAGTGCTGCTGAGAACAACCTTTGTCACAGAGCCTGGACTGGCCCTGCATGCTGCTGAAAGTGGGACCCAAACAAAACAGCACAAAAAATAAAGACAAAAATGGCATAATTAAAATAGATTAAAAAAATTAAATTACCATCTTCTCATGGCCCTACGCACTTACCCTTTCCTGTGAGGTCTGATATCGGAGGTGAAGAGCGGTGGGGTCCCAATCCACGGCAATATAGGCGTTTCCAATGAAAGCACTATCTTCTCCACAGTCAATTTTGCAGCCTCGGCAAAATCTAAAGGGATAAAAATAATCTACTGAGAATGGATTAATTATGATAAAATGCAAATTTTCTTATCAAAATATTTCCCTTTCTGAATGCACTGCCACAGAGGTGGGGTGGGGGTGGTGGGAGAGATGCTGGGACCATTGGTGGTAGAAAATAGGCACTGGTGGAGGGATGGGTACTTGATCATTGTATGACTGAAATGCAAGCATGAAACTGTACCTCATGGTGATTCAGTAATAAAAATTTTTTTAAAAAGTTCCCCTTTCTACTTTCCTACAGTCTTTTTTTTTGGGATATTACAATGCAGCATAGACATCTAACTTCAGACTGGTAAGTGCATAAAACTGTATTATTATTCAGGGAATCATTCTTACCACTTTTCAAATATGTTTTGTTTGTTTTGGGGGCACATTTTGTACGTAGGGTTTATTCCTATCTCTATGCTTGGGGTTAATCCTGGCAGAGCTTAAGGAACCATATATGGTGCTAGAGAACAAAGCAGAGTTGGCTGTGTGCAAAGCAAGTACCTAAATCCCTGTACTATCACTTAGGGCCCTCAAGTCTGGTTTTTCAAGGCACCTGATAACCATCTGCCAACCCACTGGATTTTTAGGACAAATAAATGACTGGAGAATTGGATATTTGAGATAATAGCTCAAAAGAAATTCGCCATTTAGTTATTTAAAGAAAAACAATTATCTGGTTGCTCTGGTAACAACAAAAGCTATTTTCTGTTTCTAAAATGGCATGTTAAATAAATGTACATAAAAATTTATGAGGTTGAGAGTGAAGAAGATGGGACCAGGACAAAGCTACAGTTCTAAGGTCTCTTTTAGACTCAGTTTGCTAAGGTTATTCCAAATTTCCAAAGACTGATTTCAGTACTTAACTATTTTCCCAGTTGGAACAGTACTAACCAATTTCTAAAACTTATCTAAAATCCAAATACAAACTTCAAGCAAAATTAGTAAGTCATCTATGTTGTACTAGCTCAGAACTGCTAACTGATTTGTGTATTTAAGGTGCAAAGAAGTACAGCATAAGAAATGTGGGTCATAAATTATGAAGCAAAACAGTTCTATACCTCATAAGACAGTGATAAATGAACAAGTCTTAAGTTGCTGTTAAGCTTTTTAATCACTATTATTTCTAAAAACATAAACATTTTTCTAAAGATTTAAGAGAACCTTATGAAACAGGATATAATATCTGAAGCTACAATTTTGCTAAAAAGTATCTTTTGGAGAAGGTCACTTTACCTATACCACGGGCACCAAGCACAGGAATTCCCATCTTTCTGCACAACTCGTAGAGTGAATGGATACTGATAACCCATACTGTCATCACTGAAAAAATATAAACCAGAGTGTAATTAGCATTTCTGATTGGAGGTCTCATTCATTATCATCTTCCCGTGAAGTGATCTTGGGAAGGGGCAGAACATAGCAGTGTGTTCATATTAAGAGTTCAATGCTGCTGAATATCCTACTAGTGGCAACCACTCTTGCTTCCTGCGCTGGTTCCTTGCTTACAGAAGGGAAGTCATACTAGCCTACCTGATGTCCATGTGGGCCTCACAAATCTTACAAGATAAGTTAATCACAAAGTCAAACACCAATTTTCCTTCAACCCTAATTCTATCAGGAGATTTAATTCACATTAAGCTAAGATAATTAGATCTTTTCATGACAGTAACATTGACACACCACAGAAGTTTGAAAGTTAATAGTGGTTTTGAGAGGAGTTGATTAACTGTGTTTAGGAGCTTTTTTGTTTGTTAATTCTGTTTTTGGGCCATACCCGACAGTGATCAGGGCCTACTCCTGGTTCTGTGCTCAGGGATCATTCCTGGTCAGGCTCAGGGACCATTTGTGGTGCCAGGGATCAACCCCAGGTCAGCTGCATGCAAGGTAAGCACCCTACCTACTGTACTGTATAATCTCCGGATGGCTAGGGAAGGCCCCGATGGCTCTCCACCGAGCCACCGGGGTTCGGCGGGTGGCCTAGGGCTGCTATTACTCTGAAATTTTCCTTAACCAGAATCTCTAATGTGGTACATGCTATAAAATTACCTCTTTAAAAAATTACCTCTTTTGTCTCCTATAATAATTCAAAGCTATGACAGATGTAACTAAGTTACAGATGTAACTATAGGTCAGGGGCTACTCCTGGCGCTATGCTCTAGGATCATTCTTCTGATGTTTAGGAGACCAGGTGGTGATGGGGATTGAACCCAGGCCTCTCATACGTACTAGAGCCCTTTGAACTATCTCTCCAGCCTCTCTGTACAGCTTAGGTGCTGATAATAAATTGTTTGCCACTTGAACTTTATTGAGGGAATCCCATATAGAGGTGCTCAGAGGTTATAGTCAGTTCAGTTCTCATTCCTGGCAATGCACAGAGGATCACATGGCACCTGGAATTGAATTCAATTCTCACACACAAATCATGCTCGCAGCCCTTGGAGCTATCATTCTAGCCACTAAAATTTATAATTCATCCCATATAAGTATACAGTTCAGTTGCATTTTTGTACATTTATAGTGTTGTGCAACTATTATTACTGTCGATCCCCAGAACTTTGAACCCATGAAGCAATTACTTCCCTTGTTCCCTAGTACCTAGTAATCTCCATTTCACTGTCTTCATGAATCTGCCTATTTCAGAGAACTCATAAACGTGGACTACAATTTCATAAAAGTGGAATACACGTATACATTATCTGTCCTTGTCTGTTTTATTTTTGTTAGTAATATCTTTATGGTTCATCCACCTTATAATATCCATAAATTATTCCTCTTGTGGCCAAATAATACTCTACAAAATAAGCATACTTTACTTATCTACTGATGAACTTTTGGGTTATTTGCATAGCTTATAACCCTCTATAATTTCTTGTAAGGAAATCAAGGCCTTTTTTTCCCCCTCCCATTTTCAACCATAAATAGTTCAGTGTGTTATCTCTAAAAGATTACTGAGTTGCAGTGTTTCATAGAGAGCACACTTGCATGCGAGAGATTCAAATGCCACACGGGCACCCCCAGGAATGATGGGAGTAGTCCCTGAGCACCACTGGGTGTGGCTCCAAAAAGATAAGCACTATCTTTTTTTCCCCTCCATTTTGGAACTATGCCCAGTGGTGCTGGGGGACAGAACACAGGCCTCCTGCATGCAAAGTATGCATCCCAGTACAGATGTGGAATGGGTCCTACAAATCGTAGAGAATTCATAGAAGTTCTTTCCCTTTACTGTCTGGAAATCACAAGTTTACTAGGCTGATCCACACAACTCACCAATCCTGAGCATGATTACTAGCTTCTTGAGGTGGGAGTGGGCTGGCTAATCGAGATACTTGAATCCAAACCGCATCATATAGATCTTTCTTCCGGGTATGCACAGTGCACGGAACAATCAGTGGCATTCCAAAGAGGCTGGGGCGATTCTTCTGAGATGATAGGAAATACAATTCTGTCCTCATCTGTATATACCAACAAAGGAAGAGAGAGCTGAGAAGACAGGCACCTGGTTCCTCCTTTTAGACTTCAAATATTGCAATAATTGGCATCACTACCATTTTCAAATTAGTCACTCTATTCTCTTATTTATAGAATAAGCTCTGTTAGTAAGAAGAAAATGTTTAAGCAGAATCATTGAAAAGCTGAGGCACTGCCAATTTCAGAGCTGCTGTCTTGTGTTTTCAAATTTACCGTTTCAAAAAAGTTTCTTTGATAAACATTTCTCACCCACACACTGCAAAACAACCTAAAAAAGGCACTACTATGTAAAAATTTACAACAACTTCATAGCTCTAGGTTTTTTAACAAAACTCCTTTTAGGGCTAGGGAGGTGGTCAAAACCCAACTCCTTCCTCCATCTCCACCCCCAAAAGCCCCACAATTCTTTATACTGCCAATAAGCAAAAAATACCTCAAAATTCAATTCTCACTATAGGAGAAGTTAAAAATAGATGTGTTCTAGGTGGGTGTGTGGAAATCAAACTACAGATGCCATAAAAGTACTAAATCTAATTCTTCAGAGAAAAGCAGAGGTAAACTGCTAATTTTTTTACGTAATATTTTTGGTTTTGGGCCACATCTAGTGGTGCTTAGGGGTTACTCCTGGCTTTCCACTTGAATTAATCTTGTCAGGCTCAGGAGACTATATGGGTTATACAGTTTATAAAACCTTCTTTTAAAAGGCTCAACCTGGGTCAGTCTTATGTAAGGCCAGCACCATACCCACTGTACTATCTTTTTGGTCCACAGAAGAATAATTTTATTTATTTATTTATTGATTGATTGATTGATTGCTTTTGGGGTCACACCCAGCAGTGCACAGGGGTTACTCCTGGCTCTGAACTCAGGAATTACTCCTGGTGGTGCTCAGGGGACCATATGGGATGCTGGGAATCGAACCCGGGTTGGCCGAGTGCAAGGCAAACGCCCTAACCGCTGTGCTATCACTCCAGTCCCAGAAGAATAATTTTAAAACTGAGTTCAATTAAGGAGAGTGGAAAGACTTGAGTACTATGTATACATGCCGGCATGTATACTTACTATATTCCAATAACTTGGGGAAAAAGAAAATTGATTCCATTATACTAATTTTTTTTGTAGCTTTGAAGTTTGTAACTACATTGTAATTAACTTCCAATGTAGCTAACTAAAATCATTCCTTCAACTCTACTCAGATAAATGTACTTATATAATGTGCACAGACAAGTGTTTGTGTAGACTATTAATGGCTTTCATATAGATCAATATGTGATCCATGCTTGCACGTACAAACACATATGTAAAAATAAGAAATAGCTTTGTAGTAACTATACTGAATTTACTATAAACAATGTTTCTACTGTTTCACAGTAATGAGCTCCTTCTATTTCAGTTAAAATATTGGGCCAGAGATACTAAAGGGTTAAGGTGCTTGCCTTGCATATGGCCCACCCATAAGGGCACCTCCCAGTGCCACCAGGGATGATCCCTGTCCCTGAGCACAGCCAGGCATGGCCCCAACACAAAAAATATTAAAAAAGCAGGGGCTGGAGTGATAGTACAGCAGATAGGGCATTTGCTCCACATGTGGTAGATCTAGGTTTGATTCCTGGCATCCCATATGGTCCCTCAAACCCACGAGAAGTGATCCCTGATCACAAAACCAGGAATAGGCCCTGAGTACCATTGGGTGTGGCCCCCAAACAGAAACAAAATATACCCCCCAAAACAAAAACCCATAAAAGAAATATATCCCATAATTCTATCTGCACATATAATCCTCCCTAGAATGTGGTTCACATAGAATGTGGGTGCACATGGTGAGAAATTAATTGTAAGTTAAGAGTAACCTCAGAGGTGGGGAAAAAATACATATCAACAACTATCATCACTACCACCACACAAAAAAAACAACAGCAAAAAGGAATTACATAACTATGTGTTCTGCTCAATGACACTCTTATTTCTCTCCAACTTCTGAAATTAAAAAATCTCCTTCAAAGGCAACCACTTTTACATGACAGAAAATAATTGTGTACATACAGAAGAAAAGAAAACAAAAACAACATACAGAATACAAACTTTCTGGCCACACCCAGCAGTAATTATGAATCACTCTGGTTCTTTGCTGGGGCTTACTTTTGATGGTACTTGGGGGATCATGTGATGTCAGGTATTGAACTCGGGTCTCCTGCATGCATAGCATGCACTGAGCCTGTTAATTTATCTCTCCAACCCCTGGAACACATAAACTTGAAAACAAGGACTCGCACGCACTGATGTCAGTCCATGCATTATGTCATGAACTGCAATACTAAATTCTAGCTCTGATGCATGCCACTGGCACTGTAACACCTGAATACAATGAGGATGGTGCAAAGGTAGAAAAAGGCTCTGCTTCACCAATGATGCTGGAAAGCGCAGCAATAACTTGTTTACATTAAACTAACCATTTTTCGGTGGACTGCAATGATGTAGCCTGTAAATGGGTTGTCTGGTAGCGATGGCATGTGACCATTCACCATTCCATTTGTAAAGTTTTTCTCAGTTCCACATGGCACAACAGTGTTTGGCATTCCATTGGGGATGAAGAGTGGTCGGGGCAGGTCCCCATTGGCAGTTAGGGTTAACATTCCATTTGTAGAAGGGGAAGAGGAGAAATCTAAAAATTCAAAGATTAAATGTGACACTGTAATGTATTAAGTATGTACCTTTATCTTAGTTCTCTTCTCAAATATTGTAAATGACCCAAATCACTGAGAGTGTAGTCTCTCTCTCTCTCTCTTTTTTTTTTTTTTTTGCTTTTTTTGGGTCACACCTGGCGATGCACAGGGGTTACTCCTGGCTCTGCACTCAGGAGTTACTCCTGGTGCTGCTCAGGGGACCATATGGGATGCTGGGAATCGAACCCGGGTCGGCCACGTGCAAGGCAAACGCCCTACCCGCTGTGCTATTGCTCCAGCCCCGAGTGTAGTCTCTTTTAAGACAGGACAGGGAGAAACAAGTGTTCAAATAATTCTAGAAAGGTAGCAAGATTTTAAAATTTCATAATTTCCAGTAAACCTTTATAATTCACATTTATGACTAAATGACAAAGAAGAGGCAGTTCTAGAAAGCAGATTTCTGAACAACTATTATCAGCACTATATTAGGGCACACAAATAGATCTACCATTTTTTCTTTCCCTCTCCTCTAAAAACAGTTTAATACAGTAACCTTCATCTCATATATATATATTTTCTTTTTTGGGAAGCTGAGGGAGGGGAGAGCCTCCTGAGTCATGCTCAGGGCCCCAGGTTACTCCAGGTGATATTCAGTCAAATGAGCTAATGGTTCAGTGCCAGGGCCTGCGGATGTGGTGTTACTTGGGCCCTGTGATGTCAGGATAACCAGGACCACCAGAGCAATGCTGGAAACTGCTATGTAATTTGATCCCTGACATAGTTTTAGCATCTAAGAAAATCTTGGAGGTCATTTGGCTCCAGTTCCTCATTTTATAGATAAAATCTAAAATTCAAAAAAATTTAAGTAACTAAGTTAAATAGTTACTACTTGAACTTGCTATTGGAATTCTGATTTTGCAACACTTTTACCTAAAACTTTTGATTCTAATAGGTAGCCCAGTAACCCTTAGACCAATACTTAAAAGCTGAAATCCTGAGGAGGTGCTTGACTCTATCTTACCTGTTTGTACTGGACTAGAGGCTGAAATAGGAGATCCAGGAATAGGAATTTCAAACGCACACAGAAATCCACTCACTGAGAGACGGACTTTTTGGTTGTCCTGGGGGAAGTTCTACAAAAATAAGGCAAGATGAAAAAGATGTTTTAGATAAAAGGAAAATCATCTCTCTGACATATTTGAAATCCAATGTCTTAGAGGCTTTCATCAGTAAAATATGTAAGATGACTGATTAAAGTTTCTCAAATAACTGATAAATGCAGGCTTGATAAGCTGAAAACTAATCTCATCAACAAAGACAACCTTCCACAGGAAGCAATCATATTGTATAAAATTGATACTTTTTTTTTCTTTGTGGAGGAGGGGGTATGGGGTACAACCAGCTGTGCTCAGGGCTTTATTTTTGGCTCTGTGCTCAGGGACCTGTTCTTCTGGTGGGCTTGGGGGACTATATGGGGCACTGGGTACTGAACCCTGGACCACTATGCTCAAGGCAAATGCCCTACCAACTGTAATTTTGCTCCTATCTCCCTACATTTAAATTTTGCCCTTCATTTCAAGTATCTAAACCTTTCTCAGAGACAGTTCACCTTTCTATGACAAATGAAAAAAATGTTAGTGATGTAGAAATTTGTTTAGAACCCCCACAGATGAACGGTATAAATATGATCTAATGGAAGAAGTTCAATTTATGGTAAGTGATCTATTATTATATTGCTTATTTTTCCAGCTGCTACAGAGGAAGAAGTGATGTGTGTCAATGTGTTTATACACTTATATATGTGTGTTTATATATATTACATATGTCTATGTATAGTCATACACATTAAATCTTTATAAATAAAGAGGCCACGAATATGGCTCAGTAGAGCACACACCTTGCATGCAAGAGGATCTTTGTTTGATCCCCAATACCACAAAAAAACAAAATATGAAATACTTTACCTCAGAGGGATTCTAGTGAAATACAGAAGATCTATCCAGAGCAGCAGCAGCAGCAGTCACTGTGGGAAGCCTATGCTTTAGTGATATAGCAAGATTACTCCAGAGGTAGCCTTGGCTTACATATTTTTTGTGTCGTTTTTGTTTTCTGGGGTCACATCCAGCAGTGTTCACAGGTGCTGGGGATCAAACTTAGGGCTCCCACATGCAAAGCAAGCATTCCAACCCTCTCAACCCTTTTTCTAAGCTTCTGCTACAGAAAACTCTTTTCCCTTTTTTGGCCATACCCAGTGGTGCTCAGGGCTTACTCCTGGCAAGCTGAAGGGACCATACAGGATACCAGGTCAGCTGCATGCAAGACAAGTGCCCTACCTGCTGTACTATCGCTCTGGCCCCCAAACTTTATTTTTTAAGTGAAGCAAGATCATTTTTATTGAAACTTATTTAGAAAGACATGAGGGGAGAAAAAGAGAGAAGTACAGGGGTTGGGGCGATAGTATAGTGGTAGGGTGTTTGCCCTGCATGTGGTCAATCTGAATTTGATCCCCGGCACCACATATGGCTCCCTGAGCCCACCGCGAGTGATCCCTGAGCACAGAGCCAGGAGTAAGCCCTGAGCACAGCTGGGTATGGCCCAAAACAAAAATGAAAAAGTTTTGTTTTGTGGGGGTCATGTCTCTCAGGGGCCACTCCTGGCGCAGAACCTGAGGCTGCTCTGATGGTGCTCAGGGGAACAAGTGTTGCTGTAGATCAAACCTTGGCTTCCTGCAATGTATGCATTCCTGTCTTTGAGATGTATCTTCAGTCCTTCAATTTGTTCCCCTTGGTGTGCATGTAGTTTTTCTGGTTTGTATGCTTTTGGGTCACACCTGGTGATGCTCAAGGATGATTCCTGGCAGGGCTCAGGGGACCATCTGTGGTGCTGGGGACTGAACCAGTATTGGCTGAATATAAGACAAGCACCATACCCACTGTACTATCTCCAGTCACAAGTTTTTGTGTGTTTTAATATTTAATTTGATCATTTACCTAATAATAATAATAATTAATAATAATAATAAAAAACAGTGATCTTTAAAGAACAGAATCATGGATTTCCAAGAAAGAAGAATATTACCTTTATGTTAGAACCATGTACTTCTGCAAGAAGAATTTGTTCTGATTTAAGTCCACAGAGATCACTCAGCTGTTTTTTTAAACCCGTGTACTTTTCATCCATATTCAGTCTCAGTCCATATCGTATAGGGGTAGTACCATCTAACTTAATAACTAATAGAAAAGATCATTTGTAAGTAAAATGCAGATTTCATGGAAAGCTTTACATTGTATAGTAATATACATATGTGTGTGTATATTTCAAAGTAGCAAACAGTTTTGATTTTTACTTCATATGCTACAACAGATGGTAATGAGGGACAGTACTGAGTGAAATCAATATATGTTTAGGTACATATGATGTAGAACTTAGAGAGGCTTTGTAACATTTTAAATAAGAGTTTTTGGAATGTTTGAAACTGACAGTGGAATTATTTAGTTACAAAAATGTACCCATGTTCAAGTCTTTCAAACCTTGAATTATGCCTTAAATTAGAATGCTAGTTTATAACCTGCAAATTACCAATCCTTATATGAAGCCAATCATAAAAAATTATACTTTAAATTTGAGCTGACTGAATAAAGTAGAGAAAATGGGGTCAAGTAGGTTTCAGAACTTTGTGACTTACCTGTTATTTCTAAATGCATGTAACTGTCCATTGGTAATGGCAAAGACAAAAAATTGAAAGGGTCAAATCGAACACTTATATGCCCACAAGTCTTGCATTTGACTTGCGATCTTAGCTGTCCATGGAATAAATCCACAACAATTGATCTATTCCTTCTCAGATGGTTGTCCCAAGCCTAGTGAGAAAAAAGACTCCAGATTTTTACCTCAAAATTCAAAATAATTACTACACAAATTGAAAAAATAAATATTTTTATTATTATATAAATATAAAAGATTTATATTTTAATCATTAAGAATATGATTACCAATCTTTATTTAAAATAGAAAAGATTCTTGCTTACAAATTTACAATGCAAGACACATAATTTAAGATTGCTTCAGGGGTATGGTGCCACCAGCAGGTCAACCTGTACCTGTGGGGCAAGTGCATTAAGCAGACTGATGGTGCCTTCAGATTTCCTGATACCCCAAAATCGCTGCTGTGCTTTTGGCTGGACCCCAACAACTTGGAGCCAAGAAATTAAATGGCCAAAAGTTAGGTATGTGGAAGCCACACCCACAAATCAGCTCCAGCTCAGCTATACAAGCTCATTTATTGGCCTTATCTCAGAAACCCATAAATCTCGAAAGAGATCAAAAACCTCAGCGAGGGTCAGCAGTGCAGCGTGCTGTGGGTGAGTGGGCGCACCTTACAGGGCATATGCCAATAGTTTATTTCTCTGGGAAAGGATAAATGGGCAATGATTCAGAGACACATAAAAGAATCTCTGAACCGAGCAGCTTACTGCAGAGATACCTCCAGACTTTAAACCAGGCTGACTTCACCGGGGTGCCTCAGATGGGGGTAGTCGTCGTCTCTCCACCTGCCCCCTAAAAAAACCGGCTGCTGCCAACTTCCAGAACCCAATGAGAAGTGCAGGTACTGGGTTCAGTGATGGCAAACTCCGGGCCTCAAGGGATAGGGGATGGGCCGGTCTCTCTCATCCACAGATGTTTACAATATGCAAAAGCAAGTTTTTTTTTTCTAATTTTATTAAAGGTGCTTTGTTTAGGCATTGCTTCATAAAAAGAAAAATATAAACATTCATTTTCATATTAAAATCTTAATTCTAGAGAAGCTTAGTTTGTATTTTGTTGCATAAAACATATCTAATTGCTTATATTAGAATCTCAAATCCAACAAACCTCTGCAGCTACTTCCCAGTCTGGTCGGCCATCACTGTCCTTCAGTTCCACATATGGCTTCTCATGGACTCGATTTAGATCTTCATGAAGACCATCCAAGAGAAAAGCCAGAAGTTCTTGGGAGTCCTGTTGCTGGAATCCATTAAACCTGGGAGCATATTTTGCTATGGTCCACTAGAAAAAAATTAGAGGAATCAAACGAATTGTTAATCCATAAAATTGAAATAAATATGCCCCATAATTAGATTAAAAAATTATAAAGAGGTAAACTATATAGCATGTTATCTGTTTCAAATTGGCAAACCAATTCTGAATAATCATGAGGTTTGTCTAATGTTAATCATTCAAGTGATTAAAAAAATATTTTGGCCAATACTGTGTTCTGG